>NC_133804.1:3390000-3990000 GCF_043250625.1 Sebastes fasciatus
TAGTTTGGAGCGATAAATTGTTTCAACCAGCTGAGAAGGTTTTTGCCTGGACAATCAATTTTTGGATGAAGTTGCTAGCCATGCTATGCTGCTGTGGCCTTCCTAATGCTGTAATGCTGAGTGGGATGTAGTGTGTGTGTGTGTGTGTGTGTGTGTGTGTGTGTGTGTGTGTGTGTGTGTGTGTGTGTGTGTGTGTGTGTGCGTAGGTATATTGACACTGGGGTGTCTGGTTGAGTAATGGGGGCGTTGCAGAGTTTAGATGGCTTCTATCCTCCTTCCTATCCAATGCTTGAGAAGGTCATCACTCATACAGACAGAGGGAACGAGAGAGAGAGAGAGAGAGAGAGAGAGAGAGAGAGAGAGAGAGAGAGAGAGAGAGAGAGAGAGAGAGAGAGAGACGGTGCTCATCCAGGCAGGAAAGAGAGTGTGTGAAAGTGTGTAATGTGTGTGTGTGTGTGTGTGTGTGTGTGTGCGTGCGTGCGTGCGTGCGTGCGTGCGTGCGTGCGTGCGTGCGTGTGTGTGCACAAGCGAGAGAGCATGAATGAGACAGAGAACAGAGGGACGGTACTGAGAGAGACAAAGACAATGGAAGGAGAATGAGAAACGATTGGTAGACAGAGAGAGAGGTAGAGGTAAAAGATGAGTATTCTCTCTTTTAGGATACTACAACAATGGCCTCCAACTTTCTATCATCCATTCATTTTCACATTTTACAATTTGAATATGCCGACTTGCTTCCCGGCACGATGAAAAATGAACAACTACAAAGCTCTGAAGCCTCATTAAGCACAACAAACACAGCAGTCTGTGCCGTCACCGTATCAAACCCAGACTCAGTCATCTGATCATATAGTGGTCACACTTGTTAGTTACTGTCTAAATAGAGAATCTGGGGTTGGATTTGGTGGACAGATCATCAGAAATATTGTCTTTTGGGTGGTAATCTACGTACATTTGGGATTTGTGCCATAACTCTTAGAACTTGATCTTATTACTTGTTCTGCTGCATTCATGTTCTAGTTGGAGAAGCCAACATCAGACATGTGATGGTAAACAGCTCTGCTTTCTTACATCAGATCATGGATGTATAAAGAGAACTGGATACAGAGTTGGAGGCGGGCTCCCGTTCCTTCCTATGAGAGTTGCTGCTCAGTGGCGCATGAAGCCAAAATGACTCGAATGTCGTGTGATAAAGTACCTGGATCATCCGGTGATCTTCAGCATCCATTGGGCCCATAGAGCAGACGCAGAAGTGTTTCCTTTAACTCCGCCTCCAAGCCCTCGCTCCAGCCTCGGCCTGGGTCTCATTCACATGAACAGAGGAAGGGAAATTACTCTGGATTCAGCTATTATTATTTTACAACTTTTAGGACCTAATGATTTAAATAAGGGCTAATCAAGTGTTCATACTGGGAAGTTTATTTACCTCAAAAAATGTATCTGCTGATTTACAGACGTCTCTTTCCCACTGTAAGTCTATGGGGAAAAGTCTTTTTGGGCCCAATGGCATCACGTGACGGACACAGACGTTGTAGTACAACTGTTTGGCCACGACAAAAATTTGCATCAGCACCCGGCGTTCTTCCTGGAGGCTTGATCAGACCGGCACATACTGGTATTTCGCAAAAAGTCAAGGCCACACCTCCTTTTGGGTGATAGAAAACGGAAGATCCCATAGATGACAATGCAATTTGACGTATGTTTGGATTTTAATTTTGACAAATTCGAATGCATTCATCTCTTGTTATACAGACGTTTGTTTCATAAACGTCTAATAATTATTTTGCAACCTTGCCTGAACCAGTACATTCGCGATACCTTAATAAATTCAGTTTGATCACCATCATGTCCCTTCAGTCTTCCCCCGTCCAACACAGTGGACGGATATTACTGATCCAGACATCTCTACATATTAGATTGAATCCCGTTAGGCTAAGTGTTGTCTGTTAATAACCAACTGTTTGATCTATAGGCTGAGATTTAGTTGATGCTGCTATAAAATTAATGTCTGACTGTATTACTGCAGCAGCCTCCAACTCAAGCTAACGTTAGCTAGCCATGCTATCACTGTCACCAGCATCATTTAGATTTTATATATTTACCACACTGACAGTGAATATTCACGTATCGTATGTGGATCAGATCTCAGTGTAAAAGCCTCAGTTAACCCGCTACACAACAGCTTTTCATCATTTTCTCTCCTGTGACAGCGAGGTTCTTTCCCCCAAAAGGGAGCGCAGCCTTGGTGATGGCGCGATAATGGTCTGGTCTATAGCTTGGAGCCATAAAGCCATGCTGGTCTGGTCTATAGTTTGGAGCCATAAAGCCATGCTGGTCTGGTCTATAGCTTGGAGCCATAAAGCCATGCTGGTCTGGTCTATAGTTTGGAGCCATAAAGCCATGCTGGTCTGGTCTATAGCTTGGAGCCATGAAGCCCCTCTATTCTACCTTTTTTAGGACATGGCAGGGGAACAAATCAGAGATCAGTGTTTTTGGATTTATTGTTGGTGCAACCAACTACACAGCAACTCTTCAGCATAGTGTTATTACTATTAGCGGTTTGTTTAAAGTAGAAGTTTGGAGACATGTTTCAACTTCTTCCGTTTTGTTACGGTCTACGAGGGACAAGGGGTTGGTTTCCCCCAAAAGGGCGCGTGGTCATGAGAGCCTCCTCTGGATGAGGAATCGCTGGTCTGAAGTATGTAATATGTTGTCAGGACATCAAACCCAGAAGACAAATGATAAGACAATGAAAAGCTGTAGTTGTTGGTTTGGGGGATGATGCAGAAGACGGGGTTTTCAGACAGAGGAACGATCCAGCCTTAGATGAGAGTCTTTATTTTGACTGAGCGGCAGAGAGAAGACATTATTCAGGCTGTGATTTAGAGACAAATCCTGGAGCCGCTCCACAGACGGTGAATAATGTAATGACTGCTTGGAGTCCCGACTGCTCAACATTTCACTGCGATATGAGAACATTTGCCGTTTAACAGCAGGGAGCCCCAAATACTGTGAAACTTGTGAGAATGGAATATCTCAAACAAGAAGACAGAGAGTCTACAGCCACACTGTTGGCTCTGTGAGGCTGTACTGACACACAGCGGTGCTTTGAGCTAAATGCTAACACCTCAAAGTGACAACAGTAACATACTGAGGTTTAGTTTAATAAAATAAATGAATTCTGCAGCACTGGCGTGTTCAGGGAGTGGCCTAGGGTGGCACGGGCCACCCCTGAAATCTGATTGGCCACCCCAAGTGCCACCCCAATATCTTAAAATATGATTGGCTATATGCCCAGTCAGAGGCGGGCCACGGCACTGAATGTAAACTGCACTCTTGTTTAGAGTTGCAGTTCCTTCTCAAACCTGAGAGGCAGAGATGCGCTAAAGTAGTATGTAGCCTGCAAAAATAAAGGCGCGAAGAAGAAGAAGTTTGAGCAGGTGAACCTACAGGTGAAACAAACTTATCGAAGCAACACGTCTCTGGAGCGTCGTCGTGAAAGATGTGAGTAGCCTACATTTTACTACACTTACTGTGCCTGTAGTTAAAAGCTGTAACGGTAATAAGCTAAACATTTACCCTGTCTTGTTTTATTTCTTTTTATTGTAATTGGCACAAGGCTGTCATCATCTCATCTCATTAGCAAACACTGTTTTGACTGTCAACGATGCTGAAGCTACTATTTAGCCATCTAGCCCTCCCAGTCAGCAGTTCTGCATGTGAGCGGAGTTTTTCAGCTCTAAAGCTCATTAAAACTCATTTGAGGACAACCATGCTAGACAACAGACTAAGCCATTTAGGTTTGCTAAGTATTGAGTCAAGAAGAGCGAGGGCACTCAACATGGATGATTTTATCAAAGTGTTTACAAGCAAACACAAGAACAGGCGAATTGCACTGTTTTAACCCTCCTGTTTTCCTCAGGTCAAGGAAGGAAGAAGGGAGGGAGGAAGGACGGAATGAAGAACAGAGGAAGGACAGAGGGAGGAAAGAAAGAGAGAAGGACAGGAAGCAAGGAAGGAAGGAACTGTCAAAACAGATTGGGTCTCTTGAATGGTAATACTAGAGTAACCAACACTGTAGCACATGTAAAGTTTATAATTTGTTTGGTTAAATAATTTGTTCAAAGAGGCGTATGTATTTTTAAATATGTTTGCACTTTAAAGACGGAGAGTGACTGTGTTTTTTAATGTGCATTGTTTTCTTATGTTGGCTTTTGGAGTCACAGGTTATTTTGTAGCATTATTACTGTAACAAATCGGTGTTGAAACAAGATTTGTTACAAGTGATGTAAGCTTTTTTTATGCACACATAAGCTCTGGTAAGATCAGCTATCTCTGTTGATAAAATATTCTACACGGTCTGTACCTCCAACCATTTACATTGTTGCACATGTAAAGTTTTGCACAGTTTTGTCAAGTAAATATTTTGCCCAAAGAGTCTTATTTATTTTAATTTTGTTGGCACTTTATAAAGTGACTGTTTTAGAATAAGGATTTTCTTTTGTATGTAACCTACTTTGGGAATTTACAAATTATTTTGGCATTATTTAACAGTTCACTTTACAATGTTAAAACAGGATTTGCTGGTATGTGAGGAGGGATGTGACTTTTGTTTATACCTGGGAGTTCAGGTTTCTCTGTTGCTGAGAATACTACAGTAACTTACTACACTGTGGCACATGTGACAAGTTTTGTCAAGTAAATGATTTGCCCAAACAGGCTTATTTATTGTAATTTTGTTGGCACTTTAGACAGTGCACTTTATACAGAAAGTGCATTGTCTTTTTTTTATGTACTGTATATCATACCTTGGAAGGTTGTTTTGAGGTTAGAATAAAGTATGGTAGTTTTCAATCACATTTGTATGTTGCCTTTTCCTGAATGTTGTGACTAGTAGGTCTGTTCTTGCTTGCAGTGTTAGTAAGTGAAGTAGATATGGGTTGTGGAGACAAAAATGGTAAATTAATGCTATGCCGACACCTGGGTGTGGGTGTGTATTTTCTTGTGTGTGTGTGTGTGTGCGTGCGTGCATACGTGAGTGTATATGTCTGTGCGCAGGCGCTCCTGCTCACACTTCATGCCACCCCTGCATAAGTCAGTGCCCCACTGGTGCCACCCCTATCAAAAATGTCTGGACACGCCCCTGTTCCGCAGGTAACCACGGGTTCAGCATCTTCTTTTGGAAACGAGACTCAGTGTCTTGAGTCAGTATATTTTTGGCATCATTGGGCAAAAATTCCATAATAACCTTTCAGCATATTGTAATTCAAGTGTTCTGAGAGAAAACTAGACTTCTTCACCTCCTCATGGTTCTGTTTTCAGGCTTTAAAATATCTAGCCCGTGACGGGAGACTTTGACCAATCACAGGTCATTTCATTGAGAGAGCGTTCCTATTGGCCGTGCTACGGTCATGTGACCGGAACTTATCGTTCCTTCACCAGATTTCACAATGGTGGCGGCGGCTCACAAACTTTCTCATTTTACAGCTAAACCGTGCACTACAAGATGATTCTGAGAACATCTGAGGAGAGAAATAGGCATTAACGTAACAGAATATTGATTCATATTTGATCAGCGCTGCCTAGTTTGACCGTTTGGTCGGAGTTCGCGAGTGATTGACAGCCGGCTCTCATAGACGGCAGCTGGACAGCAGACCTCAGATCAGCTCTTACTGCTTGTTTTCCTCTGGTCTGTGAAATCTTGCAGATGCCGTTAGGAGCACCGGAGGACACAGAGGAACATGATTTTTTTCAGGTTACCTGTCTCATGCACTACTGTCACGATATAGCGACCGTTTTATAAAAATAACTTTTTTAATCATATTTGCTCCAATCTGCCTACTTCAGCTTTAAAAGTAGTGTGTAGGATTTGGCGGCATCTAGTGGTGAGTACCCCTCCTCTCACTCCTCCCTTTCCAAGACTGCGGTAACGTGAGCCTCCAAGTGCAAAACCGTGGTATCGCTGTTCGTCTCGCTCAGAGGTCATCCATACCATAATGAAAAACTTTAGGAGCAACGGAAGCCAGACGGCGGCTGGCAGTACCACGGTTTAGCACTCTGCGGCTCACGTTACTGCAGTTTCACAAGCATGTCGGAGAACTACGGTGGCCCTCAGGTAACGAAAAACGCAAAAGGCTCTCACAAGAGCCAGAGTTTGGTTTGTTCGTTCTGGGCTACTGTAGAAACCTGGCGGAGCAACATGGCGGACTCTGTGAAGAGGACCCGCTCCCTGTGTAGATATAAAGGGCTCATTCTAAGCTGACGAAAACACAACAGTTCTTACTTTCAGGTGATTATACACTAAAGAAAACATAGTTCTGAATATTATATTCCATTTCTGCTAATAGATCCCCCAAAAGTTCTACTGATATATGATACACGGTCTAGAGTGCAGATGGCTAATCTGTAATAAATTGCTTTCTATTTCTGTATTTAACACAATTTGAAACAATCTAGTGAGTTTGATTTTTCAGTTGTTTCCCGTTTCCAGCCTTTATGCTAAGCTAAGCTAACTGGCTGCTGGCTATCGCTTCATATTGAACGGACAGACGAGAGTAGCATCGACCTTCTCATCTAACTCTTGGTAAAAAAAGTAAATAGGTGTATTTCCCAAAATGTTGAATATATTAATATACTGGAAAAACAAAGTTCGGAAACTTGTGTTTGGTGGATTATTTCTCTGTTGTTACAATGCTAATGGTCATTGTATTTTACATCGCTGGAAAGCCTGTTTATTTACCTTCGCAATGATGTCCAACTTGTAAGGATCAGGCATTTGTGGGATGAGTAGCACAGCTGATCATGTGGGTAGCGCCCAAGAAAAATTCGCCAAAATGCTCTGCCAATGGTAAACAGTGTATTCTCATAAGGCTACCAGGAAGCCTGCAATGACTGCCCTTCACCGTCAGGCCCGTTTGCGCTGGTGTCGACAACACAGACAATGGAACCTGAACATGTGGGGGAATGTCATGTTCAGTGATGAGTCCAGGTTCTGCCTGCCAAAGTTGGATGGCAGGGTCAAAGTATGGAGACGACACGGAGAACGCTATGCTGATTGTTGCACCGATGGAGTAACAGCTTTTGGTGGGGGCAGTGTCATGGTGTGGGGCGGCATCTCCCTCACTGGCAAAACAAGGCTTGTCATCATTGAAGGTCATCTCAATGCAGGGAAATATCGGGATGAGATTCTGCAGCCAGTGGCGATCCCATATCTCCACAATCTGGCACCTAACTTCATCCTCCAAGATGACAACGTTCACCACCACAGAGCCAGGGTTATCACAGACTACCTACACAATGTGGGAGTAGAGAGAATGGAACGGCCTGCCAAGAGTCCAGACCTCAAACCAATTCAACACTTGTAGGATCAGCTTGGGTGTGCTGTACGTGTTAGAGTGACCAACACAACCACGTTGGCTGACCTGCAACGAATCCTGGTTGAGGAATGGAACGCCATCCCACAGCAATGTGTGACCAGGTTGGTGACCAGCATGAGGAGGAGGTGCCAGGCTGTTGTGGCTGTGTATGGATCTTCCACCGCTACTGAGGCTCATGACGGTGTATTAAATTAATAAAGTGTAAAATAGCCAACATGTCTTGTTTGTTCCTTGTTACGGATAGAGAGTTCAATCATCCAATCCACCAAACAACTCAAAACAAGAGTCAATACCAACAGGAGAATACACTGTTTACCATTGATGGAGCATTTTGGCAAATCTTTCTTGGGCGCTCCCCACATAATCAGCTGTGCTGCTCATCCCACAAATGCATGATCCTTACAAGTTGGACATCATTGCGAAGGTCAATAAACAGGTTTTACAACCATGTAAAATACAATGACCATTAGCATTGTAACAACAGAGAAATAATCCACCAAACACAAGTTTCCAAACTTTGTTTTTCCAGTTTATATAATAATATCAGATATAATAGTTCATTGTGTACATATGTAGTGAAGTCCAAATTGCTGCTATGTTATACACATGAATGAAAGTGAATGAAAAAACAAATCTTTAGACGTGTACATTGAGTTTATTGTGTGCATAGAAAGTATGGCAGACTACTTGCAGATGGAGTTTTATGTAATATAACAGTAATGTATTGGAGAACATGTCATTATTAAAGTTTTGTTAATTTGAGTCTGGTGCCTTGTAAAGGATGCAAACAAACACTTCATATTATTAAAATATAATTTATTCAAGACATAATTTAGTCATTAATAAAATAGTAAACAAGAACGCGAGTTCTCATTCAAATATTGAGGTTCTCTGACGTAAACAAGGATTTCACAAAAAGTACAAAGCCATTTTTCAGACATTCATATTAACGTGTCCGTCACAAAGCCATGGGTTAGAACTAGGGCTGGTAAAGGTAACGCCATAACAAGTTAACAGAAATTCATTTTTTAATGCCACTCATTTCTTTAAACGCACTAACGATCGCACTAACGCAACTCGATCTTTCGGAGGTTGAGTTAAGATGCTGGTATCCATTGGAACCAACTTTGTCATACAAGCTTACCGTGAAGGAGGCTAAATAACGCTCCGAACTGGCATGGCCATTTTCAAAGAGGTCCTTTGACCTCTGACCTCCAGATATGAGAATGTAAATGGGTTCTATGGGTACCCACGAGTCTCCCCTTTACAGACATGCCCACTTTATGATAATCACATGCAGTTTGGGGCAAGTCATAGTCAAGTCAGCACACTGACAGCTGTTGTTGCCTGTTGGGCTGCAGTTTGCCATGTTATGATTTGAGTATATTTTTTATGCTAAATGCAGTACCTGTGAGGGTTTCTGGACAATATCTGTCATTGTTTTGTGTTGTTAATTGATTTACAATAATAAATATATACATACATTTACATAAAGCAGCATATTTGTCCACTCCCTTGTTGATAAGATGATTAAATACTTGATAAATCTCCCTTTAAGGTACATTTTGGACTGATGAAAAATGTGCGATTAACTATTATAATGGATTGGCAGCCCTAGTTAAAACCAGCCATGATCTAATGATTCAAAGAAGAGCTGTCAAAAGAAGAAGGCACCTCCCAGTCTCGGGGGGGCGTGGCGCTACGTCGTCAACCGCTCCCTCCTCGATGGTCGCTCCAAACATTTCAGCGTGTCCGATGTTCCCGGCCGCATCCAGGGATCCGTGGAGACGGTTTCTGCAGAGCTTCCGTGGTTGAGATTGTGAAGAGAAAACCGGGGAGGGGAGTAGTTGTCATCGGACAGATCCACTGGTTCTAAAGAACAGGAGCAGGGAGACGGAGAGTGAGAAGCGGAGATAACCTGCCTCGTCTTAAAACCAGCCGTTTGCATGAAAGAATCGCCCCTGCATGGACTGCTACACAACTCACTGTGTTTAATGTCTAAACACAACCATTCTTTATCCCACTACTCAATCAGTATAATGCAGTTCCCACATTATTTGAATACTGGCTGAATTTAATGACCCCTGGGCTTTAGAAACCCATTAAGGCCCTAATGTAGAATTTTAATTCAGACATTATGAAGAGCTCTCTACTGGTGGGGCAGTTAAGCATAACAATTGTGCATTTTGTGTTGAAAGCAACACATTTGGCACGGACGTAGGGTTATATGTAAGAAAAGATAGATATCGGGGCGCTGCAAATTTGGCCCCTGAGGGCCGTGGCAGGTTTGTCTCAAAATTGCCGCCAAATAGGCGCTTAATATTCCTAAATGTTGCAAAAAAAAATTATTTTATGAGTCTTGATGATTTCCAAAGTGTGTTCAAGCTGATCAGATCAGATGTCAGAAGATCACAGACATGGTTTTTCCCTCTCTATTTTTTAAGGGTGCTTTTAAAAGCTTTTAACCTGAGAAACACATGAAAACCAAATAAAAGGAGCGCGGTCAAACTTCACCCCCTTGCCTTCATGGTAGAATGACAACAAATAGTCATAGTTAAAGGCAGGGTTGGGGATGTCCTCCAGTCTCCACTATCTGTTATATTGGTTGAAATGGTCTTTACACCCCGACAGCGTTCCATTACTGATGAGCTCTGAAAAAGGACCGGAAGAGAGCCGTCATCTGTAGCTGCTGTAATCCTGTAAAAACGTCTACCAATCACTGCCTCGCGGTCCGCTTGGAAAGATACGGAGCTCCTGAGGCCATGCTACTTTCAGATTATGCTAGATTTCCAACATCGTCGACCCAATCTATAAAGTATTTAAAAATAAATAAAAAAGAGACTGATGTTAGTTTCCTTATAGGTTCAACCAGTCAGCTTGGTCACAGGTTAGAGAGCAGACAGATATCAGCTCCTTTGCTCAGATTTGAAGGCCATCACAAAAATAAAACATTGTCGTATGAACCTGAAGTGCCGACTCAAACTAAAAAGTTCTCATGCGACCTGTGACTAGAGGTTACCAGCAATCCTTCATCCAGCGATATCTCTGTTACTTTTATTGCTAATGAAAAGAGAAATGCAGCGATGGAAAGCTGAAGATCTTGCCGTTCTATAAGTTTGTTGGTTGTCATTCTATCATGAAGGCAAGGGGGTGAAGTTTGACCCTGATGTGACCATGCTCCTTTTAATTGGTTTTCATGCGTTTCTCAGGTGAAAAGCTTTTAAAAAGCACCCTTCAAAAATAAAGAGGGAAATAAACCTGTCTGTGATCTTCTGACATCTGATCTAATCAGCTTGAACACACCTTGGAAAATCATCAAAACTCCCAAAAAAAGTTTTCTGCAACATATAAAGTGCCTATTTGGCGGCCATTTTTAGAAATGGCTGCCATGGCCCCCAGGGCATTTGCAGCGCCCCATATCTATATCTTTTCATAACATATAAACCCACGTTTGTGCCAAATGTGTTGCTTTTATCGCAAAATGCACATTTGTTGTGAATATTTCAGCTTAGCCGCCCCACTAAACCTGCTCTGCTGATATTTGCATCAAATACGAGAACCAGCAGAACTGAATCTTTCAAGTCGTACCGGCTGTGTTGCCACGACGACCGAGAGACATCAGACGACCTGTCCTGTGCCGGCTCCCCCCCTCATCCCTGGGCTCTGCTTCCTGCTGCAGTCTGTTACCCGAGTGGGCAGAGTAGTCCTCCTGTTGTCTGGAAGCAGCTCCATCCTGAAACGAGCAGAGGAGGTGAACACAAGAGAGAAACAATTCAAGTTGTAGCTTACTTCATTCATTGTAGTGTTTGAGCTCACGGGCCACATGGTTGTTGTTTAAGCTACACCACACATCAGAAACCTGTGCAATGTGTGTGTGTGTGTGTGTGTGTGTGTGTGTGTGTGTGTGTGTGTGTGTGTGTGTAAAGCAGAGTACCTGGGGGCGCTGTGGCTGTTTGGCCAGCCTCCTCCTCTCCCTGGCTGACAGCAGAGGAGCTTTTTCAAGCTCTGGGGTGCGAGGGACTGGAAAAGCATCACCTAGGGGGTCTCAACACACAGCCAAAAGCTAAATTAGCCCCAGGAATCTCAACTACACAACCTTTGAGAGGATACACTGTGCTACTGTTTTTTGTCCCCACATCTTCCCACTTGGTTCCACTCCTCTATATTTGCACTAACCAGTTTAATTATCTCTCCTCTACTAAGCAAGATGTACTCAATAGATGCAGATTCCAGTTAACCTTAAATTATTTCAAGCTGTGAAGATTCATTATTAAGTATCCAGCTTTAGCTCTTAAAAGGAGCAGTGTGTAGGATTTAGTGTCATCTAGTGGTGAGGTTGCAGATTGCAACCAACTGAATTAGGGATGATCATTTTGAAACATTTTCTTAACCGATAACCGACAAGATTTGTGCCTCTCATGCAGCGGTGTACCAGCTGCAGGAGCACAACAGATATTCGTTGACAGGAGTCTCCAGTTCACCGTCCGGGAGCGTTAAATTAGCAGCTACGATGCTGCGTTCACTGTCTCAAGCTCACCGTCCGGGAGCGTTAAATTAGCAGCTACGATGCTGCGTTCACTGTCTCAAGCTCACCGTCCGGGAGCGTTAAATTAGCAGCTACGATGCTGCGTTCACTGTCTCAAGCTCACCGTCCGGGAGCGTTAAATTAGCAGCTACGATGCTGCGTTCACTGTCTCAAGCTCACCGTCCGGGAGCGTTAAATTAGCAGCTACGATGCTGCGTTCACTGTCTCCAGCTCATCGTCCGGGAGCGTTAACTTAGCAGCTACGATGCTGCGTTCACTGTCTCCAGCTCACCGTCCGGGAGCGTTAACTTAGCAGCTACGATGCTGCGTGTAGTGTCGCGGACATGCAGCCACTTTCCCAGTAAAAGTCTCCACCGCACATTTAGTTTAGTTTAGCAGGTTGTCAGCTGTGTGTCTGCCCGGCATAACTTTAGCGAGTGGCCAATTAACAGTGTGTATTTGCCACACACGTAGTCTGGGTAACTTTAGCGAGTTTTCTGACAGACGTGTGTGTGTGTGTGTGTTGGTGGTGAGTGTGAGGTTGTTGGTGGCGTTATAGATGTGAACGTAGGTGTAGCAGTGTGTGTACAGTTTATTTGTCGGTGAATAAATGATACGAAACTACAGCTGAAGAGACCGGAGCCAACTTCCTGTATACTGCAAGTCCAGCTCCGCCTCTTAAGGTGGGCTGTTAAGGTGGACAAGCTTTCTTCCTTAAAGGGACAAGTCGCTCCTCTGAGCCGCTCAGCTTTTGAATTAATTAATAACATTTATTTTAACCGTTTTAACCGATAGCGCTAATCGGTGGTTAACGGTTAATTATTGACATCCCTAGACTGAATACCCCTCCGCTCACCCCTCCCTTTCCAAGCATGTAGGACAACTACGGTGGCCTTCAGGCAAGGTAAAAACGTGAAAGCCCCTCTCTAGAGCCAGTGTTTGGTTTGAGTGTTCTGGGCTACTATAGAAACATGGCGGATTCTGTGATGGACCCGCTCCCTATGTAGATAAGGGCTCATTCAAAAACACAACGATTCTTAGTTTCAGGTGATTATACACCAATGGAAACAGTTATGAATATCATATTCCATTTTTGCTAATAAATCCCTTAAAAATAAATACGACCCCACGTTGTGTAAATCGTGTTAACACACAGACTCCAAAACTGTTGTCTGTCATTAAAGTTTTCGTAACATGTTTGATTTTCTGCATTTTTCCGTCTCCGTCAAAAAGCACCAGAAAACGCAAAGTTCTATCTAGTGAAGCCCGTCTGTTAAACAGTGTTGGCCACGGTCGGAGGACGCGGGGGAGACCGTAGCTTTGGTCTCCAGAGCCGGAGTCTCCAGGTGCAGGTGTCTCCCCTGTTCCCTCCGGTCGGGAGGCTGAGGCAGGAAAAGCCAACACTAGGATCAGCATTGATTCATGGAGAGACCTTCGTCTGGTCAGCTAACATTACTGCCAAGCAGCTGAAATATAGAGTGATATTGTGCTTTTAGCTGACGTGTGTCGCCTCACTGTTTTGAGCGATGCTCGTTCATGTCTATGTAGAGCGAGCACAAGCGCGAGCAACAGGACGCTGACTTTCGTTGACTTAACGGCCACAGGTGTCGCTGTTAACAAGACATTTCTGATTCTTACAAACAGTCCCTTTAAGTTGTAGAAACATTGCACTCATTTCAAATGAAACCCAAGCAGTTGAACTCATTGTGTTTAAAGGATCAGAATATTTACTTTCTGTCTCTAGTCTAGACCACAAGCCATATTTTTTATGTTTGATATGTCAAAACTTGGTCACAAAGGTCCTTCAGTAACACAAGTTGGTCAATCACTCATATCTGAAACAAGATGGTGACAGTAAAGTGATAATAATAAATAATTCATCAGTACTGTAGTAGCTCCAAGAGATTTCTCTTAACAATGTTTTGAAACCGAGAGAACCCCAACTCCAAACATTTGTCAAATGTCTGCACCTATATGAAGATACATGTTGCATGTCTTGATTCAAATAATGACAGTAAAAAATGCCTTTATGACATGATCTGCATCGTGGTGGTCTTACCAATGAAAGCACTCTCAGACTCCAGCAGAGAACCCCTTGCAGACCCCCCCATCACACTCCTCTGTAACAGAAACACAACTCTTTTCACAGTTCCACCCTGATAGAATGGTTGTTACGGTACATATAAAGCAGATGGAATAAGGTTGCTGAAGCTCGGGTGTTTGATTAAAACACGGCAATTATTTCTTTTCAACTCACCAGATAATCATTTTGCTGTGGTGGCGACAGGTCAAAATAATCTGCAATGCAAGGACAGAACATTTACTTTATTTTTTTTTACTACTGCTGACATATCAAAAGCCATAGACCCCATTTACAACTGGCATAATTAACATGTGATCTGCATCTGGATATCCATCCGTCAATATCAGGTTTAACTGGGGCAATATAGAAGCTATAGTCATCCGCATTAGAAACTCAGATTTATTGTACAATATTTCTATTAACGGTGGACCTAGCATAATATACAGTAAGTGAACGGAACTTAACTGTTCTACCACAGATAAATCTCTATTTGAAACTACTGCAAAGGGATGAATAGGTCTTGAAAAAACAGCATTGAGCTCTGACCGTCCTGAACTGTAGACATCTGCCTGCTGAACTGGTGATATGGATCCCTGTAGTCCTGCCTCCTCCTGCTGAACACACCCACTTCCTGCACCTTAGGAACATCACTGAAGCCCAGTCTGGACTCACCGTCTGACTCACAAACACACATACAAACCATTCACAGCTAATCATGTTGTTTGCAGTAGAGTACAATTAAAGTTGAAGTAGATGAGATTGGAGCAAATATGATTAAAACAAGTTATTTTTATAAAACGGTCGCTATAGCATGCCAGTAGAACATGAAACAGGTAATCTGAAAAAAATCATGTTCCTCTGTGTCCTCCGGTGCTCTTAACGGCATCTGCAAGATTTCACAGAACTGAGGAAAACAAGCAGTAAGAGCTGATCTGAGGTCTGCTGTCCAGCTGCCGTCTATGAGAGCCGACTGTCAATCACTCGTGAACTCCGACCAAACGGTCAAACTAGGCAGCGCAGATCAAATATGAATCAATATTCCGTTACGTTAATGCCTATTTCTCTCCTCAGATGTTTTCAGAATCATCTTGTAGTGCACGGTTTAGCTGTAAAATGAGAGTTTGTGACGCTGCCGCCATTGTGAAATCTGGTGAAGGAATGCCAAGTTCCGGTCACATGACCGGAGCACAGCCAATAGGAAGGCTCTCTTAATGAAATGACCTGTGATTGGTCAAAGTCTCCTGTCGCGGGTTCGATTTTTTAAAGCCTGAAAACAGAGCCATGATGAGGAGCAGAAGTCTAGTTTTCTCTCAGAACTTTTAAATAACAATATGCTGAAAGGTTAATATGGAATTTTAGCCCAATGAAGCAAAAAATATACTGCCTACTGCTACTTTAAGACTAGTGTATCACCTGTGTATTTGAGCTGAAGGGAGTCATGGATCCGCTGCAGGTTTCTGGGCTCCGTGTTTCTGGAGTTGGGCCTTCGGACCGGAGCCTGGAGCCGCAGCCTGGCCATATCAAACACGTCCACCAGGGGACGCTCCTGATGTCTGCACGAAAATAAAGACAAGAACACTCACATGGCTCAGCAGAATCCTTCCTCTCATTATTAACCATTAAGTCTGACAATTATTGCCTCCCGGTTTTACGCCTCCGCCAACCAGTCAAGTTGCAGATTACATCCATGTCTGTCCAAAATGTCCTCACTTCATCATTTTGTCCTATTAGCACATTTCTGTGAAATTGTCATAATTAGCGTAGGAATTATTAAATTATGGCCAAAAACTTAAACCTTTCACCATCACATTCTAATCTGTTCATCCTTGAGTCCAAGAGGACGTTTGTGCCAAATCTGAAGAAATTCCCTGGTGTGGTATTGAACAGTACGGACAACCCGAAAACATAATGCCTCCGGCCACAGCTATCGCCGAGTCCACATGTATAACGGGATAAAACGGTGGTTCCCAAACTTTTTGGCAGTTGCACCCCCACAGCCCGGTCAGATTACCTCAAGTACCCCTTAAATGACACTATCACTTATTTCTACCATTTATCAATCACCCTTAGCTCACTGTTTTAACTGTTTTCCACTACAGCTTTTATGCAGAGTTACCAGGTTGGTGTGTTTTCTGCAAAAAGTGTGCTACCTAATGATCAACCCGCTGTACTACGCGTTTTCGGCCAGCTGCAGTATTGACAGCAGAGTCTGCAAACTGACTGAAACGTTTTAACCCAGATAAGAGCTGAAAGTTAACCACCGTTCAAACATTGCAGAATTAAAAACATCTTCACGGGACAAAACTAACATCATTCAGCTGGCATTATATTTACATTTTAGGCATAACGTGTTACACATGTATACATAAATCCACCAAATGCTGCACTGAGTGATAAATATTATAATCTAACAGTAAGAGTGAAGCATGTGCCTGGGTCTGACCTGTCACTCAGAGGAGAGTCTAACTCGTCCCAGTCCACCTGCTGCAGACGACCCTCCAGACGCTTTTCTTCGCTGCGAAGATGTCGACGCAACGCCGACAGCTCGCTAAACACTTCGCGCTGGTCACCTAAAAACACACACACAGTCTACATCTGAAACAGTGATTTAACTACCAATACCAAATGTCAGTACTAAACTTCAACTACTGGATGATACTATAATCACAGATGTGAAACATTTAGTAAATGGTTCAGGAACATAGAGAAGAATCATTTTAACACTGTCCATGGGACGGACTGACTAATCTGCAGTGTCTTCGGGTCAAACTACTTCTTGGCTCAGATGACATGTTTAAGGGGAGATACATAGGGTAAAACATTTAATGAACAGATATCACCATGAAACTTCCCCAGCTGATTACTTAAATTAAAGGGATAGTTGGGTGTTTTTGAAGTGGGGTTGTATGAGGTACTTATCCAAAGTCAGTGTATCACCCACAGTATATGGCGGATGGCACGCCCCCGGCTTGGAGAAACAGACAGGAGTACCAACACAGGAGCAAAGCAATACAGTGCTGTGGACGGGGACGGCACCTAAAAGAAAGGTTTACCTAACTAAATAAATATCCGTTTAGTGTACGCTATATTTAGAATATTTTCACCGCTTTATCTTGCCGTCAGACAGCCCTTTCCTTCTCCTTTCCGACGAGGAACTGAACTGAAAGTGAAACTTATCTATGCTCTCTCCAAAGCCAGCAGGCTCAGATGACAAAATCATTATAGATACATTTCACTTTCAGTTCAGTTCAGTGTCGGGAAATATTCTAAATATAGCGTACACTATATAGCAATTTTTTTAGGTTAGTCTTTATTTTAGGTGGCTAAAATATGTTTTTCTGTCATCTACAGCACTTTATTGCTTTGCTCCGGTGCTCCTGTCTGTTTCTACCTCATACAACCCCACATCAAAACACACAAACTATCCCTTTATGACAATTTTCTGAATTTTTTGTTTAAATATGAGGTATTATCTTATCCTAACTTTTGGTGAATTTAGTAGAAATGTACAGGCGTAAATAGACAAAGCAGTAAAATAAACAGCTAAATGTGTATTTTGGATGTTTTCGTTCCACAAGTCCGAGAGAAGACATGTCTATGGAAGCAAAAAAAAAGCCCAGAATTGACCAGTGCATGAAAAACATTTTTTGCCTGGGGTGTTTCCCCTTAACAGGCAAGCTGATCCAGTACCTGCAGCCCGGAGCTGATTCCTCCGAGCGGGGACAGGAGGGGACTGGAGACCAGACAAAGAGCGCTCCTGAAAGATACAAAGATATGAAAGCATCCAACGGGGGAGAGAACACATCCAGGGTAGAAGTTGCTGAGAACACATCCTCTTTTATACAGAGTCAAAAAGTTTGGGCAAAGTGTGTGTGTGTGTGTGTGTGTGTGTGTGTGTGTGTGTGCGTGCATGTGTGACTCACAGACAGGGGGGCAGTTGAATGCCGGCTGTCAACAGTGGGGGGCCTGGGGGTGTACTGGTGTAGCCCATGTTTCCTCTGCAGAGCGGGGATGGGAGGTGAGGGCTCCCTGCAGACCTGACAACACACAGATGCCCCACAAAAAATGTCAAAAACTATGGTTACATTAAATGTAACTTGATGGTTGTCTCCCACGGTCTGTTGGTGTAATTCAAGACTGACAAACAGAAAATACTCTTTACTTTAACCCCACTTATTTAGCATTTATAATCAGTATAAAAACATGTAATACATTGTTGATAACACACTTTAATGTCGTTGTAAGCAGATATGACATTTCAAGTGTTTATTAATGAATAGTTTTGAACAAATAAGAACTTCTATATATATTTTTCGTTATCAAAACTGTTACTATATTGTCATTATCTGTTTAGCAGCCTCCAATTATAGGCAGTTATAAGTCGTGTTTCCATTCAACTTGACAGAGAGTTTTAAGCGAACTTTTGTTGCGCAAATGGCGCAAAAAAAAGAAATGCAAATTGACTGACCAGGTTTGTTTTCTCACTCATATGCAGAACATACATGGCAGTTGGTAGTCAGTTGACCTTCAGCTTTAGTCTTTGTCTTAATAAAACTGACTATTAAATAACTTATATTTTCTCCAAAACGGCGCAAAGTTACAGGGCCTTCTTGTTGGCGACGTAAAACCATCATGCCTCACGTGTGTAAATTAGACCGGCAAAATATCGGATATGAGACCGATCGTAGCGGCCCATCAGACGGTTTCGACCGGCGGCCGATCAATCGGTGCGTCTCTACATCGTAGTGTGTACTAACCTCCTCCAGCCGAGCCTGCCTCTCCATCTCATACTGCCTCCTCAGTGTTGCACTCTCCTTCTCTTCTGCCTCATTCTTCTTCCTCTCCACTTCCTTCTTCCTCTGTTCAGCCAGCTCAACCAGCTCTTCATTCTTGGCCTTTTGCTGAGAGACAGAGAGGAAAGAGAGCAAGGCAGCGACAGATGAGAGAGGTAAAAGAGGGGAGAATGGGAGAGTCAATTTTAACTTCTTGCTATATTTAATGAAATGCAAATGTTATCACATTTCCCTGTAGCCTAGTATTTTCACATAATGAAAGGATAAAGTGCAGTTATTTTATGGTTTTTTTTAGCTCCTCACCTCCATTTCCTTCCGTTTCTTCCTCTCTTGCTCTTCATCGAACTCCCTCTGGATGCGAGCCCTCTGCTCCGCCAGCCTCTTCTCCTCTTTCTCCTCCTCCAGCCTCGTCTGTTCCCTCTCCTCTGCCTTTTTTAGCATTTTCTCGTCAATCTGTGAACAAACCCAGATTAATGACAACATAAATCCATTAACACAACCACAAAAAACAACTTTCACTTAATTTACACATTATTTTATCTAGCGAGGCACAAAACAGAACGTCCAAAAGATGGTCGGCTGGCAGCAGAAGTGATGCTCTCGACGTGCGTACCATAAGACACAGCCAGTCGAAGTTGCACCAGTAGTTTAACCCTCTTAGACCCACAATAGACCCGTTTTAGTTTTTTTTAGGGGGGTCTTTAGGGGGAGATAGCAGATCAACAGTAGATGTCACATAGAAGTGGTGTACATCATCTGAAAGCTGGGAACCTGAAGATTAATTTGAGATGCTGCTCGGCACAAATGTGTGTGTCCAATTGTTCTAGTTATGAATCAGACATAAAAAATAATTCATTAATTAATTAAAATTAATTGTGAAAGTGTGAAAGGGCTTAGAACATTATGATAGAAGTATATGATGGTCATCCTCATGCTCTATTATGTCTCATAAGTTGTTGCTACGGATTGTTCTACAGATTTGGTACTAAATTTAACAATTCTTTTACCTCTCGAGAATTGATGAAAATGATCAATAATCCCTCCAAAATACCACATTAAGACACCAAGACCTTGAGGAACACCATAGAAAAAGCCATGCTGTGATTTGGGATCAAAAACTTTTGACATTTGGAGATTTCTGGAAGAGTTTCATTTTTTTGGCAATTGGATGGCGAGCACTTGTTGTCTGGAAACTGCTCAGAAACCCCCTTACTGTCAATCTAGCTAGGAAAACAATCCATCCTCTGAATGCTCTAGGTCTCTAGTTTGATCCATCCATCCTCTGAATGCTCTAGGTCTCTAGTCTGATCCATCCATCCTCTGAATGCTCTACGTCTCCAGTTTGTGGTTGTACATTTTCATGAGGCTGTGATTATCCTAGAGGTCACCACAGGTAATTTTATACAGTGAGATCAAGTTTCAAAAAATGGTCTCACCATATGAAATGCCTCCTATGGGGACTAACATTATCACACATGAATACAGTTGGGCTCATTGGATCCACAAGAGTCTCAGCTTTACAGTAATACCCAATTTATGTAATTCATAGACTGTTTAGGGACCCCAGTATGCAGACATATTCAAATACACCATTTTAGAAAAGGCAAAAATAACACATTTATACTGCATTCAAAAAACTGCATGTGATTATCATAAAGTGGGCATGTCTGTTAAGGGGAGACTCGTGGGTAACCATAGAACCCATTTTCATTCACATATTTTGAGGTCAGATTTCAAGGGAAATTGGCCATTTTTCCTCGTCAAAATTTAACCCAACTTTGGAGCGTCAATGGATTCTTTAGGTTTTTCTAGATATGATATCTGTACATTCACTCTAGCTCTAAAACTGAACCTGCTTTAGCCTCTCAAAGACATCCTGCGTGTCTCAGGGGGTTAAAGCCGTACCTGCTGTTTGAGGTAAGCTTTGTACTTGTCCTGCTCATGGAGCTGTTGTTGGGTGGGCTGGTTGGAAAACACATTGCCTCTGGCAAACTGGGAGGTTGGGACATGGGTGAAACCTACAAAAGATGGAAATATGAAGAAATACTACGTGAGTAGGACCAAAGAACCTTCTTATCTAAATAAAACCTTGCTTGAGGACATCAGTATATTACAAGACGGAGCACAAATCTTCACTGCCATGCTGAAGTGTTAGTGTTCATTTCTCAGTTGAAAATGTGACGTTATTGTATAAAAACCTGAATGAGCTCTAGGCGTTTATGAAGTCAGCAGTGTAGTTAGTGCCCACTCTGTTTTTACAGTGCTTTATGAATGTGTGGAAAGTATGATTAAATTATCCCTGTTACTTTCAAATGTGTCATGTTCTAGTGCAGGCTGTGATGCTAAAAATGTTCCAACGTTCACGGCTATAATACAATGAGAAGAAAAGATGGTTACGGTACCGGAGAGCCTGTCACTAGTGTCATGGCTACTGCACTCTGCTACAGTACCAGAGACCCTGTTGTTGGGGTCGGGGAGCTCTGCCCGGCGGGCCGTCATGGTGGCTGTGGCTCTTCTCTGCCACTGCTCCGGGTTGCTGTAGGCCTCCTCGTTCAGCTTGTGCATCTGGTTGAGGTCAGCTGGCCACAAAGGATAGAAGGTAAGAAGTTATCATTCGTGGACTAAAGAGTGTGATCAATTACCATCCAGAAAAGAAAAAAAAAAAAGCTATGAAAACAAGAAAATACCAACAAAACATCACAGTATCGTATAAAACGGTCAAAGTTAACGTAATAATGCAAATTTGTTTTAACGCCAGTAATTTCTTTAACGCATTAACGCAACTTGTAATTTTTAGGTTGTAGCGGGTCAGTTTTAACGCTAGAGAGAAGATACTGATATATGAAACTAGAAAACCCAATCCATGGGTACCATTTATGGCATACTAGCTTGTCGGAAAGGAGCCTGAATGATGCTCCAAACTTGCGCTACATTTTGGCGAGGAAAAACTGTCATGGCCATTTTCAAAGGGGTCCGTTGACCTCTGACCTCCAGATATGTGAATGTAAACGGGTTCTATGGGTACCCACGAGTCTCCCCTTTACAGACATGCCCACTTCATGATTATCACATGCAGTTTTTGGCAAGTCATAGTCAAGTCAGCTCACTGACACACTGACAGCTGTTGTTGCCTGTTGGGCTGCAGTTTGCCATGTTATGATTTGAGCATATTTTTTATGTTAAATGCAGTACCTGTGAGGGTTTCTGGACAATATCTCTCATTGTTTTGTGTTGATAATTGATTTCCAATAATAAATATATACATACATTTGCAGAAGGAACATATTTGCCCACTCATGTTGATAAGAGTATTAAATACTTCTCCCTTTAAGGTACATTTTGAACAGATAAAAAATAACTATGAATGATCATGCGATTAATCGCGATTAATTATTTCAATCGATTGACAGCCCTATATAAGACAGACACTATACTCATACACATACCGATGAGGTTTCCAGTGCTGTCTCTGAGCGGGGCTCCTCCTCCACCTCGACCCCAGGGCTGGTGGTTCTTCATGTCGGCCTCCAGCCGGGCCTCGTAGCGCTCCTTGTCCTCCCTCTCCAGACGCCTCTGTTCCTGTTGCTCCTGGATCTACAGTACAGCATTCTCTAAGTAACATCCAAATCCTCAAATGACAATCGTTATTCTTCTAGTGTATAGTGTTTCCCTTTTTCTAGGGAACGTTCCGGACCATTTTTTACTACCATTTCCACATCACTTCATTATCTTGAATAGGTGAACCAGCCATTTGGAAAACATATCAGTTTCATAAATCACAACTTTATTCCATGCATGTGTTATTGAAAACATATACACAAGTTAAATACTTTATAAATGAAGCCAAATAAATGCATTTAGGTGGGGTTAACAGGCTCTCGTGTTTTTCCTCTCATCAGTAAAACAAACAGAATGTACGCTAGCCTTTCATATTAGATTCAACGTTATAAGTAAGCAACAAGTATCAGAACAATACGAACATTCAGGCTCCCTCATGTGGCTAAAAGCTGTACTGCAGACATAAATGTTAAATAAAAGAATATTGAAGAATTTCTGCAAATTTAATTGATGACCCTAATAAAATCTCCTGCGACCCCCCTGTGGGTCCCGACCCAGTCTTTGGGAGTGACTGCTCTAAAGAACAAAAAAATATTCCTTACCAGCAGCTAATCTTCTTCACAACAGCATCTTTAACTGCTTTGTATAAGTATAATTATCTCCAACTGAACCAGTGATGCATTGGTGATCAAAATAATTACATTGCTTTTTAGTGAACCATATTACTCTCAGATTAATTTATCAAGACGCTTATTGTATAAAAAAAATATATATATATAAAAAAAAAAAAACTCCGGCCAACACTCAGAACATTTCTATAACAGTATAATCTTGATACCAAAACTACTGGTAATTGGTGAATTTTGAGATTTAATGAGTAGCAAGTTCATTTAGTTCAACTTGTCACATGTTGTCAAATGTAGGTTCCAGGTGCAACTGGTGAGCTAACAGTACTAAAACACATGCATGTATCCCACAAGGCACAGAGCATCAGACACCACAATCCCTAAATATGGAGCTCCATTGGTACCTTAGACTCTATAATAGAGGGGCCATGCAAAAGTAAGTGGCACATGTGTTGGTATATAGTAACCGGGTTTTTCCTGCATAGAGAATTACGAGGCGGCCGCCTCAGTTAAATTTCATCCCACCTCCAGCTCTCAACAGAACGGTGATGGGTGTCTTCATGGAAAACAATATTTTCTATTTCTAACATGCGTTGGCCGCCATGCCACGGCAACGCCGTTCAACAAAAACTCACAGTCTTCACAATAATGCATCATCAAGGTCTTAAGGCTTTTCTGACCACATTTGAGGTGGATCTGGTCAACCAGCTAGGAGGAGTACATTAAAATAGAAAACATGTCATTTCCTGTTGCCAGTAGGGGGCACTATGAGTGTGACTCAATATGGACATGTAAATGTCCTCAGGACTGGACCCTTATCATGCCTGAGAAATTTGGGGCAGATCGGACTATGTACAGTGGAGTTACAACAACTTCCTGTTTCATGGCGAATGGCTAAAAATGGCCGCCACGCCACGGTCAGGCCGTTCAGTGAAAACTCACCATTTGAAAAAAATTTCATCCTGAAGGTCTTAAGATGTTCCTGACCAAATTTAAAGTCGATCTGATTAAATATTATATATAATATATTAAGTATTATCAAACTTTGTGGCCATGTTCTCAGTCTCAAACAGCTTAACCATGTCATGTGAGATGCTTCTCCAGTACACATTAGGAACAAATATTACTGGGACCACTACAGAAACTTGCAGAGGAACATTTAATATCCAGGGATTCGCATTATAGACTATCACCTGTAACACTTTGGCCACAATCTAGCACATTGATCATACACGGTCCAGGACAGTTCATGTGCACGTGTGTACATGATCATGGTGGCCACCTCCACCTCATTTTGAGCCAGGACAAACCCTGAGTAAGCATGATATTACACTCTGAGATTTCCCAATATAGAAAAATTGGTACTTCGACCACAGTGACTTATTGTAGAACCGTAATGTTAAAAACATTAAGTTCCAACATCAGCCCGACAAACAACCCGAGTAGCGAGTAAAGCTCTGTGTGAGCCTGCAGTGATCACGTGGCACAAAAATGCAAGCTAAGGGGGTAGTAGAAGGGATTTTTGTAGCTTCAGTAACGTAGAGCAACTAGAGGAGATGGATGAAGGACTGGGATGGGATTGAGGTGGGATATGAAGTAACAGCTGAACACGGGGAGATCTCACAACACTTCTACAGCCGACTATCAACACATTAATGAGGATCTATGGGCGTCGCTTAACTTACACTATAGCTTTTAGTCTTTACCTTGCTGTAAAGCTCGCTGTTCCCTCTCCCGGAAGCTTCCTGCCAACATATCACAGACTAGACTGAAGTCAAAGTTCAAAGTTAGCTGCAACCACAGTATTTACTCCCTAAAATGCGGTTTCCAATCCAATAGAACCTGAGCCAAGGGGATGCTGGTCATACGCAGCCATTATTGTGGGTTTACCCCATTATAAACATAAATGTGCATATCCTTTACCATCTTCAATTACCGACATTCAAAAGCTTAATCTTTAAATGTATATTGTCTACATTTAAATTAACTATTAACAGTATCCTCTGAAAATATTTAAAGGTACAGTGTGTAGGATTTGGGGGGCATCTAGCAGTGTGGTTGCAGATTGCAACCAACCGAGCACCCCTCCGCTCACTCCTCCCTTTCCAAGACTGCCGTAACGTGAGCCGTTGAGTTAAAAACCGTGGTAACGCCGTTCGCCTCGCTCAGAGGCCATCCATACCATAAGAACACTACTTTAGTCTCACGTTACCGCAGTTTCACAAGTGTGTCGGAGAACTACGGCGGCCTTCAGGTAATGTAAAAACATGAAAGACCTTCTCTAGAGTGTTTAGAGTGCTTGTCTAGAGTAGTGTTTGGTTTGTCTGTTCTGGGCTACTGTAGAAACATGGAGGTGCAATATGGCGGACTCTGAAGAGGACCCGCTCCCATGCATCGTTGAGGTTCATTACTTGTTTTACGTGTTTTATGTGTATTAAGTGTTTTTATAATGCAGAAAAGTTGTGGACAGTATTCACTGCGTTCACAGGACTCATTTGCGTTCTCTGTCCCAAAAGCTCGGGCAAAAATTGGGGAAAGGGCTTTTGCATATTCTGCACCCCTCAGCCTGGAATTTGCTCCAAAATAAGTTGAATATCAAGGAGCTGGTATCATTAAACATGTTTAAATCTAAAATGAAGGCTTTAGAAGCAGGCTCTATGGCATGCCACTGTTTTTAGCTTCCCTTGTTGTACAGCTGACTCCCAGAAAAGTTCCTTTTTGTCCCCCCATTTGTCTTTAGATACTGCTGACTGTCTTGGCCAGGTCTCCCATGGAAAAGAGGTTCTTAATCTCTTTGGGACTAACCTGGTTAAATAAAGCTTTTAATTAATTAATTAATTAATGTACTGTAGATATAAAGGGCTCATTCTAAGCTAAAGAAAACACAACGATTCTTAGTTTCAGGTCATTATACACTAATGAAAACATAGTTATGAATATTATATTTCATTCATGCTAATAGATCCCCCGAAATGTTACACACTGTTCCTTTAAATGTCTATTGTCTAGATTGAAATAAACGTCATTAACAGAATCCTCTGAAAATGTTAATACATGACAGAAGGGTTAGTGTTATAAAAAGGTGCTAACTCAGCTTTCATGCAGTAATCAATTCAGATTCAATCCACAGACATCAACGCCTTGCTGTGCTTCTAACAAAGTCTCTAACTCTCACCCTGCCAATCATTGTTTGGATTTATTATAAGAAAAGAATTAATTGGAAATGTCATCCACAGACTTATTGGATATGTTCTTATAATACAGACATTATAGATCTACACATCAGGACTAGAGTTCCTTGTGTTTTAGAGGATAATTATGATTCTAATGGATGATGGCAGAAGGGAGGTTTAACCTACCTGCCGGTTCAAAGCCTCCCTGTAGCTCAGAACCCTCTCCCTGGTTGATCTGGATCGGTCTGAAGGGAAAACCCCGACTTGCGAGTCCACAGTAGCAGCCTCATTGCACGGACTGTCAGGAGGAAGCAGAATCACGCCATGATTTTGTTCTTTCATCCTGTTACAGCTCACTAAAATGTTTTACTAGACATGAGCAATTCCATTCCCCAATATCATGGGACATAAAAAGTTTACACAAGCAGGTGTTAATACCACGTCCGTTCTGTTATATGGCAGATTACAAGAGTTTGCGCAATTGTCTTTGTACACAAACAGTAAGTTTCATTGAAATTAGCGCAATCAAAGTTAACGCGATACTAACGTGTTAGCGCAAATTCGTTTTAACGCCATTCATTTCTTTAACGCATTAACGCAACTTGTGATTTTTAGGGTGTATCGGGCTCTGTTTTAACGCTAGAGTGAAGATACTGGCATCGTATGCAACTAGAACACCTAAAGAATCCATTGGTACCAACCATGTCACGCTAGCAAAACTTCGGCATGGCCATTTTCAAAGGGGTCCCTTGACCTCTGATCTCCAGATATGTGAACGTAAATGGGTTCTATGGGTACCCAGGAGTCTCCCCTTTACAGACATGCCCACTTTATGATAATCACATGCAGTTTGGGGCAAGTCATAGTCAAGTCAGCACACTGACACACTGACAGCTGTTGTTGCCTGTTGGGCTGCAGTTTGCCATGTTATGATTTGAGCATATTGTTTTATGCTAAATGCAGTACCTGTGAGGGTTTCTGGACAATATCTGTCATTGATTTGTGTTGCCAATTGATTTCCAATAATAAATATATACATACATTTACATAAAGCAGCATATTTGTCCACTCATGTTGATAAGAGTATTAAATACTTGACAAATCTCCCTTTAAGGTACATTTTGAACAGAAAAAAAATGTGTTAATTGCGATTAAATATTTCAATCGAATGACAGCCCTAATTGAAATGAGTTGAGTTGACAGGACCATCAAATGATGATTAATAAGATGCCTGTGTGTTGGTAAAGCAGATACATTTACTGACACTTTGATAATTACTTAAATTATTAAAGTTTCTGCCCCTGCTTTCTAAAACGTGAAGGGGAGATATTTACTGTCTTGGAGGCTCAGGGAAGCTGCTTCCACTGTGCTGGCTGTGAGGGCTGTGGTGGCCAAACTGGCTGGGCAGAGCTCCCCCCGGTGGAACGTTCCAGTAGGACACGGGCGGGCCGGCACCAGGAACAGGCAAGTGACCATCTGGACAGAAAACAAAATATTAAAAACACATTCAAATCATGATGATAATGCTGGATATAGCTTGTATAGCTTATCACCAATATGTTGACCGAGTGTGACATATACCATATACAAAAAAACTTGTATTTAACAGGAGACTGGTGCTTACAGTAGGCCATGTTTGGATCCAGCAGGTTTCTGGTGCCATAGTAGTGATGGGGCTCTCCGTACGGGCTCCTGTAGGCTTCACTGAGAGCTGATGGAGGATGAGGAGGAAACGAGGGGATTCTGGAGATACACAGTAGGAAAACAAATAATCAATGATGTTATATAACACAGGAACGCATTTGTAAATCTAAAACCTTCTGCAGGTCTTACTTTTCTGGCTGTATCTGAAGATCTAAGCGTTGTACATTATGTATTACAATAACAAACACAAATACTAAATAATAAAAGGACATGTCAAATGTTCCCAGCAACTTGGCAAAAACAATCATCTGTCAAAACTGCCTAAAGACCACAGAATTTAAAGCTCCCGTCAGTAATTTAGAGCAAATGTGATAAAAAAAAAGTTATTTTTATAAACCTGTCACTATATCCTGACGGTAGTGCATGAGACAGGTAACCTGTGAAAGAATCCTGTTCCTCTGTTTCCTCCTAGTGCTCAGCCTCCTAATGGCATCTGCAAGTTTCTACCGCGCCAAAACAAAAAACAACCAATCAGAGCTGAGCTGTCTCTGGGCAGCTGTCGATCACTGCTGGCAAAACTCGCCAACTCCGATCAAACTGTCAACAAGGCAGCGCTGATTAACTATGAGTCAAGATTCTGTGACTGTAATGCCTATTTCTCTCCAACTTCAGCTTTAAAAGTTCTAATCTTTAAAATGTTCATGAAACACTGTTTTTAGAATTTGCCATCGTTAGTGGCAGAGTCCACCATTCACGCGCTGGATTCAAATTGCCTCCACATGCACGGGAGATGAACAGGAAATGATGCATGCCTGCAATCCATGTCTACTTTTATGTTCTTGATATCACCCTCATTGTTCAGTATTCACTCTCCCACAGCAAAATGTTAAATTAGCAAAACACAGGGTGGCTAATATCGTGAAACAGTCCCAGCAAACGCACTGAAATAAAATCTCAGTCAACTAACACGATTTTGGGAACTTAATCAATTAGTTGATTTAATCAACAGATCTGTAAAACTGAATTTCTCCACAAAGAATCCCACAAAAGCACCACTTTAAACCTTCGTATGTTTCTTGGAAATTAGTCATTTTTTAATGCTTTTTCATGTTGAATGACTTATCGACTAAAGAAATCTTAGTCGACCGAGACTAAAACGACCATTAGTCGACTAAAGGCCCCGACACACTGAGCCGATGGTCAACTGTCGCACAGTTTGGGACAGTCGGTGAGCGTCTGTCGTCCTAGTTTTTGCGGTGTGTCCTGTACCGTTGACTCTAGTCTGCCCGTGTCGGAGTTTTTTTGGCCGATTCAGCATGTTGAATTGGCGGCGGAGCCCATCAGGGAGAGAAATCATTCTGATTGGCTGTTGAGCTCCAACGAATCAGTACACGAGAAGAGAAACGGAAGTGAGGACAGCAAGACAACGAGTAAAATCAAGAGTAAAAACACAGAAGGCTCTTCTCATTATTCATCTTCATCTCATCTGATCATTCCAACACACGGATATTTTAACAGCGACATGAACATCTGGAATGAAACTAAGTGGTGAGGGAGAGTGGAGTGAAAATGGTCGCCAAACGCCGCTTTGTTTCATATACGTATCATAACAACGGCTTGTATATCTGCTGTCCTCGGTCTTCCGTTTTCGCTTTTTTGAATGATAAATACAGACTACTGCCGCCTGCTGGTGTGGAGAGTTATTTCATCTCACGCAGGCGCAGAGCGTACGTGCTAACTGGCCGTCGGCTGTAGTGTTTGCGGTGTGTTCAAATGCAACTTTTCGGCCAAGACAAAGGCGACGTGAGGCGACGCAACTGGTGGCCTTCATCGCCGCTTGTTCTTTGATGTTGGCTAGGTGTGTAGTTGCTTTATTATTGACTTCTTTATCAAAACAACGTGAGTTTGTTTAGCTCTTCTACTGTATTTCTGACCAAGTAGCTGCTAAATGAGGGTTTATGTAGTATTAAACTGCACTTTCTGTTACCACAGTGACCAGAGGGGGTCGTGTCGCCAAATCAACCAAGACTGAAATATTAAG
Source organism: Sebastes fasciatus (assembly GCF_043250625.1). Lineage (NCBI taxonomy): Eukaryota > Metazoa > Chordata > Actinopteri > Perciformes > Sebastidae > Sebastes > Sebastes fasciatus. The sequence continues at coordinate 3,419,820 of NC_133804.1, forward strand.
AATTACAGCTTAACGTGAAGTTTAAGTTGAGGGCTACCTGGGAGTGTCCATGGCTCTGGGGAAGGCAGGGGCAGCAGGCTGGCTGTTGGGAGACAGGCTCAGGGCAGAGCTGAACTGCAGCAGAGGGGACTGGAAGGCAACGTGAGGCTGCTCAGGAGGAGGCGTCTCTCTGTCTCCAACAACTATCCTCACATTGTTAGGGAGGGCTCGGGATGACGTTTCACTCTCTGCCGTCGCTGAAGGCTCCGAAACCTGATGAGTTTCTCTTCTGCACAGTCCAAACTGTCTGATTCGGTCTGGCTGGTTTGTGGATTGAGACAAAATTGAGAGATCAATGTATGTGGAATATACTGAAAACCCCTTTGATCTTTTATTCTCTGCGTGATCCTTTTTTTTTGTCCGCTTTTGGTGATCAAAGTTAAATGAATAAAAAGATTATACTACACTTGCAATCACAGAATTTGCTATCTGAGACACAACCATCATTCTTAGATTATTACTAATTTGTCTAATCTTCACAGGTCTTTAGACCGCGGTGGAAACACAGACAACAGTGGGCTGAAGGAATCTTTTTAGTTCCTTGAAAAGTAGTTCCGGGGACTAAAATTACCAGGAACTTCTTGGTAGAAACACAGCTTTAGTCAGCGAATTTGCATCCACCCACTGTGACCTCAAAAATAATCAACGATCTTCTTCCCCCAAACTAAATGAGAGTTGGTTGTCGGGTGCTTGCTGACCTGTTTCTCAGGATCATTTGCTCCCGTTGCAGCAACTCTCAGCTCCAAATCTTTCTCCCTGCAACAAGGACACACGTAAACATTTATTTTACAGATTTACACACTAAAGAAGCATTTAATGACACATTAGGGCTGTTTCTCATTTCTCGATTTTGTGCCTCCTCGTCTCCTTGCTCCTCTGGCTTGTGACCCAGAAATGGATCTCAGCGCTCCATCTTGAAGGACATCCCAGTTCCTTAAATGCATCTCGAGGATCGGGGATGCTTGCCGGAGGAGCCATATCAAGGGCACACAGGTGTATCCTTTGAGGAAGTGTTTTTGGCACCCGTGACACACAGCTGGAATAATCTCAAACCGTGGCAGGACTCTACTGTAACTGTTCTTTTGTTTTCACCAGTTGTAGTTATTTACGATGATCAAACTTTCTGCCCTTCAGCCGTTTGTGTAGCGCCTCGTAAGGCGCTATTCTGCCCACATTCCTTAATGATATTTCACCTTCATGTTACTGATGTTTTTCAATGTTTGAATTTGTACTACTGCCACCTGGAATGGCAGAAGCTGGATGTTTCAACTGTTTATCCATTCATTTTATCTAACTATTTATCCATTAGGGCTGTAAGAAAATATCGAAAAAAAATAAATATTGCGATATTATGTTTTGTGATATTGTATTGATTCTCTTTATTTCATTTGCAAAGAGATGTGCTCTCTGAAAGTAGTGCTATGATGTTGGATGGGACAAGGACTGTAATAAATACAAATGCAGATCCCACTGTTCTGATTGCATAAAAAGAGTAAACTTTTTAACTCAGATTTTATGCATATGGTGATGTGTTCTTTATACTATGACAGTTTTCCTAGAATTAGATAAAAAAACAAAGCAATTTATCGCCTTACTTACAGTATCGCAATATATTGAATCATAACCTCTGTATCGTGATACGTATCCTATTGCCAGATAGACAGCCCTATTATCCATCCTTTCTACTTCCAACTACTTAATTCATTTAAGCATTTATTAATCTATTCCAGCCATTTATGCATTACTTTTAGCCAACTGCTTTGCTCGCTTCATAACAAATTTTTATTATGTGACACATTAGTCACATAGTGCTCAGGTGTTATAGAATGTGAATAATATTCTTTTAATCAAATCATAATATCTTTTTTTGTCAAGTGAGTTACGCTACTCCACCATCTTTCCATGTACCCACTGGAAACTGCAGATGTTCCCCCTGGTGTACAAGTACCACTGGTTGGGTACGGTCACTGCTCTATTTACCTTAACTGTGTTTCGTATATGTTTTGGGAGACAAAGCACCCCCCGAATCATCTATTTAATCTTTATCCATACAGAATGAGTGAGAAAGTTAGCGTTTGGTTTCTGTATCACTTATTCCTGTGACGTTAGTCTGCTCTTCCATCACAGAGTTTCACAGATAAGTTCTGTTATTTTCTTTCATTAAAAAGGTGGCTAGTAAAAACAGTCAAAGTTCCTACTTAAATTTGTGATATGCCAGCAACTGAGTCAGATTTTTGTAAAAACATAATTACCCTGTCCAGTCAGACATGATTTTCAAATCAATTCACATGATTGAGTCATTAAAGAGACATTTACCTTGATAAATCTTGTTATTGAGGTGAATTAATGGTCCTTGTGAGGCGCTGTTCTAACCGCATTCCTTAATGACATTTCACCGTGATATTATTTATGTTTTATCTTGATATATAAAATAAGTCACTCTTTACTTATAGTATAGTACTTTGCAAACAAACATCTATAGTGCTTCACACAATAAAACATATAAAGGCTGTAATGTCTGTGTGTTAAGATCCGACTGTTCATTCTTGTCACAATATGACACGTTGTGAATTGAATTAGTAGCCTAAGAGTAAATATAGCCTATAAGTTGTCATGAGCACTGTTCTGCTCATCTGACAGATCAGATGGTAAAATACAGCGATATAACAGAACAATGGACAGCTGATGCAGCTGTGCCACGTGTCATATTTATTTGACATCTCTTTAAAATGACGACTGAGGCCAGGATGTCTCATTTTGTTAAATGCCTGTTGCCTCGACTCCTTTCTCTCCTCGCATCTCTTCCTCGCCTCCTCCGCTCGCATCTCCCACGGACGGGACTAAGACGCGAGGAGAGGAGTTGAGGAAAGGAACCAAGGATGTACAAACTGGAAAATGGGAACGGCCTCATGTGTTGCCAGGATGGCAGCTAAGTTCCCCATATGTTATAACGGACACTCAGCCTTTCAGAGGCTTATCTATCATACATGATGAGTCAAACACAAGATAACTGCTTGTAGTACTAGAACGTTGTTGCAGCAATTTGCACATCTGTGTATTTGTGTCATCAACCTGTCTAAAATGTTCTTATTCAGGTGTTACATTCAGCCCCCCGACATTCAGGTGTGTCATTGAAAAGACAAGGGATCGCACCTCTTCTTGTTCCTGTGCTGCTCAGCGATTTGCTCCTGCAGCTCTTGTCTGTAGCGCTCCTTCCTCCTCTGTAAGGCATCTTTTGTATCGGCAGCTCCTGGAAACACGGAAAACCAATTAAAAAAATGTCATTTGCATTTCTTTATAGTAGTTTAGTGTCAGTCTGTTTGGTAATCCATCACTACGGAAATGTGTACATGTTCAAATGTGTTTTGTGCATTTTGAGTATTTTTTTTCTTTTAGGTAATTGGGCTGCACAATACGAGGAAAATATGCAACAAGCTATACCGTTGTTGAATATCGCAATAACAATATTACTTAAAATAAACAGGTATGAAAGTGCACTCAGTTCTGCTTTTCTGCTGCAAAATTAAAAGGAAATTATTTCCAACATTTTATTGAACACTAAAAAATAAAAAGAAGAGTGACAAAGTGCAGTTTTGTACGAATACTCTCTTTCAACTAACTCAAAAAATCCCTGAGAGCAAGATCGCAGTCTTTTGCGATGTGTTTGTCACGCAAGTTGACATTGCAATGACAATAGAAAAGCGATATATTGTGCAGCCCTTACAAGTAAATGTTCATCAAAAGCTGGTTCTAAAAACAAACTGTTGCAAAATACAAAAAGTCTTTTAACCTATATTAAGGCCAGTGGTAAACTCAGTGTCCTTATTTTGGGTCAATGCTCTTGATCCTCTGCCTCCTAGATTCTCCTTCTTCTCCCTGGGAAAAGACAAACAACAGATTGACAGGAAATAATAAATAAGGACAAACAAGTCAGCTATTTTATAACATGATTTTAACATGCATGCATACATAAACGTACCTGCCATCAGTCTTATTGGATTGTCTCTTCTCATAGCTGGCCTCAACCCCTACATGTCTGCGCCTTCTTCCTTCCATCAGCTCCAGCTCCTTCAAGTATTCCTCTGAGTCCTCCGAGCCCTCCTCCTCCGAGTCATGGTCCACTGGCTTCCCCAGCCTGTCATAATCCCTGGGAAGTACTGATGACTGCTCCTCATCCTCCTCAGGGCGGAGGGTCTTAACCTCAGTGAGCCGCAAAGCCCTGTGCAACCCCCGACTGTCCTCTGTTAGAGTGGCTGCATCCCTCCGTGAGGGGGGGCGCTGTTTGGGAAAAACAACTGCCTGGTTTTCAAGCAGGTGTTGCTAAAGGAAACATGATTGTTAGAGCAAAGTTATCAGCTGTCATCAGATCCTCATTGACCATTTCAAGTAAAGTTGGGTGCAATCGAGGGCAAAAAAATTACATTTGAATATTCGTCCTAAAAAAACAATTTCACTTCGAACCAGTGGACAACCTCTGGGTCTGAAAAGTAAAGCCAATGAGGAAGTGCCTTAAACTTCTAACAGCCAGCAGGGGGCGACTCCTCTGGTTGCAAAAAGAAGTCTGATTGTATAGAAGTCTATGAGAAAATGACTCTACTTCTCACTTGATTTACTACCTCAGTAAACATTGTAAACACGAGTTTATGGTCTCAATCTCTAGTTTCAAGTCTTCTTCAATACAGCATGATGTTCATTTAGTAGATTATGGTTCCATTTAGAGTCAAATAGACCATAAAGCAGGGGATGCTTTAGGGCGTGGCTACCTTGTGATTGACAGATCGCTACCACGGCGTTGTCCGGTCTGAGAGTTGTCTGTATTTTCGTCTTACAACTTTAACCCTTTCAGTGTGTTTTTTCTCCACATAAAACTTCATTTTCACATTTTGGTCACCTAAAAATGTCTTATTCAGCGTTCGGTTGTACTTAGCTCCACCCTCTCGTGTCACTTCTGGTTGCCAAGATGGCTATGCCCAAAATGCCAAACTCGAGGTTTCAAAATGGCAGTTCACAAGTCATAGTGACTACGTCCTCTTCTTACAGTCTATGATTCAAACTATCCAAATATCTATTTCTACACATTATGACCATGACACCATGTCCTAACTGGCCACGAGCGAAGCATCACTATGCAGCCCTACGCAGCTCTACGCAGCCATTTTAGCTGAACTTTTGTCAGACGCCCTGTTCCTATTTATTCCAGAGCGTGTGAGGCAGACAGCTGTGGTAGTGCTGCTTTTTTTTTTCACTATAGGCTATTCATTTTCATATTCGAATATCTGTTTGTTTTTACTAATTAAATACACACACACACACACATATATATATATATATACAATTTTTTTTTATAGAATTCTAATATCCATTGACAGCCATAGTGCAATCCAAACTACAATTTATTTTGTTTGATCTAAATCAGTGGTTCCCAACCTTCATCGACACTACCTGTGATGTTGACTGATTTGAAATTGGATTTTATTTAAAAGATGTGGTTGTACAGTAACAGTGGTTACAATGTTACATTATTCTTCTCATACAATTGGACTATCAATGTTTGACACTGTATTACTGCCACTTGGAATGGCAGAAGCTGATGTTTAAACCGTTTATTCATTCATTTTGAGCTTATTATTTATCCACTACTTTTGACTACTTAATTAATTTAATCATTTATTAATCTATTTCAGCCATTTATGCATTACTTTTAGCTAAATGTTCCATCTTCTCTGCTCGCTTCATAACTAGTTTTCATTATGTGACAGTTTTAGTCGGTGTTCAGGTGTTCTAGCTGTGCATATATTCTTTTAATCAACTCGTAATTTCTATTTTGTCAAGTGAGTTACGCTACTCCACTATCTTTCCATGTACCAATTGGAAACTGCAGAAGTACCCCCTGTACCGCTGGTCTCCTAGTTAAATTTGTGATACGCCAGCAACTGAGTCAGATATTTGTAAAAACATGATTATTCTGTCCAGTCAAAGACCTGATTTTGAAAACATCAATAAATCATTAAAGAGAAACATTTACCTTGATAGATCTCCTGTTATCAAGGTGAATTAATGGTCCCGGCTCTGCATGGCCAAAGTGTTTTTTCTGGAACATAAAATGTTACTATCATGATTCCAACATTATGACTTTTACTTTTCCTACAACACACATTCAACAATAAAACCGTGTTGACCTAAGGACCGAGCTAAAGCTGAAATCTAAAGCTGAAAGGAGCCAATCACTGGGCCCCAACCCAAATAGTGGATCCTCATGTACCCACCTGTGTAATATAAGTGGAAATGATGCCTAAGTTTACAGTGCAATTTGTGATATTGAGCACCTGGTTAATGGTAAATATAGTTTATTTATATACTGTACACTTTGTGATTAATAACATGTCCAGAACAAAGAGTGGAGTTTATGTCAGGCTGTAGATACTACAGGTGGAGGGGAGAGTCGATACAGCTGTATCGCGATATTTTTACATCATTGTATCAATACACGGATGTCAAGTATCGATCTTTTATTATATAAACTATTAAGCTCTTATCAATCCGACAACCCAGCTGCTAGTCTGTCTTTCAGATGTTGTAGAGGGCTCAGTTTTAAAGCTAGAGTGAAGATACTGGTATCCTATGAAATTAGAAAAACCTAAGGAATCCATTGGTACCAACCATGTCATACTAGCTTGTCTGGAAGAACGCTAAATAGCAAAGTTACACAATATTTGGGCAAATCGATAATTATGGTTTTAAAACCCTCTGAGACCCACGATCCCGACCAACCTGTCTTTAAAACAGGCTGTAGTGGGCTCCGTCTGAAGATATTAGTATTATATGAAACTAGAAAAACCAAAAGAATCAATTGGTATACTGTATGTCGTGTTAGCTTGTCAGGAAGACGTGAGAGGTGGAGCGACTGAGAACGAGCGCGGTGTGTGAGTGAAGGCAAGCAGGCAGACAGAGGAGCAGAGCAGCATCGGCTCTGGCCCTGGAGCCCAAAGCTACGGTCTCCCCTGTGCTGCGGTCGGGGGGCTGGAGCAGGATTAGTTGACACTGTTTTGCAAGACGGGCTTCACTAGATAGAACTTTGCGATTTTGGTGCTTCTGTGTAGTTTGTGTTGGAACAGCGTAGCCACACGCGAGCATGCATGGGACACCGACCCGATTTATAAGTGTAAGAAGTTACAAACAGTACCTTTAAGTATTATTAGAATATTGTATCATGGGGCCTCTGATGAGTCCCACACCTAATAGATACCCGCATATTCAAATGCCTGGCAAACACAACTTGTGATCACGTGATATTTCCAGACTGTAAACATTGCTGAGGATACCTGAACACTATATGGATCATGGGATACTGGGAGCTGCAAAGGAAACACCCATTGTGTCCTACAATATTGACACAATGCTTCAGCATTTCATGACCTCACCTGGATGGGTCTTTGAAATGGGACTAGATACAACACATTAAGTCTAGAAATGCTGACTTCAGTGGCTCCAGCCCTGGATTACAGCTTTTGTCTGGGTTTCAGCTCTCTTAACACTTGTGTTTTCAGTGGACCTCTGGAGAGTGATATCTACATTATAGTACAATTAAGCGCAATGTAAAACTATAACTAAATATTGACAGATCTATGTCTGCTACAGCAAAACACAGGAGTAAACAGGTAAGTCTGCGACAGTCACCTGAGCCATGTAGCGTCTGTAGTCCATACGGAGCTCATGCTGCAGCCTCTGCTTCTTCCTCTCGTACTCCACACCGAGGGGCAGACCCACAGTGACACTCTCCTCTGACAAAACACACCCATCAATTATTAATAGAGACACAAGGTGAAGAATTCTGTGCCAAAATATGACAGCTGACACTTGAAAGAAATAAGAAACATTGCTCACATAAGACACAACATGGGGCAACATTTGCTCCTTTTTCTATGAGAATAATCATTAAGAGTTTAAAGGAGTGAAATGTGGTCATGAACTGTACCTTTCTCCTGGGCTATAGACTTGGGTGGGATGTTCTCCTTAACCGTGGACTCATAGGCTCTGTGGGGTCTTGCCTGTCAGTCACAAATCATAGAGTATCGTACATAAAAAGATATCCACAATATGATCACTGTAAAAGGGTCATTCCTATGCTCTGCTCATAATTTTACATTTAAAAAAAAAAAAAAAATACTAAAGAAAAGAAAAATAAAAAGGGGCCAAATACTCAATACTTTCTATCAGTTACAATAAAAACATTTTGTATGCCATCCGTTTCTACTTGTGTCTCCATAAAATTAAGTGATTGAACCTATATATATTTTTTGTTTACCTTCATCATATTTTATTCATCACTGGATGCACCTTGTTAAACAAAAGGTCCCATGCATCACAATTTAACAAAATGAATGTATATATTAGGGCTGTCAAAGTTAACACGATAATGCGTTAACGCAAATTCATTTTAACGCCACTGATTTCTTAAACGCAATCGATCTTTTGAAGGTTGTTGCTCAGTTTTAAAGCTAGAAGGAAGATACTGGTATCATATGAAACTAGAAAACCTAACCTAAATCCATCTGTACCAACCATGTCATACTAGCTTGTCGAGGAAAAAGGGTAAGGCTATATAACGCTCCAAACTTGGCGAGTAAAACTGCCAAGGCCATTTTCAAAAGGGTCCCTTGACCTCTGACCTCCAGATATGTGAACGTAAATGGGTTCTATGGGTACTCACGAGTCTCCCCTTTACAGACATGCCCACTTTATGATAATCACATGCAGTTTGGGGCAAGTCATAGTCAAGTCAGCTCACTGACACACTGACAGCTGTTGTTGCCTGTTGGGCTGCAGTTTGCCATGTTATGATTTGAGCATATTTTTTATGCTAAATGCAGTACCTGTGAGGGTTTCTGGACAATATCTCTCATTGTTTTGTGTTGCTAATTGATTTCCATAAATAAATATATACATATATTTGCATGAAGCAGCATATTTGTCCACTCCCATGTTGATAGAGGATTAAATACTTGACAAATCTGCTTTGAAAGTACATTTTGAACAGATAAAAAATGTGCGATTAATCACGATTAAATAATTTTATCAATTGACAACCACTTATTTTATATATCTATATAGATAGATATAGATATATAAAATAAGTGGTTATTTATCCAGAACCCTGACCTAGTTCTGATCCAGTTTCTATCTTATAATAACCTAACAGCCATCAGTCCAACACACCTTTATCTCCATGTAAGGAGGGTCTTGTTGTTCCAGACTGGCTTTATCCTCAGCCATTCTCGCCCTCCGCTCCCTGATGAAGTTCTCCAGCTCGTCATCCATCTCCCAACTGAGACCAGGCTGCAAAATTGACACTTTTAATTAGCTAGTGAAGATAAGAACTAATATTTATTTTACGATTTGAAAAAGGGGGTTCAACTGTGTGCCGTGGAGGGTCAAATGTATACAGGTTTTATCACAACCAAAGACCTCAGCAGGTGATTTCTCTAATGAGTTCCTCCTTTCACTAATCAATTCAATCAACTGCCAGCTGGCATGGAAACTCGTGTGTGCAGTTCACTTCACTGCTGCATTATCTGTGGAGCTGATGAATCCAAGTCTGTACTGGGCCTTTCAACGCTGTCTTTGGTGCCTTTAAATTCTTTAAAGTAGTCTGCAAAACAGTGATCACATGCACCAGAATAGCTAAAATGAGCTTACAGTGGACAGTTACCACAGCAACTCGTCCTGACACACATTCATTAACGGCTCAGTCAGTACCGTTACTGTCGCTTTAACGTTCCGTTGCCAGGCAACCATCATGAACACGATAGCGTCAAACTCCCTACAGCTAGCTTAACGTTGTTAGCTTAACGGCTAGCATTAGATTAGAACAACACAAGTATTACTAGCATGAAACATAATAACACACTGTATAGAATAATGACTGGTTGATTAGTTGAAGGTAACCTGTAGCTGACGTTAGCTAGCTTGTTAGCTTTAACTGAAATAAAGGTAAGCACATAATGAACGACACTAATAAGAGCAAAGCTAACCTTAGCTAATAACTAGCATCTCGTCCAGCTAGATTCAGCTTTCTGAGCTAACGTTAACTATTAGTATTATTCTCGTTCTCACTAAACACAACCTACCATTGAGCGCTGTTTGAATGTGACGGTACCGGATAAGGTAATGATGGCTAGCTTGCAAATGTTGGCGGCAAGGCCTATAGAAGGAGGCTAGGACACGGGTCTTTGGGTGAGGGGTATAACGCATGCGCAGTATAACTCACGCTGCGTTGCGATTGGCTCAATTTCAGCGAGTGCAGGCCAGATTTTACTGCGCATGTGCAATACCCCCGGAGATTTGCCGTGTTGATGACGCGTGATCTAACCTCCTTTCCATAGGCCTTGATCGGCGGCGACTTGATTGTCCACTTGTTTGAGCGCAACATCACTAGCATGTCTGCACTACTTCCGGTTTGAAGTGTCAGAATAAAACCCAAACCGGAAAACCCGGCCCATCGGTGTTCCGTTGTTATATACAGTATATCTCAGCTGGTTCTACAATAAAGCAACGCTGAACAGTTTTCACCTAGGTACATCGTTTCAGGTATTTCCAGTGCATTATTCCCTTTATATTTCCCTCTTAATCTAAGCATATATTGTGATCCATCATTTTAGATGACTGTGAGATATGTGGCTTATTGCGTTACACCTTCATTGTGACATGCACATGGGCTACACTGTGCTATGATAAAATCATATGGCAATTTACCCAATGATTTCATTTCCTGCCCTGCTACTGTGCTGGACGTTTATGTGGTCCCATTGCTGAGTTAATGACTTTGTGGCAAATTAAGTACACATCTATGTAGGCAAGGATATAATTTCCACTGGTCCATGATATGGCCCCCTGATATTAGAACAACTCAATATCAACATGAACACATCTATCACTCAATATGCCCTTTCAGGATAAGGATTAGAGTATTCTCAGCACTGCATGTCAGATATTCTTTTTTTTACATTGATATGGTCCCATTTTGAAGTATTTTACACACTTGGCTCATGCAATTTCCATTTCCTACCTGCTGGAATAGACAAGAATAGGTCTCAAGAACAAGATGTGAGAGCAGCTCAGTTGTATTTGAAAATTACATTATAATTTGAAAGTTATAAATAATCTGGCGCATCTACACTTCCTGTCTTTTAGACTCTACCTTGACATGTGGTAGCTCAGCTGTGTTGCATTGCTCATTACTGACATGGTTACTGAGCGGTACCATACCTACCATTGCTCCCGCCCACTACCCCTTTAAGAGAAACACATGTAGCATTCAAGTCCCTGGGAAAAAACAGTTAAAGCCTAAATCCTTTTGCAATCACACTATTCTGTTGTTTTAATATACAAAAAATAAAATGGTGCCTCAAACACTTTCAGATGAAGTTTTAAAAAATCTTATCCACAAGTAGTTGAAGACTTTGAGCAAGCACTACTTGTCTTAAGCTATTTAAATTTGAAGACTAAGTTCATCCCATGTTATATGAATGAAGCAGAATACTACTGAAAATACTTACTTCTTTTTGCTCATTGTTTTGGAAGAGAATTCATGATTTGGTCCATAGACTGTATATAAAGATGGACGACGCGTCTCCACTTCCTCCCACTATACAGAAGTGAAGCTAAAATATCCTGGATACGGTAGATGCCATCTTGAGAATTTGACGTCATTTGGAGCCAGAGTCTTGCACAGTAGTGATCAGGGGGCTGGAGCCACTTTATCGAGGTCACCCGCCTGAACCAATTGTGAGCCGAGCACGGCCGCAGCTTGTCAGCAAGGGAGACTCACAGCTGTCAATCATGACGTCTCAAACCCTTTATAGCATCAAATAACTAATTAAAACCAAACTTATCAGAAAAAAATAACACTTGAACATACATCAGCGTGATAAGAACTACCTGAAATGACAGAAACCATCTTTGGGAAAATGTATTTGACGTGTACTTTGACTTTTTAGTTTGGCCCATGTCCCATCCACTAACATGGAGGAGGCGGGACTTATGACCTATACTGCAGCCAGCCACCAGGGGGCCATCCAGATGTTTTGGCTTCAGTTTTGGGGAGCGGTCATGTCGTCCATCTTTATATACAGTCTATGTTCCGGACGCTGGGTCATTGGACAATCTGTGTCAATACTATTATATAATAGTTATGGATAATATTTAATTTGGGCAAATCTTGTAGTTTCAAAGACCATTTAAAAAAAATCAAAAATACCACATCCACATCTTGTTTGCAATTTATTGCTTATATAAACGCTCTCTAAACAATTTTTGGTAAAAATAAAATCTATCAATAATAATCATAAATAAAATCATCACAATGACTTTTACATGACATTATATTGCACAATTATAAGCCTTAACAAGAATCACAGAACACAAGTGTTGTTGCTCAGGTTGTGTGTAGAAGGAATGTTCAGAGGTCCGTGGGCAATGACGCATTGGTTGCCTTTAGAGGGCGACAGAGAATCTGAACTTCAACTGTCTTTGCTGCATTTAATCAGGGTCTTTAGATTATCAGCTCTACAAACTGATGACCAAACGATCACGTTGTTTACTTTCACACATTGTTACTGTCTGTATTCTATAGACCGCCACAATTTACACAGGAACAAAAGATTTGCTGTGGTACAGATCTAATGGTTTGGTGCTGTTGAAATAATAAAAAAAAAAAACTGCAGACGTGGCTCACATGATGTCAAAAATACTATTTGTTCTTGTGTGAATGTGGACTTTCAGGTACAAATGTGATCCGTCTAGTGTAGACAGCTGTCTAAATAGGAGACTCCATGTGGTTTCTCCCCATTCACACAGACGAGGTTAGATCTGTACCACAACAAAGTGAAACATCAGCCCCGGTCAGTCTGATGTCAGCTCAGCTTTTCATCATTTCACAGCAACAGAATCACACGTGTCTCGGTTAGGACCGACGCAGCTGCTTTCTGTCTGAGGTTGAACCCGAAGGCCGTCTCCCTGTCTAGCTTGGCAGTTTATGATTGGTCAGCTACAGAAAGGCCTAAAAGATCCAAAGACTCCATTTGTATTAAGTGTATGTGTGTGTTAAAGTTCAGATGTTGTCCACTTCCGCGCTGAGTTCAGGGCACACTTCCTTCAGTAACATTTCCATCAACACCTAACGGAGACAGTGAGACAAAGTGATTAGCTTTGCGGCAGTTTGTCCATATTATATATTCAATTGTATGAAATCTGCTTTTATGGCAGACATTGGTAACACTTTATAATAACCATCATTTATAAATGGTAAATTGATAGTCAAGTAAGGGATAATGTACAGCAAGGCAGTCATTGTTGTGAAATAAACCCACGACACGATGCCTTCCATCGCCCTGAAGGGGTTTACTTCACATCAGCGACCCGCTAGCTGTACATTATCCTGGTTATTACACGGCTACTTACTTAAGAAATCAATAATTTGACACAAAAATGGTCCGCCAGAGTCCGACATCAGAACTGCTCCCATAGCAACGGTCTGTTATACATAGTAACGGTCTGCTATAAAGAAACGCTGTGATTGACCAATCAAAATCGAGTATTCAACAAAGCCGTGTAATAATTAAACTTAGTTAAGTTATTTTACTGTTAACAAACAACAAAATTAATGATATTTCCTAATTATTAGTGAGGATATAATTTATATATTAATTTTATTCCAACAATTTATTGTTGCACACAATATAACATTTTACATACTATATATATATATATATATAAGTATTTGTTAACTAGAATGGCACTCGGAGAGCACAGACCTCCACCAAGTTGCCCGAGTATGACAAACCAACAAACAAACCAACAAACCAATGCCAGTGAAAACATAACCTCCCTGCTAGGCCTTCGGCCTTGGTGGAGGTAATGATTAAGATATTATTTGTAAACCTTAAAGGAATTGTTTGTAAACCATCTCTAAACATTATTTGAATGCTATTATAAAGTTGCAACCGGTGATTATAATATCTTGTTAAATGGTTAATAAATACTTTGTAAACCATCTATAAACAATATTTAGATCGATAGTTAATACTTTGTCAATGGTTCATATTTGGTTTCTGGTCCATCTATCTATGTAATGTTTATAGATGTTTTTACATGATTTCTAAAAGGTTTACAAATCATTTCGTAATCACTAACAAATACTTAATATAGTATATAACATGTTATAATATGTGCAACAATAAACTGATAATAAATACCTTACTAATGTAATCAGAATGATACAATATAGAATTTATAAACTAATTATTTCATATTATACAAACTAATTATAAAAAAACATTAAATATAGCATTACTAATAATTAGTAAACATTATTAATTATCATTTAATTGTTTAACAGTAAAATAACTAGTTTAATTAACTATCAATTTACCATTTCTAAATGATGGTTATTATAAAGTGTTACCCAGACATTGTTTGACATAATATTCTTACATAGAGGAGATGTTTGTTGGCACTAGCCTCCTGCAGGGCATTGAAGATCTTGATGATTCCATAGCGGGCATTCTGCTGGCCAACTAGATTTGCTAGTGCATCTGACAGAAAAGATCATATGGAAACAAGGTAAAGAGGTCAGGCGTGTTCATACGTTTAACATCTATAGGTCATGTTTCCATGTGTTTCAGTTGCTACCTGGGATATTGTCAAGTAGTTTCTGTTGAGCCCGGTCCTTAGTTTCACTGCGCTCAGTGTCAGTTCGGACGTTGAGGTGTGGCGCCAGCTTCCCATTGGGCCAGAAGTTGTCCCTGAACACACTGATGTAACACACCATCATCTGTTCACAGAAAATCCAGTTCACTGTGTCCCGGATCTGTCTGGAATACAGCAGAGAAGATGTTAGCCTCACAGCTGTTCTCAGAGAGCATAGAAAAAATACCGGCCTCATGCAGGAAACAATATATTAAACAAATTTCCTCTTATTTTTGTTCGTATCCACAATTTGTTCTGATTTTGTTATTGCCCATTGATTTCTGGGATTCGCCGATGTTTTCTTATTTTTGCTTTTCTCTTAAGTAAGAGAACATTTTACGAGTGGTTGAGAGCACTCTTGCCAAGAAAAGAAAAAAGCATCTTGTTTCCACAGTCCACAAATTGTTTGATCAACGCAAGGAAACAGAAGTTTTACATTTGAGGAACATTAAAAAAAACATGAATATCATAAAATCAAATTTGGATTATTATTTGTTTGTGAGTAATTTAAAATGATTGGATTATTACATTTGTGAGTAATTATAATGATTGGATTATTAAATTTGTGAGTAATTATAATGATTGGATTATTAAATTTGTGAGTAATTATAATGATTGGATTATTAAATTTGTGAGTAATTATAATGATTGGATTATTAAATTTGTGGGCTAAAGAAATACTTTTGATCCCATTGATCCCAATTAAGACTATAAAACCCTTGGATGATATTGCGTGGCTTATATACTGCTCTTTGACTTTCCTGTAACACCAGTACTGACGTTCTGGAAAATCACATGTTTACTTTGTTTAAATTTATTTAACAGTACCTCAATTTCACTACGGTTGAAGTTCTTCTTCTTACAGCCTTTTTTGGTGGATACTCTGTAATTCTTGGGCATGTGCCAGAGTATTTGCACACGGCACAACACCTACCCTAATATAGTGGTTAGGGGGCGTTGCCTACACTAATACCTGCCTTTATGTTGTGTTTGGGGGACGTTACCTATGCTAATAATAAAAAAATCTTCCAGACGCCTTCAATTTATTATCAAGTTAACCAATTTATGATTCATCATTCAGCACAACCTGGGTAAGAGCAGATTTGGATGGTTACGAGTGTTTGGTGCATCTGGAGTTGACTTCTCTTGTTTTTTCTCTGAACAGAAAATTAAGAGAAAATATAAGAGAAATTTAAAGGACCAGTGTGTAGGATATGGTGCTATCTAGCATGGAGGTTAAAGACTACAACTTCTCCTGCGTGCCAAGCGTGTACAATTGCTACGGTGGCCGATGCAAAAACGCGAATGGACCTCTAGGGCCAGTTGTTGTAAGAGTAGAGTGGTTAGAGAGTGTGTGTGTGTGTGTGTGTGTGTGTGTGTGTGTGTGTGTGTGTGTGTGTGTGTGTGTGTGTGTGTGTGTGTGTGTGCGTGTGCGTAAGTGGGAAGTGAGTGGTGAAGCGAGAGCGAGAGCGCGAGAGCGCGAGAGCGCGAGAGCGCGAGAGCGCGAGAGCGAGAGAGCGAGAGAGCGAGAGAGAGAGAGAGAGAGAGCGAGAGAGAGGCGGTGACAGGAGCGAGTAACGTTATCAACTCCGGCCCAAGCAGGAAAAGTAACTACTACTGTAGAAACATGGCGGTGCAACGTGGCGGAGACCCGCTCACTATGTAGATATAAACGTCTCATTCTGAGGTAACTAAAACACAATGATTCTTATTATGAGGTAATTAGACACTAAAGAAAACATACTGATTCATATTATATTCCATTTCTGCTAATAGATCCCTCATATTGTTACACACTGGTCCTTTAAGAGAATGTTGCTGCAAGAGGCCCAATATTTGTTACACAAATAAGGTACTTGAACAGAGACACTGTGATTGAATGGAACAAAGTCAGTTCTGCAACGTATTTTATGATTAAACTTCATGAGTTACATTCAAATTAATTGGAAACTAATTATGTGTTATTTATTATTTATTAGGACTTTTTTTTGTTTAAATGTGACAGCCCAGGAATAGTTAATCAACAGGCCAACTTGCTAGAACTTACTTGTTAATAGTTCGTCCAAATGTCACCTGGACTAGTGCAATTAGAGTCTTCCTCACCCACTTAAACACTGAGGAGACAGACAGACAACGAGAGAAGGAAACAGTTTGGATATATTCACTCATATGCAGTCAGAATTCATCATTTGATCCATAGACTGTAGATAAAGATGGACGACGCGTCTCCACCTCCTCCCACTGTACAGAAGAAGTGAAGCAAAAATATTCCAGGAGCTGCCATCTTGAGAATTTGACGTCACTTGGAGCCAGAGTCTGCGCGGTAGTGATCGGGCGGTGGAGTCTCGGTCTCTTTCACGTCAGACTTTTTTGTTTGCATATTGATATTAAAATGCAAAATGCAACAGTGATTAAAAAGACAACTGTACTCTACTCACTTCCTCTGAGTTCAAAGATCTCTCCTATGAGCATGAAGCAGGGTTCAGCCAGGGCGTCTCTCCTCCCGTCGGCCTCATCACCGTAGTCTGACAAGTCGCTGTCATCGTCAGCCTCCTCCTACAAACAGCACACACACTCCAAATGAGGATGCAGGACAGTCCACGAGTTTCCTGTTGCTTTAACAGTGGTGAATGAATGAGTACCTCAGTATGGGAGAAGAAGTCTCCAGGTAGCCTCTCCAGGAAGGAGGCCAGAGAGAAAGAGGATTTCTTCTGGATTGACATCACCTTCAAGCATTGAACAAGATATCATCACATGTACTGTATGGAATCATACCAATGCTCTAATAGGCCGGAGAGCAATGGATGACCTCATCTGGACAAATCCTTTTGTATTTTTCCAGATGAGGCCTGTTAACATATTTCCCAATTTCCCTTGGCTGCTGCTTTACATACAGATATCTTTCAATCACTCTGGAACACATTGGAAGGAATAAAGGTCCCATATTGTAAAAGTGAGATTTTCATGTCTTTTATATTATAAATCAAGTTTAAGTGCTATATAAATACTGGTAAACTATCAAAACGCTCAATATACGGACAAATACACACGGCCCGTATTCAGAAATTGTGCGTTTGAAGCAAGCTGTTAAGATTTCTGTCCATTTGTGATGTCACAAATATACAATATTTAGACCATTACAGGGTTTTAAACATAAACATTCTAAATGTGTCCCAGTTTGTTTCCTGTTGCAGTGTATGTGAATGACATCAGCTGACAGGAAGTAAACATGGACCCAAGCTGTTGCATAGCAACGCAATTCCGTTGCAATGCACTAAAACGGAGCATTTCAGACAGAGGGTAAATACAGGTATATTCAGACAGACAATATGAGGAAAATAAAGTTGTTTTTTTTAACATAACAGCATGTAAACATGTTCTAGTAGAAACACAAAATACAAGTAAGAACCTGAAAATGAGCACGATAAGGGACCTTTAAAGCCTCAACTACTAAAACCTGAATGAACAAACAAAGCTTGTTATTGCAGTAGTTCATTGTAATGAATGTACTGTAATATATTATACATGTTTGTAAGGCATATTTTCAGGACACACAATCATGTGCTTCTAATGGGGATCCTAAAATAAACAATAAACATGATGTTTCTAATAATGTATTAGTAGCCCCGATGTATTTGAAATGTAAGTATGATAAATTGGTTACCTTGAGGTGCTCTGGGGATGGGCTGAGGAACGCGTAAAGAGCCTCTGACTGGCACAGTCGCTCATCTGTCAGCAGACGCTACAAACACACACACACACACACACACACACACACACACACACACACAGAGCTGAAGTCATCATCAACATTATTTTAGCTGGTATTATAAACTAGAAAGAAGCCCAGAGCTGGGTGTTGTTCTCCGGTGCAGTGGTTCCAAACCTTTTTGTCAGACTTATTTCAACCATTTTTCCATTTCTTTTAGCTATTTCAACTTCTCTGCTCAGTTAGTTTTCATGCACTCTCAGGCTGCATTCACACCAAATCAGGCATTGCGGCGATTAGCGCAGGGCTGCCCAGCAGTGTAGGAGTGTCACTTAACGGCCCGATAACGCCAAGCGACCGCACAGCGATCAACGTCGTTTGTTCCCTCATTGCTGAGTTGCACATCTGTGGATCGCCAGTTACGTGACTGGCCACCGCAGCGTGACGTCAGGTTGCGTTACTCCAAAAGTAGATTTTTGTTTAAACTTTTCACCGCAGGGCGCTGCATTATTTTCCTGGCACCCCCCACGATCCCTGCCGTCACAGCTTAAACGCACTACCCCCATTCAAATGAATACCTGCTTTGGTGTGAATGCAGCCTTAATCGCAACACATGGTGTTCACCTGACTCAATATGTATTATATTAATCAAACTGTCATTTCTACTTTCCCAAACCAGTTGAACTACTTCACAACCTTTCCATGTACCCCCTAGCAACTACAGAAATACCCCCTGGAGTACAGGTAGCCTTGAATATCTGCTGTAGTGTATCGTTGAAGTTTACTTGTAACTATAAAGAGAGCACTTTTATGGTTTAACTATTACAGCAGATATAATACTAAGCACCAAATTATCCTCTTGTTGAGTTAGTAGTAGTAACATAGCTTAGCAGTACTGTTTCCATGTTTACCTGGAGAAAGGCATTGAGCTGAGTTTTGCTCTTGTCTAAGAATTTCTGGTCGATGGATTTGAAGGGAAGTTTACTGAGTGATGGTAACTGAAGTTTCTTCAACGATGGAAAACACTGAGGAAGAAGACACACAGACATTCAGGGGGGCAACAGTTAAGACATTCTCAAACAGTGGTAATGCAGTATAAACATAAAGCAGAGTGATAACTGCTCACTGACGCACAGAAAGGTCTGGTGGTGTTGTGTTACCTCGGTGAGTTTGCGGTGCAACATCTGGAATTCAGTGAGTTTCCTCTGGACGCTCCAGCGACTGTTGGCTGTTTCCTCTCCTTCTACCAGGCTAACACACACACTGTAACAAGCTGCTGTCTCACCCCCCTCTTCTGTAGCCTGGAACACACACACACACACACACACATGTCTAAATGACTACGCAATTAACATTAGCTTGGCATAAAAATTTGATCCATATACAAGAACATATTTCTATTTCTATAGTTGTTCCAGTGGACTGGAGACGCACTATGCATTAAAGGGTAACTTAGGTAGTTTTCAACATGGACACTATTTTCCCACACTGTTTGAAATTGGTCCAGTATTGAGGGAGAACGCTGTAACCGGCAGCCGCTATACAAGCTTTTAGGGTGAGCAGCGTTCATGTAACATTACGTCCACTAAAGTGCTTGTTTTTGCCACTGACAGGCTCAGATTGTTATAATAAGTGTCTGACAACATTATGGAAAGGACCCTACAGAGATATAAAACATTTTTCTTACCTTTGCTATTGTGTCCAAGTCCCGCTCAAGGAGAAGTCTCGTTGTGAAATGTGAATATCCGTATACTCAGGCTCAAATAAGTACCGTCGGCCATCGAATTCAAATACCTCATCCACATTGTGGAAATCATCTAAATATTCAGCCATGGCATTAAAAATCTTTAAGATAACACTAAGCTACGCTTTCTGTACTCCAACACAACAAACTCTGCCTGCCGTTGTCTTCCGGGCAACACGTCACCTCGCCAGATTTCAGAGCGAGACTTCTTCTTGAGCGAGACTCTTTCCATAATGTCAGACACTTATAATAACAATCAGAGCCTGTCATGGCGAAAACAAACACTATTAGTGGACGTTAATGACGCTGCCAGCTTGCCCCTATACCAACATATTGCAGCCCGTGAGCAGCTGCTGTCTACAGCGTTCTCCCTCAATACTGGACCAATTTAAAGAAATTGTTTTCCTTTTTAGTCAGTGAGACACATTAACATGGGGAAAGAGGGTCCAGGTTGAATTGATTTGGGTGACTGCATCTTAAATGTTTGAAGGCTTCAACACTGGAAATCAGCCTGTTAGTTATGGCTAGCTTGTATTTTCAGCAGCCATTTGTTGTTTGTGATAAAAGAAAAACACGGTTAAAAAAACAAGAAATAGCCCTACCTCAGCTGTAGTGATAGTAGCTCTCCAGTGGCCCAGGTTTTCACACCACCAGTCAGTCCTGGTGATATGCTGCTGAAGTTCACCGTGTTCTTTCTCCATGGCTCCGATCTCTTCCTTTAGTTTGCTCACAATCTACACAACACAACAATACAGATACATAAGAAGACTTTTTCACCTTTTTCACACTACATACAAGTTCATAGCATCATGCTGGAGGGGCCTCTATGTGCACATTCACCAACTTGAATCCTGTGTGTATTTGATGCTACCCTGCTGTGAACTTTTAAACTGAACACTGTCTTTTTTTGTCACAGTGGCTCATATTTTATTACCTTTTTGTCTGGTTTGGGTGCATTCTGGATGGAGCCCAGGGCCTGTCGCTTATACTCCAGTTTGTCGTAGAGTAGGCGGAGTTTTGTAGCAGCATAGCTGGCCTGCTCATTGATTCTTTTACTGCCTTCATCACCTACCTCCTCTACTGCGTCTAGACCCTGGCACTACAGAACAAATATATACATTTATTAAAATGTGTAATAACAGAGGTATACACATTTAAAAATTATCAATTTGAGTATTTTAACAGATTAAAGGGATGGTTCAGGTGTTTTGAAGTGGGGTTGTATGAGGTACGTATCCATAGTCAGTGTATTACCTATGGTAGATGACGGTCACCACGTCCCCAGTTAGGAGAAGCAGAAAGGAGTTACAGCACGGAAGCAAAGCAATGTACTGCTGTGGACGGGGCAGCAGCAAAACATATTTAGACACCTAAATAAATCAATATCAGTGTAAGTTTATGCTATATTTAAAATATTTTTGCCGGTTTACCTTGCCGTGAGACAGCTATACTGACTATATTTCGGATGGTACTGTGAACTGAAGCCGTTATCTATGCTCTCGCCAAAGCAACCAGACTCCTGTGAAAAAAACTGTAATTTGACCTCACAACACGGGAGTTGCTGATCTACCGCTGCCTCGATCGGTTAGTTGGTTTGTGCTGTTATGTGATTCTTTGGTTAGTTCTGATTCCCCAAAGTCACACTTTAGCACAAACCAACTAACCGATCGAGGCAGTGGAAGACCAGCAACCTCCATGTTCTCTGAGGTAAAATTATAGATATTTTCAATGGAGTCTGGTGGCTTTGGTGAGAGCACAGATGGATACAACGGCTTCAAGTTTCCCGTCGGTAAGGGCTGTCTGACGGCAAGGTTACCTGGCAAAAATATTTTAAATATAGCATACACTTAAACTGATATTGAGTTGTATTAGGTGGGTCTTTCTTTTAGGTGGTTAAAATATGTTTTGCTGCCGGCTCCGTCCACAGCTGTACATTGCTTTGCTTCGGTGCGGTAACTCCTGTCTGGGAGCGTCCCGACCATCATCTACTGTAGGTAATACACTGACTATGGATAAGTACCTCATACAACCCCACTTCAAAAACACCCAAACTATCCCTTCAACATTTCTGACAACATTATGCATGTCTGACCCCTTCTTCCTCCTTTTCCTCAGTGCTACACTGTGATTGGCTGTGCTGCTCGTCTCGTCTGATCAGCCTATCGTAGTGGTCAGAAACCAGGAACGAGGGGTAGTATCGCTCTCTCATCGTCTCAGCCACCTGGAGGATGAATGAGAGCAGCATTATTGTCGTTTTAGAACATTTTGACACCGTGGAACGGAAGCACACCATTGTTACTTGTACCTCTGAGGACCTCTAATAAGGAAAGTTATGGCAATTAGTTACAGTTAGTTAGTTAGTAGCAAAAGCAGCAGCAGTAGTACCTGTTCTTGTAGTCTAACAAAGACTTGTGTTCCTCTGTTCCCCACCAGACTCTGTTGGATCTCCTTAAGGAGAAACTTCTCCACGGGGATCTCCCTGCTCTCCACAAAGAACTTTTGGTAGATTTCCCCTACGATTTGGGGCACTTCATTCTGTCACACACACACACATAAAAGAACAAATAAGCAGTTACTCACGTACATTTTCCGCCACATTAATGTGGTTTACTATACCACTGATGTCCCACTACAGAAATATCCACTTTGCATTTCACTGGCAATACTGCAATTGCAAATGACAACTGCTGACACAATGTGTATTGTGATGTAGAGGAACAACAGGAGCAATATTTTGCAATATTGTGTGAAAGCAACACCCAGGCCCAGCACTGGTACAGCACACAGCAGAAAAACGTTACTATATCACTGTACTATTAGCAGCGTTGGGCTGAACCCTCTGGAATCACCTTGTTGGCAGTTTTCAGTGTTTCCACCAGTTCCCAGAAGCTAATCAGAGCTCTCTTATCAACTCTCTCCATATAAACTCTGAAATGCTCCCTGTAACCTGGATTACACAGGATGTCATCAAACTGGAGAATCTGAATGTGGGGAGGAGAGAGAAAATGACAAAACTTCAGCCATGTGGAGCATGCTTTCATCCAAAGCACAAAAAGAGACAGTTCACCCCAAAATTAAAAATACACATTTCAGGTGTAAAAAGGTATTTCTTGGCGCTTTGAGCACCACAAGCAGAGTGCCATCTAGTTCCATTATATTGGAGAGAAGGCAGACATACCTACGGCCGATATCTCCAACAGTCGGCAACTCACACCAAAACAATCTAGACTGATAAATAGCGCTACAGGTAAGAGGGAAAATGTGTTTTTGATTTTGGAGTAAACTGTCCCTTTAATGCCATGCTCCTCACAAGAAATATATCATTCATCACTTACTTAATATCTGAGATAATGTTCTAAAACTAAAATATTCAGATCAACCAAGACCACACCAGCTGTATCACAGACAATCCACCTTGTCTGAGTCTTACCTTCTGACTTTGAGGCTCATCGCTGTCATCAGTCCCTCCTTCCTCATTGTTCTCATAGTTTGGTCCACCGAGGAGGCGGATCCGTTTCTCACATTGTTTCTTAGCAACAGTCAGCTGATTGATATATCGTTTCATATCTCTGGCCCTCAGCAGGTCTGCCTTCATGGCTGCTGACTCTTTACCTTTTCGCTCTAACAGAGAGGGACGGCAGGGGTTGGAAGACAAGTGTGAAGCAGCTTTGGTCACACAATAACACACGATAGCACAGTTCCCTGGTGTGGAGCCACTGAACAATCAACAATCACAGTTGCTAGACATTGCTAACCTTGTGTTACAAATCGGTTCTCTCAGGCAAGCAAAGTTGCTAGTGAAAGCAAAGTTCCATACAGAACATGTAGTTGGTTTTTATCAGGGCTGTCAAAGTTAACGACATAATAAGGCTTTTACGCAAATTCGTTTTAACGCCACTAATTTCTTTAACGCATTAATGAAACTTGCAATTTTAAGGGTGTAGCGGGCTCAGTTAGCTAAAGTGAAGATACTGGCATCATATGAAACTAGAAACCTAATGAATCCATCGGTACCAACCATGTCATACTAGCTTGTCGCGAAGGAGGCTAAATAACACTCCAAAATTGCACTAAATTTTGGCAAGGAAAAACTGTCATGGTCATTTGAAAGGGGTCCCTTGACCTCTGACCTCCAGATATGTGAATGTAAATGGGTTCTATGGGTACCCACGAGTCTCCCCTTTACAGACATGCCCACTTTATGATAATCACATGCAGTTTGGGGCAAGTCATAGTCAAGTCAGCACACTGACACACTGACAGCTGTTGTTGCCTGTTCGGCTGCAGTTTGACATGTTATGATTTGAGCATATTGTTTTATGCTATATGCAGTACCTGTGAGGGTTTCTGGACAATATCTGTCATTGTTTTGTGTTGTTAATTGATTTCCAATAATAAATATATACATACATTTGCACAAAGCAGCATATTTGTCCACTCCCATGTTGATAAGATGATTAGATACTTGACAAATCTCCCATTAAGGTACATATTGAACAAATAAAAAATGTTAACTATGGACAATCATGCAATTAATTGCGATTCAATATTTGAATGGTTTGACAGTCTTAGTGCTAATATAAGATGGATAACATTGTAAACATTATACCTGCTAAACGTCAGCATGTTAACATTGTCATTGTATTGGCATTAGCATTTAGCTCAAAGCACCGCTGTGCCTAAGTACAGCCTCACAGAGCCGCCAGCATGGCTGTAGACTTAGTCTGGTTACATGTCACTTGAACCCTAACTCTCAGGTTCAGTTTTCATTGTCCGGTCTTGGTCTTTAACCCACTTTGACATGAGGGTGAACTCAGTGTTTACAGGCCAACTAGGAAGTGACTGACACAGCTCAAAGGTCACGTCTGACCTGACCATCTAGCTCTCTACATGGGACCTTCAGAGTTGTTGCAGCAACAAGAGAAGTGGAGCGTTGTACAACTGTGGTTACACCTACATGGTGTATTAATAGCAGATCAGCTGACTGTTGAGCATAAATAGATTTGAAATTGTTTTTGGATAACTCCACAGTGCTTAAAGCTGGAGGGAGGGAGTCTTTTTCGGGTCATTGGGCAAAAAATTCAGCACATTGTAATTCAAGTGTTCTGAGAGATAACTAGACTCTAGACTAGCTCTGTTTACAGACTTTAGAAAATCTAGTCTGTGACGGGAGACTTTGGCCAATCACAGGTCATTTCAGAGGGAGAGCGTTCCTATTGGCTGTTCTGAAAATGCGGATGCGAACGTATGTCCCTTCAAATAGTGAAAGCCTGATTCAATGGCAGAAAATCCTGCAGAAAAAGTTGCCTATAGCATTGTCATCTCAAAGGACTTTACAGGCCAACAAGTTTGCAAAGAAAACAGGACGGTAGTTCTCATAGAAATTGACGATATATAACTGCATCGGGTTCACAATCACGATTGGGATGATGTTTGAAATGAATGACTAGTACTCCTACAGGTTACTATAGACCCCTTTAACAGCCGACGTCATGATTACGTCACGGTGTTAGCTGGAGGCAAAACAAAGGAAAGACTGGAGGCAAACACGAAGCACCTCAGAGTAGAGGGCCAAAGTTACACATCTAAAATGTCATCTTGCTGTGTGGTTAGGTGCCAGAATCAATACCGCATACATCTGAGATCTAGCGAGCTAGTTTGCTAATGGTTTAGCCTTTATTGTACGACTTTCTTTTTGGCTGACTTTTACGGAAAGATAGTTAACTATAGTCATCCAAAGATTTATACGCCCTGACTTTGTCTTCACAGTGCTACTTAGCTAGCTTGTTAATTCCGGCATGCTTTCATGCAACACTGGTTACAGAAAAGGAGCCCAGCAGCAGCGCTGGGTCTCTCTGTCGCACTCCTCACCGCTCGTCATGTTTAAAGGGGTCTATAAAAAGTGTCTGCATATACTGGGAGGAGGTGGGAGGGGCTTAGGACAAAGAGGGGAGACAGGTGCGAGATGAGGGTTGTATTTTTTAAATTCTGCCGTTTCCAGAAAACTGCCTACCATAGCTTTAAATTCACCCATTTTTTGTTTTGTATAATCATTTTTCAAACATATTTTCTGTCATGTGGTGAAGTGTAGTGTTTCTGTACCTTTCTGCTTCTTGAGCTGAGGGAGGCTGCTGATGGTGGTGGCATGAATAATCTCCACCACTATCTGATACCTACAAAAACACAGAGATGTCAAATTTCAATCAATTGTTAAACTCAATCGATAAAAATCTAAATGGGTTGTCTTTGGATAAATAAACTGAAAACTAGTGAAATAAACAAGAGGTATAAATACGGTATGACGTGGCACAATGGTCAAATCTTACATGGATGGTAATTTTAAAACACGCACAACATATATAGTACAGTATGTTAACAGATTCGATCAAATCTACCAGTAACAATTCAGTATTGAGTCATTATTTCTCAAGCTAACAAGACAGTATAACAGTATCATGTCCAGCCTGCTTTTAGATCTAATATAGAGAGACACTGTCTGTTCCCATGGTAACCCCACAGCAGCAAATGGACTGGTGGTTAACACCGTCTGCTTAACATGTTTGTGTTATATATACACAGTATGGTTGATTTAAGGAAGGCTACTCCAGACTCAGTTTAATAAGGCAGTGCAGGTGTTTATGTATGACAGTGTGTGCTGTTTGTGTCGTGCCTGAGTTGTTTGAGGAAATTGACATCGGCAGAAGTTGATATCAGTTTGACGAAGTCTTCATAGGAGGCAGCGTAGGTGTAGGCTTTCTTCTGCTGCTCAGCCTGCTGCTCCCTCTGCTCCAGCTGAGACAACAGCATCCTGTTTATGGAGTCTGGATCGCTGAGCACTTCTACTAAAGGCTTCAACACTGGGGCACACACGCACACACGCACACACGCACACACGCACACACGCACACACGCACAGATATAAATGTATATGTAAATCCAGAAATCAAATGAATACTGTTAATTGAGTCTGAATCACTGACCATGCTGTTACAAAATGAAAAAAACATACATGGACATAGAATATACAGTACGGTCTTTTTTTACCTGCCGAAACAGAAAGCAGTAACGGTGACTTCAATCACCCCAAGTCTCCCTAATAAAGTGACTGTCAATGTGATTCACAAATTCAAAAAAGTGTGAAGTTACTCTTCAGGCTTTCAGAGGGCCAAATGTGTGGGAATGCAGTTCTAGAGACAGGACAGCAGCTAGAAATCAAAATAATACATTTCCACTCTCATATAATGTAATACATAATACTGCTGAGAAGTCCTTTTATTCCATCTATTACTATTAATAACAGAAAAATGCTTTCCAAATCAAAACCAAAAAAAAACAGATGAACAGACGCACAGACAGCATTAGTGATTGATAAAGTCTGATAAAAGTATGCCGTATCATACATATTCTGATGCATTCATTCAATACACTTATTCTCATCTAGAAAACAGAGATGTTTCTTTTGTAGAATGTGAGATCATTAGCAATGGCCTCAGTTGTTACAATAGACATTTACCTTCATCACAAAATACCTGAAGAAACCACAAGCTTTATGATGTTATCTACCGTAATGTCCAGTTTTACATCTGTCATGGACCTTTTTTCACGGCAGACATCTTCACTTGTCGTAGCAGGTGCAATTAATAACATTAACAATGGCTCCATTCCATTTAGGTATCCACAAAAGCCACACTAGAAAGCAAGCATGCACAGCATCTGGACCTTGTAACTGGAACACCTAAATGGAATGCAGCCATCATTATTGCTATTAAAGGTCCCATATTGTAAAAAGTGCGATTTTCATGTCTTTTATATTATTAAGCAGGTTTAAGTGCTGTATAAATACTGTTAAATCAAAAATCAAAACACTCAATATATGGAGAAATACACACAGACCGTATTCAGAAATTGTACGTTTGAAACAAGCCGTTAGGATTTCTGTCCATTTGTGATGTCACAAATATACAATATTTAGACCATTACACGGTTTTAAACATAAACATTCTAAATGTGTCCCGGTTTATTTCCTGTTGCAGTGAAAGGTCTATGGAAAGGAGGCTGGGTCACGGGCGGTCATGGGTCTTGGGGTATAGGGTATAACACATGCGCAGTGTAACTGAAGCTGCGGTCGTGCGTTGCGATTGGCTCAATTTCGGCGAGTGCAGGCGAGATTTTACTGCGCATGTGTTATACCCCCGGAGATATGACGCGTGACCCAGCCTCCTTTCCATAAGTCTTGTTTCAGTGTATGTAAATAACATCAGCTGACAGGAAGTAAACATGGACCCAAGCTGTTGCCTAGCAATGCAATTCCGTTGAAATGCACTTAAACGGAGCGTTTGAGACAGAGGGTGAATACAGGTATATTCAGGCAGACAGTATGAGGAAAATAAAGGTTATTTTTAACATTACAGCATGTAAACATGTTCTAGTAGAAAAACATATATGAACCTGAAAATGAGCATGATATGGGACCTTTAATCTCCTGATATCATTTCAAAATGTCTTCTGTGAAAAAGGTTTACTAACTTGTAATTCTGGGTGTCTTGAGCAAATTCTGATTTCAAATCAAGTTCAGTCCATTTCTTTATTTTCCCCATTTCTTGTATCCATTTAGAGTCGAGATTAAATTAAAAAATGCCTTTTAACCCTTTTATATCACCTCCCTAGTCATATTGTGAACCTAATTAACATTATATGCAAAAAATCTACAAAAAATTAATTTCATCGTATTTCTTAAAATCAAAGTCCAATCATCTTTTCCTCCTGTAAACCAAAATATGTCGCGTGTTAATGCTCGCTAGTACCGACCAATAATATGACATCCATCAATCTGCAACTTTGAGCAACAAGGGAGGTGTGTTTGGAGGCTCCGTATCACGCTACATTCTAAGCCTGCACACTTTTTAGTGGTCCAATCAAATGCAAAGGATTTGATTAAAATCTCTCTTGTAACTGTACACCGCTGAAATATTCCGATTCACTGGGGAATGTCTCACAGTACAGAAGCTGAAGACGCTTTAACTTCCGTTTCACTGGGACTTTAAGTTCTGATGACTATAGTGGGGCAATAATAATACAAAAGATGTCTGAATTTAGAGTTTGTGTTCACTAGCTGACCCAAATACAGGTACAGTATAGTGTCATATGTAGTACTTGTACACACCCACACACTCACAGTACCTTTAGTAGTGATGACTTCTGTGAGGCAGCAGCGTAGTGTATGTGACTTGGCATCCTTTTGTGGCAGCAGACATAGCAGCAGTATTCTGGCTACACAGCGGAGGAAGGCCAGCTCAGAGTCTGGACCCACCAGACAGGGATGGAGAGGAAACGGTCGAGTGCACTCCTCCGGTCTGGATACACACATGAAAGAGATGCAGATTAAAGTGAAGATAGAAACAGAAAGAGACAGAGTGATATTCTGGCAGAGCTAGATGTCAGATGATATATATGAGATCCGACTACACTGACATTATTCATACTTCAGCTGCGTCGCATCTCGCTGTCTTCGCTTCTAAAACCTGACTGAACGAGACACGCTGCTGCTACATTGTTCCTAAAGTACTGAAGACGAGGGAGGCCAGACATCTCTGTGGTGTGATAAAATCATAAGTCTCGCCTGACTTGCCAGGATAATGAAAGCAGATGGTGTGTGAGTGACTCATCCCTCTGTCTGTGAGTGTACCTGGCAGATGCTGCAGACAGAAGAAGGAAGTGAATGTAGAGGATTTTATTGTTATTTACGCTGTACTGAATTGCCATAATTTCCCCCCACCTACATAAAATGATAGTACCGAGTATGAACACTGGTGCGACGGGAAATCTTTCCATTAAAAAGGTACTGTTTGTAACTTCTTACACGTATAAATCGGGTCGGTGTCTCATGCGCGCTCGCGAGCGGCTATGCTGTTCCAACACAAACTACACGGAAGCACCAAAACCGCAAAGTTATATCTAGTGAAGCCCGGCTTGCAAACAGTGTCAACTCTTCCTGTTCCGGCCCCCCGACCGCGACCAGAAGACACAGGGGAGCTTTGGTCTCCAGGGCCGGAGTCTCTGCTCCTCTGCCTGCCTTCACTCACACACCGCGCTCGTTCTTACTCGCCCCACCTCTCACGTGCATGCGCGCACACTACACACTGTAGAAGACGGGAGGCTGAAGCAGGACAACACAGTATCAGCATTGATTCATGGAGAGACCTTCGTCTGGTCAGCTAACATTACTGCCAAGCAGCTGAAATATAGAGTGATATTGTGCTTTTAGCTGACGTGTGTCTCCTCACTGTTTTGACCGATGCTCGTTCATGTCTATGTAGAGCGAGCACGAGTGCGAGCAACAGGACGCTGACTTTCGTTGACTTAACGGCCACAGGTGTCGCTGTTAACAAGACATTTCTGATTCTTACATAGAGTCCCTTTAACAAATCAAAGATGACATATTTTTTCTGTTGAACAACAGACCATATTCACACGGCAGACATTTTGCTCTTACGTCACGCTCAGGGTGGGAAGGATCTCTTGAAACTAGTCAGACAGCTTTATAGCTATGGTGAAGTGGTCCAGACATTCGACTTGTGTACCCCGGCTAAGGGTTGAAACAATCAAATGTGGACAGATAAGTCTGTAAAGATCCCCAAAAGAACCCAAACAAAGAGATACAGAAACTGGATTGAGGGTTAGATCCATGAAAGAGAGACAACAGCCTGTAGGCCTATAGAGAGCTCCAGGGATGATGTGCAGTATTTTTGTAGGTCAACCAGGAAGTTAGCATCTCCTAAGTTCCCTAGACAAAAAGCCTACAGGAT
The DNA here is from genome assembly GCF_043250625.1 of Sebastes fasciatus. Taxonomy (NCBI): domain Eukaryota; kingdom Metazoa; phylum Chordata; class Actinopteri; order Perciformes; family Sebastidae; genus Sebastes; species Sebastes fasciatus. The sequence continues at coordinate 3,450,862 of NC_133804.1, forward strand.
TTTTTCATTGGGTTTTGGATTATTGCAGAAAATGAGCTCTGTGGCAAACACACGTTTATGATATTTACACGTTTTGTTCAGCAAGAGGATCTCCACAAATGAACACCGCTTTTATGACTTTTGAAGCAATCGGCAGAAGTGAAACGCCAACGTTAGGCTATAAACAAACTACACCACGGTCACATGAGCGCGACTATACACAATGAGGCTGTAATGGTGGACGAGTCGGCGTAATGAAGTTTTGTAGACTCATTTAGCCATTTGTTAGAAACCGCCTTTTTAAAGACACAAAAAGGCTTCAAAATTCCTGAGTGGGATATATTAATTGATGTATTTTATGTTGTAGAACTATGGCTGTCAATCGATTCAAATATTTAATCGTGATTAATCGCAACTAATCACAAATTAATCACACATTTTTTATCTGTTCAAATTGTACCTTAAAGGCAGATTTGTCATGTATTTAATCCTCTTATCAACATGAGAGTGGGCAAATATGCTGCTTTATGCAAATGTATGTATATATTTATTATTGGAAATCAATTGCCAACACAAAACAATGACAAATATTGTCCAGAAACCCTCACAGGTACTGCATTTAACATAAAACAATTTGCTCAAATCATAGCATGGCAAACTGCAGCCCAACAGGCAACAACACATCCTGCATTGTTCCGGTTCCTAAGAAGAACGACTTCAAGCCACGAGGGAACCGGATGTGCTAAAATGCTAACTCAATCCCAGGTTTTAGGACTCAGTCCTGTAGCACTCTACATACAGCTGTCAGCAGTTTCCAGAGATCCTTCCCACCCTGAGCATGACGTAAGAGCAAAATGGCCGCCGTGTGAAAATGGTCCATGGAAGCTCAGGAGTGAGGAACACATTATTTTACTGTGATGAACACCTTGGAACACCCAAGCATCAACTAAGCTAATGCAACATAAACTATGTACAATTACATGTGTGTGTGTGTTTGTGTACCTTGCAGATGCAGCCTTGAGGTCAGTGAAGTGTGTGTGTAAGATTCGGATGGTGTCATAACACACCACGTTGACAAGGTCAATGTCAGCGAGCCTGGATCTCAACTGCCCAATCATCTGCCACCAGTCCTCCGACAGCATGGAGTACAACTGGCCCTCATCGTGACTCAGAGGGATGTACCAGGACAGGATGTAGTCTCTGTAGGCATAGTCAAACACTGGGGAAACACACAGAGAGACAAGATGAATACTAAAGAGTCAGACAGCAGTTCTTTACATTAGAATTTTAAATCCGTTGAAGACAGAGAAAAGAATTCTGAAGTGTTTAAAGTGCAGTCAGTAATATTCTACCGTTTCTTTGCAAACTAGAATTACCTCCTCACGGGTTGTATATCTCCGCCAACCAGTCAAGTTGCAGTTTACATTCATGTCTGTCCAAAATGTCATCACTTCATCATTTTATACTATTAGACATTTCTGTTAAATTGTCATAATCAGCATATGAATTCTTGAGTTATGGCACAAACGGTATTTTGTGAGGTCAAAGTGATCTTTGACCACTAAATTCTAATCAGTTCATCTTTGAGTCCAAGTGGACGTTTGTGCCAAATTTGTAGAAATTCGCTCAAGGCGTTCCCGAGATATCAGAAGTATGATACAGACGTGAGGTCACGTTGATCTTGACCTTTGACCACCAAATTCGAATCAGGCACCACTATGCTCTGACAACCATTATTTACAATGGCTTGCAGCCACGCCACAACGAGTTTTTGCTGCATCGAGCAAAGCTCAACCTTGGGCGCTGCACGCTGTGTTGTGTCGCGAATTATAGTTGCGAACAGCTCTCTTATGCCGAGAAAAGACAGCTCTATTGTTGTTCGGGTGGAAACAGTAGGGCTTATACACGCTGTACAGTGCCAGAAACAGGTTGAGATAAGGAAAAGGGGGAGAAAAAAACAGGAGAATTGTGACCCTGGGAGGAAACCGGGTGAGGGCAATGAAAAAACGGGACTCTCCCGGGAAATTATGAGGGTTGGCAATTATGTCGGCGCAGAGGCATTAATCGATTCTGTTGTGCACTAACAAGTGTTGCGGATCAATGCCAGTCCTCTGTTACCAAATGGCTGCTGAGATTTCAAGCTTTCTAAACAAGAGGAGCTATTTTCATTGTAAATGCTCTAATCTCCCAGGACCCCTGAACTACCCACAGTGTGCATCGCAATAGATTTAATTTCCCCGAAAACCCAGGTGAACACTGGTGCAGCATTTGAAAGGCGGAGGAAGTATCATCCATCCATCTATTTTCTACAAGCACTGCTTATCCTGTGCAGGGTCGCGGCGACAGGAGCCGATCCCAGCAGCACACATTGTGCGGGAGGCAGAGTACACCCTGAGCAGAGCGCTAGTCTATCACAGAGCTGACACATAAAGACACTAAGACAGACAAACGGACAGATGACCTCTCACACTCCCGTTAAAAGTTGGCAAGGTTAGGTAGCCAAATTAAACATTGTTATAATATACAGCCTTGGGTTTTATCTCTTACACAAAATCTCAACATTTCTCAGTCAACATGTTGTTGGAGTTTTCCACGGCTGCAAGCAAAATCACTGCAAAAAGAGATTACTACTAGTATGAGAAGCAACTGTTGAAGTATTCTACACAGCGCTATTTATGCATTAAAGAGGATTTCAACAGTGAAACTTCAATCAACACTAATGCTGGCATAACGCCGTACTGATGGAACTAATTCAGGTTTGCTTTGAAGGATATTGCGGTACTTCCCCCTCTTTGAATCAATACTTAAGTAAAACTCCGTAAAATATGTGAGTCAAATCAATCGTTCCTTTTTTTGATCTGTTAAGTAAATGAAATGCCTTTCAACTCTATGCTTTGGAAGGGATCTTAACATCTTTACAAGGATAACAGAAGAGCGGACATGGTGGACGTGATATCGCACGTGACGGCAGGGTTATAGCAAGTCTGGGGAGTTTTAATGATCTGATCCATAAATGTGATCTGAGCTGAGACAGTTACCTGTTTACTGTGTATATACACACTGTCACTAGGTGAAGTAGAAGAAACACCGTCACATATGGGGAGAAACGCGGAAATGCAGAAAAGCTGTTGTGCAGTGGGTTAACCGAGGCTTTCACACTAAGATTTAAGGCACGTAAGATACGTGAAGTAAATATCTAAATGATGTTGTGACAGTTCCTACTGATGGATAAGTTAGCTTAGCTAGCTTGAGTGAGAGGCTGCTGCAGTACAGTCATACAGTACAGCAGCATCAGACCGTCGTCTCCAGCTAAAGCTCAGCCATTTACACTAGATCAGGCAATGCAGAAAATACACAAGTCTTCCCATTCATTCTGAATGGGGGGTAGTGCATTTGGGCTGCGACGGCCGCAGAGGGTGCCAACGAAAAACGCAGAGGCGCACGGCGGGAAAAGTAGAAGCAAAATCAACTTTTGGAGAAACGACGTCACGCTGCGATGGCCAATCACGTAACCGCCGATCCAGAGCTGTTCAACCCAGCCGCGGAGAAACAAAAGACGTTCATCGTTGCAGTCAATGGGCCATTAAGGTGATTCTCCCATACCGCCACACAGACCTATGGAAAATCGCCGCAACGCCTGATCTGGTGTGAATGCAACCTAAAGATCAAACAGTTGGTTATTAACAGGCTGATTATTTACAGACAACACTAAGCTAAACAATACCTGGTGATTCAATCGAATATGTAATGTTATAGATGTCCGGATGAGCAATATCCGGCCGCTGTGTTGGGTCATTCCTCCACTTAGATGGGGGAAGACTGAAGGGACATGATGGCAATAAACCTTAATCCATAAAGGTATCGTGAACGCTCAGGTTCAGACAAGGTTGCAAAATAATTATTAGACATGTGTATAAAACCGACGTTTGTTTAACAAGAGATGAATGCATACAAACTTGTCAAAATTACAATCCAAACACAAGTCAAATTGCATTGAAGTCTATGGGATCTTCTGTTTTCTATCCTTCAAAAAGGGGCCGTGGCCTTGGCGATGACGCAATGCCGGTCTGGTCTATAGACCAAAGATATGCAGGTTAGGTGAACTGGTGACTCTACTGCCTGTAGGTGAGAATGCATTGATTTGTCTGTATGTATTAGTCCTGTGATCTGTCCGGCGTGTAGCCTCCATCCACCGTGACCCTGAAAAGGATCAGTGGTTTAGAAATAAGGTGGATAGATGAGTGGATGGATGGAAAGGCTAGTGCTTTGATAGGAGTTCAATTTGACTGAAATACCACAGAGAGTACCGCATTATATCACCATCAAGCAACATTTTCTCTTACTTTGGAAAACAATTCTAAAACTATTAACTTGGAAGTCATTGGTAAAATAGGAAAGTATCATAAAAATGTTTTTTATGAGCAATTTTATGCATTTTCTTATGTGCTATTCTTAATCATAAATATAAACTAATAATGATAAGTCCCCTGAGAAGCTAATGCCCTGAACTAGAGCACTTGATTTAAATCCAAGAATTGAGCAGCAACAAAAACTGATGCAGAAACACTGTTTATCAAAATAACTGACACAGCAGGTTTTGACCGTGAACCTAATAATGTAATCATAAAGTCGTACCACACTACGCCCAAGAAACCTTTTCAAAACACACATGGGAGCATATGCAAATACACACCCTCGCTGTAAATCCTGGAGCCATCTGTTACTTGGCAGCCAGACATAGTGCGTGTGTGTGCGTGTGTGCGTGTGTGCGTGTGTGTGTTTGTATGGGACGTTATGACCAGGACGTTGTACTGTCTTAGTCCACTATGAGTGGGAGGGATCACTGACGGGGTCGTGGTGACTGACAGAACCAGAGCTCCATCAGTCAGCACTTTTCTCAAAAACAGAAGTTGAAAGTTTTTTTCCAACGGTGTCACAAACATTTCATGATGGTCTACGAGTGATACAAACCAGCCAGCTGCCTGAGACACTCACTGAAATGGAGACTGATTGATTTTTGAGGAACATGTAAACTCCACTTTGAATTTTTTAAGTGAAGAAAACAATGTTGAGATTTTGGACACGTAATTGTTAGGGCTGGTACGATAACACCTATCTCCCAATTCAATACTATACTTGAGTGCCGATTCAATATGTATTGTGATTTAATTTTTTTTTCCAGCAACCCAAAAATCAAAGAATAAAGACATTTCCCTCACAAATTAGTGGTATTTTCTTTTTAATTTATAAAGGACATGTTATGTTGTATACTTCTGATGAACATAATGCAATTAATCTTATTTCTATATGTATTTTGTATATACAGTTCCCTTTGTTAACACCTTATTTTGAAAACCAGATGTAATAACACGTGTATACTTCCTCAAGTCCATCGCTAGCTCTCTGTAGCCCTCCCATCAGCTCCGTTCTCTTTATACATCCATGGTCAGCTCCATCGGGGCCGTTTGAATGCAGAGAACATAAATGTCAGTATATGGGTGCTCTACAGTTGTAGCGTCAGCTGATTTGACCAAAGGAGATGAGAGTGACGGCTGGCTTGACCACACGTTACTGCGATATGATAACGTTTCCTGTCCATGACAGAGTTAGCATGCAGCTTTAGCCGTGATGTCTAGCTCTGCTTTTCCTGTCAATGTGTGAAACCCAAAGTGTTTCCATCCTTTACTGGATGTGTAGTGTTTACCACGCTGGATTTAACACGTGACGGACGTTTCCTTCTTTCTCGTTTTGGCACGCTGCGGTTTGTTTTGTTTTTTGACGGATACAGAACGGATATGACGTTGCGTTACTCACACTACAACAATAAAAGTGGTATCTTCCTTCTACTTCCGCATAGATTCAAATGAAGCAAATATATAGATCCTGGCATTAAAAAAATCTATTTAAAAATCGTAAAAAAAAAAAAAAAAGCAATATTAGGTGAATCTATTTTTTCCCCACCCCTATAAGATGGTCATAAAACACCTTAGAAAATCTCTTAGGCAGAGGTGATCCATTACCTTCCTTCAGAGCTTTGTCCACATTGTGTGACACCACCACCCTCCTACTCTGGTTTGACTCCTGAACTGGCACCAAAAAACGGGCCTGAAAAAACAACAACAAGAGTATCAGATCACATCTCTTCACTTCACATCACAGATGGTAACAACAGCATAAGATCAGGAAATATTGGGCAACAGGAAGAGAAGGAGGAGAAGATTGAGAGCTGAGCATCTTATAATCCTAAAATCCTAACAAACAAGGCAGCCCGAATTTGTCATAGCTTATACAACATGTCGCCCAGACAAATGCTTGTGACAATACTCCTCCACTGTCAACATCAATAAGTCATCAGTGCACAGCAGCGTGCAAACACTGCTGAAAGGCAGCCGCTGGTTTGTGGCTGCCTATTAAGGCGAGCCACCAGCCGGCTGCAAGGACACAATCGCTTTCCTTGCAGAATAAATCACCCTATATATCTGTGTGTGCATGTTTGTGTGTGTGTTTAAGTGTGTCTAAATCCAGCAGACTTACTCCGCCTCATCTATCATAGAACAACACAGTGAGGATCCAGAGAGAGAGAGAGAGAGAAGATGAGAGAGGGGAGGAAGATGGGCAGGGGAGGGGAAGAACTGAGGGGGATGGAAAAGCTAAAGAGGAGAGTTAGAAAAAATTAATGAAATCAAACTCAGATGTGTAATAATAATAATAATAATAATAATAATAATAATAATAATAAGGAAAAGAAGAACACGACGAAGAATAATTATATTTTTTTATCATGCTGTATCGAATCGGTACTCTGTATCGGGAAAGAAAAAATGGTATCGGAACATCTCTAATTTACGTGTGCTCCAATCTGTTGAAGTAAAGGTAGTTGTGGCAGCAGTTAGGGAGGCAATACCAGTCTCTAATTAATAAACTGTGTCCCTCACTGTGTGGAAGTGGCATGAATCCTTCTTTTATGTGTAAGGAAACAATCAGGCTTGAGTTAAACATCACTTTCCTAATTTTGTAAAGCAAAATGTGTCAAATAAATACATAGATAACATAGCATAAATTTAGTGAATTGTTATTTATTATTGAAATAATAAATCGTACACTAACAACAAAATTAACAGGAATTACAATTCAGATGTAAACCTTTTTAATGCAGCAACAAAGTGGTCAAAACTTCAACAGGAATTCCAGTATATAATGTAGATAGTATATAAACATAGAATTTAATTTAAAAGATCAGTCCCATTGTCACCGATATCCGATCCAGCTATTTGAATCAGTATCTGTATCGGTGCATCCCTAACAGCAGTGCTCTTAGATAACAGGAGAATTTGACACTTTTTCTCTCCATCAATGGTTTCCAGCAGTGTGTTATAATTCAAAGTGTAATGCTAATGTAATATGAAAGGGGGCTGGCAGAGAGTGTGTGTGTTGCCAACAGTGTACTACATGTGATGGATGAGTGTAAACTAGGAGACACCAGTATATCTTACCATCAGCTTGTTGAAGAAGTCCAGCCGTACAGCTGACTGCCTTCTGTTTCTGTCAAAGCTGCTGACTTTGAGAGGACTCTTCCTGACCAGCAGAACAAAACTCCCAGCCAGGAAACACAGCAGGGCGAAGGACACATAGATGAACAACTTCAAGAAGAAGGAGGTGAGAGTCAGGCCTCCCCAGGCCAGCTGGAACACTACTGCTGCCACCACGCCCAGGCAGAACGCCGGGACGAACCGGAAAGAGGAGCTGGAGGTGGAGGTGGAGGACATGGGCCCCTCTCCTCCTCCTCCTCCTCCGGTGCTGCTGCTACTCCCTCCAGCCGGTGGTGAGGTGGTCGTTGAGGGGGGGGGCATACTGCGAGTCCACCATCCAGATATGTGTCACTGCTAGTGAGGCTGGAAAGTTGCTCCGCTGGTCTAGAGAGGCAGGTAGACTGTGGACACCCGGGTAGACCCTCCACTACAACACGGTCTCCAAGACCAGGAGGAGGCATCCCCGCTCGGACATCTCCTCTCAGACCCTCTCACACACGATCCTAGCATCGGCCCGCCCGGTGGACACACGCACGGAGCCCCGTCGGCTTAGTCATCCACAACACGATCCTCCAGACGACAGGACAGGACAGGACAGGACAGGACAGGACAGGACACAGGGCTGGTCTTCAAATAGAAGACAGGAGCTGCCAGACGGAGAGAGACCCGGGCTGATGGCTGATGGGATGGATGGAGCAGCATCCACCGTCACCTTGGAGACAAACAGGTAGAAGGGTCGCTTAGTGACTGTTGCTAACCAACCGGGCTAGCAGGAGGCTACACTAAGAAGCTAATAGAAGTTACTGATTATCTGCTTTAAAATTAAAAATACATCAAATACAAGTGAGAGCCAGTAAATCAACTTGATCTGGCTGCACTACTAAGACTACTAAGACTACTGAGCCAACTGCAACACCGACAGACAGCTAGCTAGCTAGCTTATTTGCTAAGTAACCGATTGAACAGCAGCTAGCTAATGTTAGCTCACTCACCTAGCGTTAATAGAGGTGTGCGACAACAACAACACTACATCCTCGCTTTCCTCCCGGTAAAATGATGTATCGGAGACGTTGCGGTGGTGAATAAAAGGTGTTATAAACGCAACGGGAGAATCTATATATGAGGTGGTCTGAAATCCGCCAACAGATCACAACAAGCTGCTGCTCTGCTCTTCTCTTCTCTTCTCTTCTCCTCCAGCTGGTTCACCAGCTCTCTCTGAATGGGAGAGGCTGTCAGCCAATCAGCGCCTGTGTTAACCACGGAGGGTGCGCCGGTTTTAATAAACGAGACAGTCCGAGTGGGCGGGGTAGTTTTGTTTGAATGTCGTTGTGGCTGCACTTGGGAAAATACCGACCAAACGGGCGGCTATGTGTTGTAATCAAGCGAACAACTAGATAAAGGATCATGTCCCGTTTTTCTGACGCTTGATTTTTCTTTCAGACATGGCTGAAATTACTGTTTGACATTATAAAAATAACTGTTTTTTGTTTTGTGCTAACGTTACAAATGGGTCATAAAGTATAAATACAAAATAATGTTGTTTTTTTACAGTAATGACAAATGATATTTCAGCCAGTTTCACACATACTTATCTCTATGTTGTAAAACAAATACATAATTAAAGTGCATACCTTCTGCAACCCTTTTTTGTGTAATATTTGTAATGACTGACACAAAAATTATAGGCTATTATTAATTCCTAAAGGCTTGTTATTCATGAAGGAAACTATATGAAAAAAACTCCTCTTGAACTCCGAGAGAGAAATAAATCCATTTTAATCTATTTATGTTTATATTCAAATACATAAATGGCAGCAGATCACTTTTCACTTGATACAATATGACAGATAAATTAGATTTTTAGATATTATATTAGATATTTTTTTATGTTCATTTTGACCTACTGACATGAATGGAGTTGCTTTCACAACTGGGCGATATTAAAGTCCAACTGTGATTATAATTAAGACGCTTGTGCAAGTATTGCCACTTGGCAGGTGGTGATTATTTATGTCACATTTCTTTGTGACATAAATCAACCCTTCACAATATGTGGCAAATGAGACTCTTGTTTTTGCAGGCACTCTGTTCTAAAAACAAATCGAGAACGGTATAGTGATGCTCTTCATTTTAGTACTCTCAGATCCTAAATGACTAGAGCATTATATCCTGCCTCTTTCTGACCTTTCAGAAATGGTAACACATGATCAGAAGTGTGCAAAAGGTTATGGTTAAAGGGGACCTATTATTCTTTTGTACTTTTCCCCTTTCCTTCAGTGTGTTATATAGGTTTTTTGTGCATGTAAAAGGTCTGCAAAGTTACAAAGCCCAAAGTCCACGCCAAAGGGAGTTACTCTTCCCCACAGAAACACTGCTCCTGAACTGCCTGAAACGCCTTGCTTGAAGTCCTGCCTTTTCTTTCAATGACGTTGTGATGTCACCAAGTAATGCATTTGCATAATACCTGACTAGCGGCTAGTTTGGCACGGCCTCAAACAAAGGAGCTGAAGCATAGTCCGAAGAGTTTGGTTTGGTTGACCAATCACAACAGAGTGAGCTAGCTGACCAATCAAAGCAGACTGGGCTTTTCATGAGGGATAGGAGCTCAAACAGAGCATTTTAGACAGAGGTGCTGCAGCACATCCAGTATAAAAAAAGTAAAGTGTTTTTTGAACATTAAAGCATGTAAACATGTTTTAGTAGAAACCCAAAATACAAGTACACCACCTGATACTCTGCACCTGAAAATAAGCATAATAGGTCCTCTTTAAGGTTAAGGCATTGGTATCCTTGACTGTGTAAAATCTATCTTAAAGGTGCTCACTCAAGAATGTGAAAAAAATCAGTGGACAAGAGGAAATTATTCCTTGTTTTATTTGGTGAATCATGGTTATAATGCAAATTGCACAGAGATAAAGTTGAATGTATGTTCACAAGCTGAGATAATAATTATAATATTAATAACCTGTAGGTGTTAGATGAAGTACTAATCAAGGAATCCTTTATATTTGTGATGTTCTTCTAACCTTATGTCACTTGTAACATCTTAAGAAATAACTATTGTTGTGTAGTGTTCTTTGTTTTCTTTCATGTAATAGCATTCTTTTATTTCAACTGTTTGTGATACATAGGTAATTTATGTTAATGCATGAATCAATGAATCAATGAATCAAGTGCTCTGACAAAAAAAGAACAAAAATCTGGTATCTGTGGATGTCGCAGGACTGTACTAAGCCCATCCGATCATTCGGCCTGAATGAAATAATTGGCCGGGCTGCCTGGAGTGGCTTTGGAGGGAGGCCTGAAACGATAGGCTGTCAGTGTTAACGACTTGGTGACTTTCTCACTAGATTTAGGAAGGTTTGGAGCTAGTGCTACTAACTACTTTCATTGGAAAATAGTTGGCAACATTGAGCTGGGTTTTTTAGTTGCATCATTTTAAAAAATCTAGCGTACTCTTGCTATAGTTTCTTAAGATTACCAACCCTAGCTTTAATCTTTATAACATTTGGGCAAATCCCAGACAGTACTGAGCTCAGCTGCTCCATGTATCATATGTTATTGTATAAAAAGAACACTTCCAGTTCTTGTTACAGCCATTTTCAGTGACACAATAATGGCTCTTTCAGTCCAATATTTCTGCCTGTGTCTGGGACACATGCTGACATCAGATTTCCCTTTTCTCCACCAAAACAGACAGCTGTGTGTGCAAGTTACTTCCCCTTACAACATCCATGTCTCTAAAACAGGCAACATGTTTCACAAGTCCTCTAACAAGCAGGCTATGTTGTTATATAAGCTGCTAAAGTCTTTAAAGATTTCACTATATTGTAACTGTAGTTTTATTCTAAATTTGGATCTTTCATTCCAAGATTGGATCTTTGGTCCATCCTGGCTATATTTACTCTACTGCTACTTTGCTCCATCCAGATACAATCTGATAGCACAGGAAGCATATTAGTTACCAATGGGGTTGATTAGTGCTTAGTGTGCAAACAAGTTCACCTGGGATTTGAGAGGATTATGAGACGAGATTTATGTTTCAGTGTGTTTTTGAATTTGAATTATGATTTCACACCAATTAATATCTTTTTACCCAACTGTTTCTGCACAAAATAAAACGAGCCAAGAAGACTTGATATCTCGTCATGTCTGATCTAGGAAGGTGGTCTGCGATGAACTGCATTGGGGTCGTCAATGGGAATGATTTTGAAGTCGACAGGTCGCAGCTTCATGACGGTTGTCTTCAGAGAGTACCACCATCCTCTCCAAGGGTACCAAACTACACCATCATCTGTCAACGCATTGTAGGGCCCATTGGGGTAGTACATGCCATTAAGATGGGCTGAGTGACACCTGGAGGATGACAGAATGAAGAGGACATTTTTTTTTACTGTAATGAATGACTGTGAGCATCTCGCTGCACGAAAATATCACAAAACTCGTACTTGTTGAACCACCAGCCTCCTTTGTCTTCCTGTGCACAGTTTCCTTTGTAGTTATCGTTGTCCTGGTCATATGTGCTGAATTTCATACCCTGGTGACTGGCCCACTCTGACACACCAACCTGAACACTTCTAGACAGAGCATCTCCAGCTGTACCTACATAGGTTCCAAAGGTAAGTCGGTAGTGATCCTGCAGAGAGAGATATGCGGAGAGCCCAACTTGTTTAAAAATTAAAGGAATAGTTTGACATTTTGAAAATATTTGCTTTCTAGTGGGGTGTTAGATGAAAAAGTCAACACCACTCTCATGTGTATACGCTAAATATGAACCTCCAGAAAGAAAGAGTATTAGTTCTCATCTCCCAGTAAATCGCAATGTGTTTTACACTTTGGTTTTTGCAGGGGGAAAAAAGTATAACGTCTTAACCACTGAGCTTTAGAGGTGCTAGGCGGAATTATTAAAGGAACAGTGTGTAACATTCAAGGGAATATATTGGTAGAAATGGAATATCATATTAATAGTCTTATTTAGTGTATAATCACCTGAAAATAAGAAATGTGTTTTCATTACCATGGAATGAGCCATTTATATCTACATACGGAGCGGGTCCTCTTCATGGAGCCGGCTGCCATGTTTCTACAGTGGCCCAGAACAGACAAACCAAACACTGGCTCTAGATAGGGCCATTCGTGTTTTCGCGTTGGCTATCGTAGTTCTCCTATGCACTTGGCAAACGGGAGAAGTTTCCCCGCTAGATGCCGCCAGATCCTACACACTGCTCCTTTAACTTTGGACAGAGCCAGGCTAGCTGCTTTCCCCTGTTTCCAGTCTTTATGCTAAGCTAAGCTAACCAGCTGATGGTTGTAGCTTTATATTTAGAGTACAGACATGAAACTAGCATCAATCTTTTCATTGAACTCTCTGCAAGAAAGCAAATCATTTTCCAGAATGTTAATGATTCCTTTAAGCCTGTAAGGGAGAAAGAGGGAAATTACTTTATATAGGCTAAACACGTGAAAACAAGATAATTAGATGCACCAAGTAGTTACTATACCTGGGATTTATGAATACTTTTGTCAGTATTATAAAATATTTGTGTATTTTTACCCCAAAAAATATTTAGTGTAATATCAAATTTTTCTCAACATTTTAGCGGCCGGTCAGCATCAACACCTCTTCATCGGCCACTTTGAAGTTCTTGTATTCGGCATAGCCCATGTAACCATCAAAGTCTTCCAGGATGAACCTCAGAGAATAATTCCCTGTAAGAGACAAACAATAAAAGCCTTCTGAAAATAATAAAAGAACCCATATCCCACATATCATCACAAAAAGAATTATTTAGGTTAGGTATTGATCTTGAATAGTTAAGGTTAGGGATTGACCCTCAATAGTTAAGGTTATGATAAGTCATCGGACAGCAAGTCTCGCAAGAGTTTTTACAGGTTTTTGCAGATTTCAGATCAGATTTGGCAATTTGCGGCTTGCCTTCTAGACATGACCGGGGTTGGCCACTGGGGTCGCAGAACTGCTGATGTTAGCGAACAGTTGACTATTTACACACCAAACAGACATGAAGCAACATTAGCATTCATTTGGAGTCGTGTTTCTGGTGACATGAAAAATGTAAGTCCAATATTCACTCTTCTCCTCGCTCTGGTTTTGGTCTCCACCAACTCCTGAGGGAAATATCTGATTCTAGTTTCTAAATGCTCCACTGTTCATCAGCTAGTCGCTAACTTTGTCTGCCTGCTGTTTGGTGCTGAGCAGTTAGCATAACTGGTTAATCCAGTTCTTTATGTTGAAAACAACTTCCTGATGTTGCTGGAAATGAGGTTGATAAGAGTGGTGAGAGTGACACAAAACAGTGAACGTGCGGGTTTGAAAACCAAAACAATGAGCTGAAAGATGCTAAAATACTTTGTAGAGCTGAGGGAAGCTGCAGAGTTGGGGGATGATTATCTGTGGGTCTGTCACTATGAGTGCCATCATTCACATTACACAAAGTAATTTGATCCATTGACAATATGTGAATATCGATTAGTGCTGCTTTAAATTACAAAATTTGGAAAATGTTTTTCTAGAAGTGGTATTGACCTTGTGTCGTGATGTAATGCAGGTTGTCATTTCCGAGCCAAAATTCTGCATCCATGTCTCCAAAACCATCCTTATACTCTGCCCATGACCTGAGATAGATAGATAGATAGATAGATAGATAGATAGATAGATAGATAGATAGATAGATAGATAGATTTATATGATTTTATTATTTTACAGTGATAGATATCAGACATCACAGACCCACCTGTTAAACCTCTCTGTTCCATTGATCCGTCTCTGAATGACGAGCCAGCCACCTCCATCACTCATATCACAGTAGACTCTGACTGGGCCAGGGCTGCTCTGAGGGTTGATTGTGTAGACACCACTGGATCTGGAGCCAGAACTGAAGAGCTGGGAGCAGTCTGACACACACACACACACACACACACACACACACACACAATACACATTCTGTTGGTACATTATCTGGTTGCTGTTTCTGCGATATGAGACACTGAAACAAGATATTTGAAACTTTGAAATGTAGTGTTGCAGTCCCGAGGCCGTGGCCCTGACCTGCGTACTTGGCGTCCTGGCTCTGGTCGGGTCTGGCTTCGTCCTCGTTGCCAGGTTGGTTCAGCTGTTTTAATCTGTGTAGGAGGAGTTCTTGTTTCTGAAGCTGGCCCTTCAGAAGCTTCTCCTGTTCCCGCAGACGAGCCACCTCCTCACTGCAACTGTCTGACGCCTACACACACATTTGGATTGTAACATTTGCAAGAATCACTTCTATTCCCTAACTCTGAGATAAAATATGCATAAAGTGAACCAATATGTAAAAATGTGAGGTTGTGGTTTCATGGGGGGGATTATGCGCCAGACTATTTCTTTGCTGGGAGCAGTGACTTTCTTACAGTGACGACACAAACAAACAAGATATAACATGTCAATTAGTACGCTTTTTTTTACCTTCGGACAAAGACACGCTAGCTGTTCCCCCCTGTTGCCAGTCTTTATGCTAAGCTAAGCTAACCAGCTGCTGGTTCAGGCTTCATAGTGTACATTATGAGAGTGGTATCAATCTTGTCCTGTTAACTTAGATATTCCTTTTAAGAGACAAGAACCAGACAAAGTTACTTCACTTTTCACTTTGGCGACATCTAGCCGTACCCCTCCTCTCAATTCTCCCTCTCCAAGACTGCGGTTAATGTGAGCCGCTGAGTGCAAAACCGTGGTAACGCCGTTCGCCTCGCTCAGAGGTCGTCCTTACCATAATAACACTACTTTAGGAGAAGTCAGACGGCGGCTGATGGTACCACGGTTTTGCACTTTGCGGCTCACGTTACCGCAGTTTCACAAGCGTGTCAGAGAACTACGGTGGCCTTCAGGTAACGTAAAAACGTGGAAGTCTAGAGCCAGAGTCTGGTTTGTCCGTTCTGGGCTACTGTAGAAACATGGTGGAGCAACATGGCGGACTCTGTGAAGAGGACCCGCTCCCTATGAAAGGCTCCCCTGAAATGTTACACACGGTTCCTTTAAAGTTTTTTTTTTATTATTTGTAATGTGGTGTTCACAGATACAGAAGTACAAGAACACTCTGACAAACACAGAGAAATCACACCTCCCATTGTGAGGACAGGGTTAACTATCCCTGTTGATGTATTTAAATAGAAACTGAGCTTGGACGTTAAATAGTGTGAAAAGTAACATCACTCTGTTTATCACTTTCACTGGAATTAGTCCTGCAACTCTGAAAAGACTAAATTCATAAAGTAAGTCAAGTAAATTCATGTATCTGACCACCTCTTTCAAAATGTAGCCTACTCTTTATTAGACTTTCCTATACACAATGTTTAGTCAACAGCAGTGACACAGCCATACATAAAGATAGTGAACAATAAACACATTTCCAGATATACAAATATATGATATGAGCACATTTGCATAAGCACACAAATAATGAAGTGAAGGAGAAGATCTGCGAGTACTTACACAGAGAGTTTGAGAGCAAGCTGCGATGACCATCAGTCCTGTGAACAGCAGCAGCAAGCCTCCCATCCTCTTCTTGTTTTAATAGCACAAAACTAAAAGATAAGAAGTGGAGAAAGAAGTAGACTTCTAATTCTCAGAGTTTAGACGAATCAAGAGAATGTTTTAAAATGTTCCCCACACACCTGGACCCAAGCAAAGCTGTGTCCAAGGAGAAGGAGAAACTGAAGAAATGCCTGATTCTCTACAGTCATAAACTATACAAAATATGCAGGGAGTGTCTAGAACAGACGCACACTTGCCAGAAGTACAGACGCACTTTCGGGGAATATCTCTTTTTTTTCTTTTATGCAACAAATAGAATAAAAACAGAACAGAGAATAGAGGTGTGGCATTGTTATATTAACAGGACGTAATGTGAAAAAATACTATAACCATATTCTTCTACACATTATTATTATTATTATTATCCTTTATTTAACCAGGTTAGTCCCATTGAGATCAAAGATCTCTTTTACAAGGGAGACCTGGCCAAGATAGCAACATGACAGTTATAATAAAAAAACAGACAACACATAAATGAACAACATTAAAACTTGTTCATAAAAAAACACTTGCACAAAGACAACCTGGACTGCAGCGATTTCACCAGAGCTTTGAACTCATTCAAGGTAACTAAGTTTTGAAGTTGAAGATCAGATTGTAAATTATACCAAGCAGTAGGTGCCGAAAACCTAAAAGCTTTCTTTCTCAATTCAGTTCGTACTTTGGGAACAACAAATTGCAAAATGTCCATAGAACGAAGATTATGACTTCCATTTTTCCTTTTAAAGGGACTGTTTGTAACTTCTCACAGGTATAAATCATTGCCGGTCAGTGTCCCATGCGCGCTCGCGTGTGGCTACGCTGTTCAGACAAGACTCCAACACAAACTACACGGAAGCACCAAAACCGCAAAGTTATACCTAGTGCAGCCCGTCTGTTAAACAGTGTTGGCCGCGGTCGGAGGACGCGGGGGAGACCGTAGCTTTGGTCTCCAGGACCGGAGTCTCTGCTGTACTCTGCTCCTCTGCTCCTCTGCCTGCCTTCACTCACACACCGCCCTCGTTCTCACTCGCTCAGCTCGCTCCATCTCTACACGTGCATGCGCGCACACTCCACACTGCAGAAGAGTTAGTTTAGCTCTGAGAATATCTAGTGAATATCTAGTGGACGTTTGTGCAGGAATAACTGCTGCAGCTCCTCCAGACCAACAGAGGTTTCCAGTGTCTTGTGAAGTGACGGGGCTCAGCAGAGAGAAATGACCAATTCACTTTAGAGCAGAGTACACAATGGTGAGTAAAAGAACGACAGTTTGTAATGAATCTCAGTGACCCGTGATACACGAAGACAATGAGCAGAAGCATTCATATACAACACATCTCCATAGTCAATAACAGGTAAAAGGTCGATTCCACCAGTTTCTGTTTCACACAAAAAGAAAAGCAAGACTTGTTTCTGTAGTAAAATCCTAATAAGAGCTTCAGCTTTTTTTACAACATACTGAATGTGCTCCTTAAAAGACAAGTGGTCATCAATTAACAATCCTAGATATTTTTAATTGATGACCACTTGTCTTTTAAGGAGCACATATGCATTTGATCTTAGGAAATAAGGCCAGAATGCAACATCAGCTGTTGCTCAACATCCCCAGATCCCTCTCCTAAATGTCAGTGATCTGCCATCTGTCCTCTCTTCTTCTCATTTCTCTCTTCTGTTCTCCTCCTGCCAGCTCTTTGATTTCCCTGCTCCTTCACGGCCACTTATCCGGCTCTGTGAGTGTCATTTAAAAGACTTGAGTAGTCACTTTGTTGATGAGCAGCATTGTGCCATTTCAAATAAACGTCGTGAGCTGCTAAATGCCACTGAAGGTCAGCTGTGAACGAGGCAGGAAGCGGCAGAGCAGAAGGAGACATTTCATCTCAAAAGGATCACAAAGAAGCTTGAGTGAATACGGTGACTGTTGCTGTTTTCAACTGATTCCTTTAAGATATCAGAAAATATCAATACTAACCTTGGTTTAAATTGTCAATCCAGATGTGTTAATACAATTATGCCAGGATAACATCCATTAGTCTACAATTAATAAAGACAAGAATCTAGAAAATCCTACTTAAGTAGTACACAGTTATAGTATATTGTACATGTGGAGGTCACTATCAGATCCTGCCTGTATTAATGAAAAAACAAAACCAGTTTGTATTAAAGTGAGGTTTTTATTAGCCATAAATGACTGAAGTTAAAGGAGACATGTCATGCTCATTTTCAGGTACATACTTCTTTTTGGGGTTTCTACCAGAACGTGTTTACATGCTTTAATATTTAAAAAAAAAAACATAATTTTTCTCATACTGTCTGTCTGAATATACCTGTATTCACCCTCTGTCCGAAATGCTCCGTTTTAGTGCCTGTCTCTTTAAGACCCGCTCCTGAAAAAACCCAGTCTGCTCTGATTGGCTTTCGAGAAAAATATAGCACAAATTTGCAAAAGTAGTTCTCGCAAGCCCCCAGGAAGAGTGCATGGCTTTGCAGCAAATTTTCGTAGCGACCAGACGGCAGTGCTACAACGTCCGTGTCCGTCACGTGATACCATTGGGCCCAAAAAGACTTTTTCCCATAGACTTACATTGGGAAAGAGACGTCTGTAACTCGGTGGATAATTTCTTTTTGAGGTAAATCTACCTCCCAGTATGAACACTTGATTAGCCCTTATTTAAATCATAAGGTCCTAAAAGTTGTAAAATGCACTAATAGCCGAATACGGAGTTATTTCCTTTCCTCCGTTCATGTGAATGAGACCCAGACCGAGGCTGGAGCGAGGGCTGGTAGGCGGAGTTAAAGGAAACGCTACTGCGCCTGCTCTATGGGCCCAATGGATGCTGAAGATCGCCGGATGATCTGGATACTTTAGCACTCAGCAGTCGAGCTATTTTGGCTTCAGGCGCCACTGAGCAACTCTCATAGGAATGAACGGGAGCCCCCCTACAACTCTGTATCCAGTTCTCTTTATACATCCATGCTCTCAAGACGTGGGCGGTATAGTGAATGAGCTAATGAGTCTTCATGTGACATAGGAAGGGGAGCCAAATCTGAATGGCTTGTTGAATCACATGTTTTCTGATCTAAGCAGCCCACAAAAAACTGACTGGGTCATCTCATTTCACGGTTTGTGGGTTGGTAGACACTCCAGATACCCAAATGTATGAACACAAACTCTGAAAAAGTGAGTTTTTCACGATATGTCCCTTTAATATTTCTATCTGCCAGGTGGTGGCACTAGTTTCAAACACAGCCAAATGACAGACCTGAGATGATGAGACGATTCATTATTTAACCCCTGATGCTCTACACTTAGAAAAGATGAGGCATTCTAATCCTTTATTCCAACTCCAAATGTCATACTCTTAGAGGTAGAGGCCAGCCAACGTTTCATATTTTTTGGCAGTGTGCGCGCACTAAAAATAATACATTCAGATATAATAATAACAATAATTACAACAACAATAACTACAATAACCACAATAATAATAATAATGATAATAAAGTATTAATAAAATGTGTAATTCATATGTATAAATAATTATAAATTGGCTATTCTGACATTAAGCAAAATCATATTACTGTCAGTAAGTCAGTCCTCAGACATTATTGTGTTCTCACTGTGTATCCAGTCATCAATTCAACTGGCCAAAGATGTGATTTCCCATCATCCTCTTGGTGTGTTGGTGGTGCTTTCCTCTCCTTAGGTTGTTGCACTGATCAATGATCCTACACAAACGCACACACAAACGTACACAATTACTTTTTGTTACCCACAGTTTCAGTGACAAGAGTGGACTCTTTTCCGAGTCCATTAAATGAGTTGTGGCAATGAAATCAGCACTGTCATAAAAGGTTACAGCAGACAGTTTTATATGCTAATTTTGCAATAAGTAAAATGTACGTAAATAAAAAAGGCCTACAAAATAATATCTAGAAACTTAAAGAGGTAATGATTAAAGGACTGGTGTTGCAGATATTTCAGCTAAAAATGCCCCCCAAAAACCTCTACCAAATAGAGCATATGTTACAAATCAGTGATATTAGCGCTCTAGTATTTTGCAAGATGGTGCATGACCCCTTTACCAGACATTTGGGTTGGAGCTGGGCTCTGACTGTGCCTGGATTCCGCAGTGTTTTGGTTGTTTTGCTCGATAGCACAGTGCCAGTACATTTCCCAAAATGTGGTCATGGGTTTTTCACAAAATGAGCTGCCCTTTTTTAAACCCTCTCACTTTAGTCGTACACTGCGTTTATTGAGCACATTATGATTAGAAACTAGCTAACACATATTATCCACTCCATCATACAAATGAAATCTCATTTGATGGATGGATGGATGTCAGGTAGACTCTATGTCATAACATCAATACTTTCATATGTGCTTTTTCACCTTCAGAATCAACATTATCTCATAATGACACAATCAGTCATTTTCAGCTCCACCTCGTCTGTTGAATCTCACCTTCAGGTCTAAGTCAGACTTCCTCTGGTTACCAGGAGTTTCTCTCCTTCTTCTTCCAGCTCTGTCAGCCTTTCCTATACGGAGAAAAGAAGACATTACTACCATTACTACTACCACCCGGAGTACTACAACTACAACATGCCCCCATGTTCTAAAAAAAAATTTGCAAAAGTGGCCTCTTGGATGCCCAAAACATGATGCAGTGTCCTCTAGGGTGACCTTCCAATAGAAAAATGTGATGAAGTGTCCTCTAGGGTGCCCTTCCAGTAGAGAAAACATGATGCAGTGTCCTGTAGGGTGCCCTTCCAGTAGAGAAAACGTGATGCAGTGTCCTCAAGGGTGCCCTTCCAGTAGAGAAAACGTGATGCAGTGTCCTCTAGGGTGCCCTTCCAGTAGAGAAAATGTGACGAAGTGCCCTCTAGGTTGACCTTCCAGTGGAGAAATTGTGACGCAGTGCCCTCTAGGTTGACCTTCCAGTGGAGAAAACATGATGCAGTGTCTTCTAGGGTGCCTTGTAGGTAGAGAAAACGTGACAAAGTGCCGTCTAGGCAAGGCAAGGCAAGGCAGCTTTATTTGTATAGCACATTTCAACAACAGGGTAATTCAAAGTGCTTTACAGAAACATTCAAGAACATTGCGACAAAATGCAAAAACAATTAAAACAGTTATAAAAACATAAAAACCTTAAAACATTAAAGATTAGAAAATAAAAACAAGCTAAAAATAAAAGCTAGGATAGAAGCTAAAATTGCATAAAACTCAAAAGAGTAAAAGTTATAGTGCAGTGTCAGAATAAAAGGCACCCGCAAACAGGAACGTTTTAAGCTTTGTTTTAAAAGAAGTGAGCGTTGGAGCGGTCCTGCAGGTTTCTGGGAGCTTGTTCCATATAGTTGGTGCATAAAAACTGAATGCTGCTTCTGCATGTTTAGTTCTGACTCTGGGGACACTAAGCAGACCTGATCCAGATGACCTGAGGTCTGGATGGTTCATAACACAGCAGAAGATCAGAAATGTATTTTGGCCTTAAACCATTTAGTGCTTTGTAAACCAGCAGCAGTATTTTGAAATCAATTCTCTGAGAGACAGGCAGCCAGTGTAGAGACTTCAGAACTGGACTGATGTGATCCACTTTCTTGGTCTTAGTGAGGACTCTAGCAGCAGCGTTCTGAATCAGCTGCAGCTGTCTGATCGATTTTTTAGGAAGACCGGTAAAGACGCCGTTACAGTAGTCAAGTCGGCTGAAGATAAATGCATGGATTAGTTTTTCCAAATCCTGCTGAGACATCAGTCCTCTAATTCTTCTTATATTCTTCAGGTGATAGAAGGCTGTCTTTGTAATTGTCTTAATATGGCTGTTAAAGCTCAGGTCTGAGTCCATGACTACACCAAGGTTTCTGGCTTGGTCTGAGCTTTTTAACATCACAGATTGTAGGTGAGCACTAACCTTTAATCTTTCTTTTTTGGCTCCAAAAACTACGACCTCAGTTTTGTCTTTGTTCAGCTGAAGAAAATTCTGGCACATCCAATTATTGACTTGTTCAATGCACTCACTCAGTGCTTGTATTGGACTGTAGTCTCCTGGTGATAGAGTTATGTAAATTTGTGTGTCGTCTGCATAGTTATGGTAATTTATTTTGTTGTTCTCAAAAATCTGACCCAGTGGGAGCATGTAGATGTTAAACAAAAGAGGCCCCAAGATGGAGCCTTGGGGAACTCCGCATGTGATTTTGTTCAGCTCAGATTTGCAATTACCTATAGACACAAAGAAGTCCCTGTCTTTTAGGTAGGATTTAAACCAGCTGAGTGCTATGCCAGAAATACCCACCCAGTTTTCCAGTCGGTCTACTAATATATTATGGTCAACCGTGTCGAATGCAGCACTGAGATCCAGTAAAACTAAAACCGTAGTTCTACCACTGTCTGTGTTCAATCGGATGTCATTGAAGACCTTAACAAGAGCAGTCTCAGTGCTGTGGTTTCGTCGAAAACCTGACTGGAAGACATCAAAAGAGTTGTTTAGTGCCAGAAAGCTATTTAATTTTTGAAAAACTGTTTTTTCAATTATTTTAGACAAGAATGGAAGATTTGATATCGGTCTGTAATTATTTACTACTGATGAGTCCAGATTGTTCTTTTTGAGGAGTGGTTTGATGACAGCAGTTTTCAGGGCCTGTGGGAAGACTCCTGAAACAAGAGATGCATTAACAATCTGTAAAAGCTCTGAGACCATACAATCTGATACTTTTTTGAAAAGGCCTGTTGGCAGAATGTCAAGGCAGCATGAGGATGATTTTAGATGTTGTATGATTTCCTCCAGGTATGTCTGATTTATTGGATAAAACTGTGTCATGGTATTTGCGCCAGGTTTAAGTGGACGCAGGGAAAACAAACATCCTGTACCTGCTATGGAGGAAGTGACTGCTTGTCTGATTTTGTGAATTTTTTCTGTAAAAAAGGAAGCAAATTCATTGCAGGCCCTGGAGGATAAAAGTTCAGAGGCTACTGACACAGGAGGGTTTGTTAGCCTGTCGACAGTAGCAAACAGGGCACGTGCATTGTTATTGTTTTTGGTGATGATGTCAGAGAAGAAGGACCGCCTTGCATTTTTCAGTTCTGAATTATAAATGCAAAGTCTCTCTTTATAGATGTCATAATGAACTTGTAGATTTGTTTTCCGCCACTGGCGTTCAGCTTTTCGACACTCTCTTTTTTCATTTCTTACCAACATGGTATTTCTCCATGGAGATTTTTTCTTACCAGAGACAATCTTCACCGTGGTGGGTGCAATGGTATCAATAACATTTGTAATTTTAGAATTGAAATTATCTACAAGCTTATTGACAGACATCCAGGGGAGGGTGGGTGTGGAAGAGAAAGCCTGAACAAATTGATCACTGGTATTTTCAGTGATATACCTTTTTGTGATTACCTCTGTCTTATCATTTCTGTGCACAGGAAGAGTACTCTCAAAGAATACACATGAATGATCAGACAGAGCAACATCCATCACTACAACCTTGGAAATGTTCAGGCCCTTTGATATGATTAAGTCCAAAGTGTGTCCCCTATTGTGTGTGGGCTCCGTCACATGCTGACTCATTCCATAGTTATCAAGAACCTGACACAGTTCTTTGGCCCCTCTGTCCTGTTGGTTGTCAACATGGATGTTAAAATCACCAACAATGACTACACAGTCAAAGTCAACACAAATTACAGACAGCAGTTCAGTAAAATCATCAAAAAAGTTTGCACAGTATTTAGGTGGCCTGTAGATATTGAGAAACAAAGTTCGAGAAGAGGAGTTCAGCTGAAGAGCGACATATTCAAAAGAAGCAAAATGTCCATAAGATATCTGTTTGCATTGGAGAGAATCATTAAACAGTATGGCAACTCCACCTCCTTTCTTATGCATTCTAGCTTCGCTCATAAAACTAAAGTTGGGAGGAGTTGACTCGATAAGAACAGCTGCACTGTTATTTTGGTCTAACCAAGTTTCAGTTAAAAACATAAAATCAAGCTTGTGCTCAATAATAAAATCATTGATTAAAAAACTTTTTCCTGCCAAAGACCTGACGTTTAACAGGGCTAGCTTTAATGTGCTAGAAGCATTATTATTATTTTTTGGGACATGGTTTGGCTGGCAAGGAATCAATGCTAAATTTGATAAATTAGCACAATCAGTAAAAATCTTCCTGTTTCTTTGCAGATTCACCATTCTTTTTCTACTACTTATTAGAACTGAGATAGAAGAAGCTCTCATCACACAGGGTCCCAGCTTATCCTGGAAACAGTCACGTGTATCATTAGCCTTGAAGCCTGGACCCAGCACATATCAATCTGTGCTTGCAACATTTTGTAAAGGAACATCCTTATCAGGCTGCGGAGACAGAGGCTGATTCCATTGTGGAGGGGATGGAGGTTGTGGGTGTCGTGCTTGTGGAGATAGTGCCAAAGTTGTTCGAGGTCGACCTCGTGGGGGGATCATGGGAGAGAAAATGGGTGTAGGGCGGGGAGTAAGTTTAGTTCCAGCATTGACCAGCTCCTTCATGTGGTCAGTGAACTCCAAGAGGGGGGAGGAGGGAGAAAGGGTGATAAGCGAGGATGAGGACGCCTCCTCTTGTCTCTGCTGTATCCCAGGGCTGGCTTGTGGTGGGGGGTGAAATGATTCTCCTTGAGGTCCCCTGGCACATTGTGTTGTGTCTTCCTCCAGTGGTGATTCCTCTTGTCTCGCGTCCTTGGCAGAGGGAACAGATGAATGACGCAGGAAGTAGAATAGGTTGGAGTTGAACAATTTTACTCCTGACTTGTTTAGGCAGAGTCCATCTGCCTTGAAGAGATGTCTGTGGTCCCAAAAAAAGTTAAAATTGTCAATAAAATGCACTGAGTCTAGGATTCCCTTCCAGTAGAGAAAATGTGATGCAGTGCCCTCTAGGGTGCCCTTCTAGTGAAGAAAACGTGATGAAGTGCCCTCTATGGTGCCCTTCTAGTGGAGAAAATGTGATAAAGTGTCCTTTAGGGTGCCCTTCCAGCAGAAAAAATGTGATACGGTTCCCTCTAGGGTGCCCTTCCAGTAGAGAAAATGTGACGCGGTGCCCTCTAGGGTGCCCTTCCAGTGAAGAAAACAAGATGCCCCATTACATGCAGCTGGTACCCTTTTTTTCCACCAATGTCTCTCAGACAGCCTAAGTCCGCCACTGACAACTACTGCTAGAGCACCTCTACTACTGGTACTTGTAATAATCTATAAATAAAACATTACCTTTGATATCCACTGCCTGTGTCCGCTGTGAGAACTCAGGATCATCTGGTTGAGCATCATCAGACTTCTTATAGTAATACTGTTGATCAGGGGGCCCGAATCTCTACATGTAAACACACACACACACACACACACACACATGATGGAACTTCTTGTGCTGCACTACTTTGTTTAAAGGACCAATCCACAGTCACACATCACTTCTCATAGTTCTAATGCTGGACAATAACGCACACAAATCCACACACGCATAAGCAGGCATACTCTACCTTGTCAGGCCACATGAAGCTAACGAAGAGAATGGCAGGAAGTCCAACAGCAAAGACGTAGACACCCCAGAGCCAGGGACGCTGGTGGGTGGCCAATAGGAGGCTCTCTATGATACCCGGCTAGAATACACAAATACAGATACTGTATGTCACCTGCTATATGATGATTTCTACAGTATAGCCAACCTACTGTGTATAAACATCGGCTACATAATTGTTAACAGGCAACAGATGGTATGAAAGCGCGAAACCGCAGTGCCTGGATAATAACAGTATGACCACAAAATGATCATGTGAAAGAAAAACCTATAGGAAAGGATTAGTATACAAGATAAAGAGAGAATAAACAGGATTTAAAAAACAAGTGGAAAAGGGACATTATTTAGGAGGAAGAACATACAAGCTACTGACTGTAGCAGCAATTTCATCTGTAATTTATTTATATGCATTAATATATCTGAGCAGCAGGTGGTGGAAGAGCCTGATTAAAACCAGAAACAGGTGTTCCTGCTTGGGGAAGCATATGTGTTGACACTACTCATGCTTGCAGTGTATCTGACAAAAAATTAACTGCTATCACGTTTTGGTTTGTTTGATATCGTAGAAACCTGATCTATGAATTATGGAACAATAAAATCAATTTAATTGAGTTTTTAACTTTAATGGACATTGTTTATTTTAAAGTGTGTCCGAAAGATAGCATAAGCAACGGTCACTACACCTGAGGTGGATCAGGATTTCATCCAGCCCATTACCTTGTTGAGCGAACAGTTAATAATTGGAATTAGCAAGCAAGCACATATTTGTTTCGAGATAATTTAAGAAATATATATTTTAGTTCTATTGATTACTTACAGAACCATAAAGCTAAAAAAAACCTAAACCTTAAAAAAAGATATATTGTTTTATAATACTCTTGCCAAATGTCTCTACATTGATTTTTCGGGATTTATTTTATCTACTTTTTTGTATTGTTAGTAGGGCTGACGGTTGATTAAAATATTTAATCGCGATTAATTGAATGATTGTCCATAGTTAATCGCGATTAATAGCATTATTAATAGCACATTTTTTTATCTATTCAAATTATTCCTTAAAGGGAGATTTGTCAAGTATTTAATACTCTTATCAACATGGGAGTGGACAAATATTTGCTGCTCTATGCAAATGTATGTATATATTTATTATTGGAAATCATTTAACAACGCAAAACAATGACAAAATGTTGTCCAGAAATCCTCACAGGTACTGCATTTAGCATAAAACATACGCTCAAATCATAACATGGCAAACTCAAGACCAACCTGGGTACCCATAGAACCCATTTTTATTCACATATCTAGAGGTCAGAGGTCAAGGGACCCCTTTGAAAATGGCCATGCCAGTTTTTCCTCCCCAAAATTTAGCATAAGTTTGCAGCATTATTTAGCCTCCTTCCTGACAAGCTAGTATGACATGGTTGGTACCGATGGATTCCTTAGGTTTCGTAGTTTCATATGATGCCAGTATCTTCACGCTAGCTTTTTTTTTTTTTAGCCTAAACAACTGCAAGTTGCATTAATGCGTTAAAGAAATTAATGCCATTTGCGTTAACGCTTTATTATGGCGTTAACTTTGCCAGCCCTACTTGTTTGTTATGTTTTGTAAGTGATTGTATGTCTATGTGTACCTGTTACCTTGGCATCAATAAAGATTAAAAAGGGAAAGAAAACTCTCTAACAATGATTAATAGACCGTTCATTCAAAATGAAAATTGCAATAAAACGTACCTGTTCTGCAGCAGACACAGGTGTCACACTGGCTACCAGCAACATGCACAGCAACACAAAGCTCATCTCCACGTCTGAAACACACACCTACAAAGATGTATGCACATGCACACACACACACACACACACACAGTAATAGTCAATATACTACACGTGCACACATGCACACACAATATGAAGCACACTCAGATAAGATCACACTCAAAGACTCTTAATGAGGAGCAGAAAATAACCTATCAATGTTTCTAGAGCTGTCATATGACTGCAGAGATCAGACAGGAACAGAAAGATAGAGAGGACAAAAACTGAGAGACAGAAGATGATAAAGACAAAGACTTCTGAGGAAGGAAGATAAAACTAGATGCAAGGAAAGACACGTGCACAGAGTGCAAGGGGAAGCAAAATGGGACAAAAAACAAAGCACATTAAAAAAGAAAGAGAAAGAAGTGAGAGTAAAAGTAAGAGAAGCACAGAGGACCAAACAGAATGTTTCTACCTTTTTAACAGTGATTTCTCACACTCTCCACGAGGTCCTTAAAAGTCACTTCCTGATATCTTGCAGTCATGTGATGTTGGACTTTGGTCCCATGGCACTTGTTGACATGGCTGCAGAGCATGCAGTGGCCACATTAGAGGGGACGACAACATGGTAATAACACACACACACACACAAACATGACTTTGTTATGAAGTATGTCATTGATCATGCTAAAAATAAATGGTCAGTGTAAGAGTAGTATTTAATAGTATTTTAATAATAAAGCTGCAGATATAAAGAATGAATGGGTTTAACAAGAAGTAAAAGTATTTAAAAACACAGAAACAGATTGAAAGCAAGGAGGGTTTTTCAGAAGAAAAGGGAAAGGTATCCATTTTTAGGTTATGAGGAAAAATATTACTGTAATCTAATTAAATTGCTTGTGTTGTTTCATCTGCAGTCATTACGGATATAAGACATAAAATCATCAGTTGTCAGTACTCTGGCCAACAAAAAAAATATTTTCAATTAGAGTTGTGAAAAGAAAGGGCACACCTTCAGAGAACTAACAAATAACTATTAGAGTAGGGCTGTCAATCGTTAAAATATTTAATCGCGATTAATCGCATGATTGTCCAAAGTTAATCACAATTAATCAAAAATTAATTGCCCATTTTTTATCTGTTCGAATTGTACCTTAAAGAGAGATTTGTCAAGTATTTAATCCTCTATCAACATGGGAGTGGACAAATATGCTGCTTTATGCAAATGTATGTATATATTTGTTATTGGAAGTCAATTAACAACACAAACAATGACAAATATTGTCCAGAAACCCTCACAGGTACTGCATTTAGCATAAAAAAATATGCTCAAATGATAACATGTCAAACTGCAGCCCAACAGGCAACAACAGCAGTCAGTGTGTCATTGTGCTGACTTGACTATGACTTGCCCCAAACTGCATGTGATTATCATAAAGTGGGCATGTCTGTAAAGGGGAGACTCGTGGGTACCCATAGAACCCATTTACATTCACATATCTGGAGGTCAGAGGTCAAGGGACCCCTTTGAAAATGGACATGCCAGTTTTTCCTCGACAAAATTTAGCGTAAGTTTGGAGCGTTATTTAACCTCCTTCATGACAAGCTAGTGTGACATGGTTGGTACCAATGGATTCCTTAGGTTCTAGTTTCATATGATGCCAGTATCTTTACCCTAGCTTTAAAGGACTGAGCCCGCTGCAACCTCCGAAAGATCTATTGCATTAAAGCTGAAGTAGGTGAGATTGGAGCAAATATGATTAAAAAAAGTTATTTTTATAAAACGGTCGCTATATCGTGACAGTAGTGCATGAGACAGGTAACAAAAGGTAAAAAACATCGTGTTCCTGTGTGTCCTCCGGTGTCCTCCGGTGCTCCTAACGGCATCTGCAAGATTTCACAGACTGGAGGAAAACAAGCAGTCAGAGCTGATCTGAGGTCTGCTGTCCATCTGCCGTCTATGAGAGCCGGCTGTCAATCACTCGTGAACTCCGATCAAACAGTCAAACTAGGCAGCGCTGATCAAATATGAATCAATATTCTGTTACGTTAATGCCTATTTCTCTCCTCAAATGTTTTCAGAATCATCTTGTAGTGCACGGTTTAGCTGTGAAATGAGAAAGTTTGTGACACCGCCGCCATTGTGAAATCTGGTGAAGGAACGCCAAGTTCCGGTCACATGACCGGAGCACAGCCAATAGGAACGCTCTCTCAATGAAATTACCTGTGATTGGTCAAAGTCTCCCGTCATAGGCTTTTAGATTGTCTAAAGCCTGAAAACAGAGCCATGAGGAGGTGCAGAAGTCTAGTTATCTCTCAGAACACTTGAATTACAATATGCTGAAAGGTTATTATGGGATTTTTGCCCAATAATGCCAAAGATATACTGCCTACTGAAGCTTTAATGCGTTAAAGAAATGAATGGCATTTAAAAATTTTAAATTAAAACAAATTTGCGTTAACGCGTTAACTTCGACAACCCTACTTTATAGACAACACTACACCTTAAACAGAAAATGTGCTTAAAGCAATAGTTTGAAATTTGGGGAGTTAGACATTCCGAAAATGTTGAATTATTCCTTAAAATAAAAAACTTTGTATGCTCTTTGATAGCTTGAAGTGGTTATGAGTGACGACAAGTGTATTAGCACCTTTTCAGGTAGCGTGAGACGTTCCCGTAGATAAATAAAACAATCCACAGGACTTGTGTTGTGACATGCCATATTCCGAATTAGCAGGAAGATAATCACTATGCGCTCCCTAGTGGAAAAAGACACATTGAAGACACCTGTTAGACACCAGTCAAGTGGACAGTTTCATGACCTAATAATGTTCCATAGTAGTGTATTGGTTAAGATCTGTTTTAGTCGTTGAAATATTAGTAGGCTAATTGATTCATTGTGTTATTGTTTTAATGTATTCTAAATTGTGTGTGGCCGGTTTCAATGTTTTTTTTCTAAGCAAATTTATATAAAGTACTTTGAGCTGCATTTAAGGTGACACCCAGATCAGACAAGAGACCCTTCGCTAGAAACGCAAGGCACACTGCTCGTCAATGTCACACCATAGACTGTATATAAGAAGTGGACGTAGTCACCGTGACGTCCCCCATTGGTTGGTGGACTGCCGTTTTGAAGCCTTGAGTTCGGCATTTTGGCTGTCGCCATTTCGGTTTTTTTGCAACCAGAAGTGAAACTAGAGGGTGAAGCTAAACACAACCAAAGGCTGCATAAGACATCTTCAGGTGATCAAAAAGGGTATAATTAACTTTCATGAAGTGAAAACACACTGTGAAAGGGTTAAAGTTCTAAGACGACAACACGGACAACTCCCAGACAGGACAACGCCGTGAGAGCGACCTGTCAATCACAAGGTAGCCACGCCCTAAAGCATCCCCTGCTTTATGGTCTATTTCACTCTAAATGGGACCACAATTTACTAAATGAACATCATGCTGTATAGAAGAAGACTTGAAGCCAGCGATTGAGACCATAAACTCGTGTTTACAATGTTTACTGAGGTATTAAATCAAGTGAGAAGTAGGCTCATTTTCTCATAGACGTCTATACAATCAGACTTATTTTAGCAAGCACAGGAGTCGCCCCCTGCTGGCTGTTAGAAAGAATGACAGTTTAAGGCACTTCAGCACTGACTTCACTTAACTTTTCAAACTCAGAGGTTGCTCGCTGGTTAGACACAAGTCAAGTGGACAGTTTTTTTGACCCAATAATGTTCCATAGAAGTGTCTTGGTTAAGATCTGTGTTAGCCATTCCATTATTAGCGATTGGTTCATTGTGTTATTGTTCTTTATTATAAATCGTGTCTGACTGTTTAAATATTTTTTTTCTATGCAATTTTATATAAAGCACTGCATTTAAGGTGACACCTAGGGTCCCAATCAGACAGAGACGTGTCGCTAGAAACGCATCGCCAGCAAAACTAATATTTTCCTATGATACGGCGTGTTCGGCATGCACTCCTCTCTTGCTCACTCTCTCTCTCTTTTCTAGCTGTTTTTAGGCATGCATAAAAGTTAAAATATTCTCAACTTTTAATCACAAGGCACACAGTCGCACCGCTCGTCAATGTCACGCTTGGCCCAGGCAGCCAATCAAATCAAGCAAGCTTTACTACTTCACCTGTTCCTTCCTGTTTTGATGACAGTAGATGTGGTAGGAACAGTGGGACAATGGCAAAGGCAAATATTTAACAGTGTGTAGGATTTGGCGGCATCTAGTGGTGTGGATGCAGATTGCAACCAACTGAGTACCCCTCCGCTCACTCCTCCAAGACTTCGGTAATGTGAGCCGCTGAGTGCAAAACCGTGGTAACACCGTTCGCCTTGCTCAGAGGTCATCCTTACCATAATAACATTACTTTGGGAGCAACGGAAGTCAGACGGCGGCTGGTGGTACCACGGTTCTGCACTCAGTCTCACAAGCGTGTCGGAGAACTACGGTGTCCTTCAGGTAACTTAAAACGTGAAAGGCTCTCTCTAGAGCCAGAGTTTGGTTTGTCCGTTCTGGGCTACTGTAGAAACATGGCGGAGCAACATGGTGGACTCCGTGAAGAGAACCTGCTCCCTGTACATATAAAGGGCTCATTCTAAGCTAACGAAAACACAACGATTCTTACTTTAGTGTGATTATACTCTAATGAAAACATTAGCATAACAACAGTTATAAATATTATATTCCATTTCTACCAATAGATCCCTGAAATAGCACACTGTTCCTTTAATTAACTATGTAGTTCAAGGTAACTGTAACTATATAATTTGTCTGCTTGAATACATTTTTTTTCTCCATAAATCACATTTGATCACCCGGTTGTGCACACAGCCCCCTCCACAGGCCCACCACGCTGTTTTGCCCTTACGGCGCGTTTCAGCGACAGCTCTCTGTCTGTCTGACTCAGCTGCTATACACATACAGTTTATTAGTATTATAATGAAATCACTTTACACCAATAAGTTCTCATTCTGCTTTAAAATCTGTGTAAAATTGTACGAGGCAGAAAGTTTAAAAAAGTTAAGAAACAAACAAACATTAAGACACCTTCAAAATAAAACACATTTTACAGAATTGTGTCAAAGGTCAGTTAACATCAAACAAAATGAGAAGTTTAGAATGTTTTCTTGTGTATTTACATTCTTTAGAGCCGGATGTTGATTTCACTGCACACGCCGTCACCAACACTCTCGTTGCCGTCGGCGTCTGACAGAAAGCCGCTGCCTGTGGTCACGGTGGTGACGTTGTGTTCGAGGTTTGTGATTCGCTGTTTCAGTCGAAGCTGGGAAGAGTTGAACTCGCTCTGCAGACGGGCCAAACACGTCTGAAAACAAGGCTCTCATTAGTTATTATTGTCACGGTACCGACAGCAGCTGCAGTAGTGGACTGATAGTACCGACCTGTAGCCGATCCAGACTGCTTTCCAGCCTCTCCACCTTCTCCTCGAGCTCCTCCCCCGCTGACACGCTTACTTCCTCCAGAAGCCCCTCCTTCTGCAGGATGTCCCGCCCCCTCTGCTCTAGCTGGGCCCTGGCATGCGGGAACTCCTGCAGCGCGTCCATCAGGTCTTGTTTGGAAAGGCAGAACAGGTCTGAGTATCCCAGACTGCGAATATTAGCCGTACGCCTGTTCCCCATCTTGCTGCCGCTGATGTTCAGGATGCTGATTTCTCCGAAGCAGCTTCCTGATGTCAGAACAGCAAACTGGGTGACTCCATCCTCGCCCACCACGGCCAGCTGGCCATCTTTAATTATGTACATCTCCTTTCCCACATCTCCCTAGGAAACAAAACACACATAGAATATAAATCAGTACTTTTAACAGCAATAACAAAAACAAACAAAAAGGCAGAAGAACTGAAAACTAGCCTAGTAGCCTACTGTTACTACTAGTGCCACACCTAGCGCTGCTGTAGGTATAGCACTAGTAGTCACGTAGGCTATACCTACATGACTACTAGTGCTACACCTAGCGCTGCTGTAGGTATAGCACTAGAAGTCACGTAGGCTATACCTACGTGACTACTAGTGCTAAACCTAGCGCTGCTGTAGGTATAGCACTAGTAGTCACGTAGGATATACCTACGTGACTACTAGTGCTAAACCTAGCGCTGCTGTAGGTATAGCACTAGTAGTCACGTAGGATATACCTACGTGACTACTAGTGCTAAACCTAGCGCTGCTGTAGCTATAGCACTAGTAGTCACGTAGGATATACCTACGTGACTACTAGTGCTAAACCTAGCGCTGCTGTAGCTATAGCACTAGTAGTCACGTAGGATATACCTACATGACTACTAGTGCTAAATCTAGCGCTGCTGTAGGTATAGCACTAGTAGTCACGTAGGCTATACCTACATGACTACTAGTGCTACACCTAGCGCTGCTGTAGGTATAGCACTAGTAGTCATGTAGGATATACCTACATGACTACTAGTGCTACACCTAGCACTGCTGTAGGTATAGCACTAGTAGTCATGTAGGCTATACCTACAGCAGTAAATGTAATGTTATCAATTCTAAACCTGCCTTGGAAGGTGGCCTGTGAAGTTTTTGACCACTAGCAGAGCTATGGAGCGATGTTTTTACATGTGGGTCTATGTTTTGGTTGCAATGTACATGTATTATGGGCTGGGTGACCAGCTTTTATTGGAATAAATTGACTGCTGTGTTTGGACATACCATTCATAGTTTCATACATCCATTACAATACTACATGAATATAATTTATAAACATTTCATAAACAGCTATTCGTGACACTTTGTCAATCGTAATAATTGGTTTGTAAACATATAATACAATAATACATGAATAAAATGAATACTCACCTTTCTACAGATGTAGTCTCCTGGACTGAACACCTGCGGTCGAAGTTTTAATACCAATTCTACAAGGAGACCCGCCTCGCAGTCCTGGAAGATACGCACCTGTGTTCAAATACATACACACACACACACACACACACACACACACACACACACACACAACAATAATGTTTGAGGAGCTTGCATGTAATGGTGGTTAAAAAAAAAGGGAAACGAGAAAATCTTCAGAACACAATCACACATGACATTGTTACAGAAGCCCCTGATGCCTCGTTTCCACATAGCTCTGTGTACGTATGCAAATCAACCGGAAGTTCATTCATTGCTATGGAAACCTCCGTAATTTGCCTTGAATACGCATACAATTTTTTTTTTTTAAATAGAACTTTTACAGCAGATAATGAACAGAACGTATGCACTGTGGAATTAGCAAATTAATAAAATGATTGATGAACTGCACGTTTTTCACTGAGAAGCACTCGTTGACGTGGTGCAGTTATTCCAACAGTGCTGGAATATTATGAGAGCTCTATTTCTACCTTTTTTTCGAACTGAAAAGTTTGACGGCATATTTTGCAGTTTTTGTAACTAATTTTTAAAAAGAATTATGAACCACTATGCATGCACAGTCTATGTTACACAGCTAGCATGCTACCAATGTTAGCTAAATATGCTGTTGAACTTTTTTCACTTTGAAAAAATGTAACGTTATAAATGTGATGGCAAAACTAGACGGTGGAAAACAGACAGTAACTCATAGATATAAAAACAATGTTTTATATTGTAACTTCTCTCCCATATCTGCTTTGGTGTTTCTATCCGTAAAGAGATGCATTTCGTGATCTATTTTTTAAGTCTGATCTAAATTGTTTTCTCTCCTGTGTTTGACTGACTTAAGAACAGCTGAAAAAAACTTTTTCTAGGATAATCTTTTTTAAGTTCCTTAAAAAATTTATATATTTAACAAGTGGGAAAAAAAAAAAATGTTATCTGTGAAAACAGATGAAAAGAAAACATTTTGGCAGGTGAAGAAGTTTTTTTGTCAGGATAATTTTTCCCATTTGTTGTTGTAATATTCATTTCAGCCACATGAGGCTGTAATGCAACATTACGCCATGTTCTTAATAGGACTAAAAGCATTCATGTTGAGTTAAAAAAATAATAATTAACAAACTAAAAAAGATTATCCTGGCAAAACCATTGGTTCTTAAGTCATAAACACAGACATACTGTATGAGAGTAGTGTTATAACTGGTTCAACACGTGGATGAGAAAAGAGGCTTCGAGATGTAAATGGAATTGGGTCACATTGTTTACGCGTCGTTACCTTCTTCAGTGTGTCCAGGTGAACATTAATAGCAATCTCTGCTCTCAGTTTATTGGGCAGGCTCCTCAGCACTTCCTGTTCATCTATTGTCTTCTGATTGGTCCAGAGGTAGTCGAACCAGCGGATGACGCGCTGCTCCAGCACCTTGCTTACATGCCTGAATTGCATGTAGTGTTTCAGGGTGTCTACGCGGCTCTGAAAGCCTGCTCTCGTGGCATTCATATTGGAGATCATGGATCCGACGTTGCCCACAATGGAGGCAAAAATCAGAACACCAACCTAGGACAGAAACACCAGTATTAGCCATTGTGATAGACCGGAACAACTGGGATCCACACGGTAAGACTTTTATGGATCATTCAAGGTAAGATAATATCAGCTAAGATTACACCAGTGGTTCTCAACCTATTTTCCTTGAAAGCCTCCTACTTGTATCTAGGAAAAGCTGAGCCCCCCCCCCATACCCATATTTCTGACATCAACACCCTAAAAAGAATTACAAATCCTTGAACAAAATCCTCTGTTTGATTAAAGTGATTCAGTGTATTAAATGAGTTAGTCTTTTTTATTAAATCAGCTTTCTTTAATGAAAAAAACTCAGTTTCGTCAACATAAATAAAATTATGAAGTCTTAGTGGACTCGCCAAGCGAATGCAGATACCTAATATGTTCTTTATAGTGTTAGAACCTAAATGGACTTTTTGTTATTGTGGTTATATACATGTTATTTCTGCTGTTGTTAGATTACTGTTAGACTGCCCTGTTAATAAAGGTGCTGCCTCCCTTTGTGTGAGCAAAATGTCATTTTTGAAAGACTAAACTCCAATATGGATTGAAGCAGAACATTTCATTAGATAAAAACACGTTGTGAATATAGGAAATCACTACATCTATCTTTTTTTAAATAAATGTTGACTTTTGGATTTTACAATGCTCTGGAGTTGTTGGAAATGTTTGGATCACTTGAGTCAGAATCAATCCTAAGTAGCCAACAATCTAATTGTACAAATAGTATAATACTAATAATATTAGTGTTGCTTAATCTTTATCTGCAACTGTGCTTAAATACAGAGTTTAAACAGAATGTGGCCTACTAAGTCTGGGTTTCTTTCACAATAATGACCCGCTAGCTGTACATTATCCTGGTTATTACACGGCTACTTACCTAAGAAATCAATAATTTGACACAAAAACGGTCCGCCAAAGTCTGACATCAGAACTGCGCCCATAGCAACAATCTTTTATACATAGCAACGGTCTGCTATAAAGAAATAACAGACCATAGAATGCTGTGATTGACAAATCAAAATCGAGTATTCACAAAGCCGTGTAATAGGTAGCAACAAAATATATCTTTTTAAACAGTTTTAAACATTTGTATAAATTATCCAATAAGTGTGTTATTATAATTTTGTGTTATACATGTGCAAATCTAATTTTTACAACCTCAGAGCTGACAAATCCTGGCACCCCCTGTGATCTTTGGCGCCCCCTAAGGGGGGCCCAAACCCCAGGTTGGGAACCACTGGGTTACACCTTTGCTATTGACTTACCAGAAAGTCAAATATCAGGAACAAATATTCCTCATCTCTGACAGGAGGAGGCGTCTCTCCAATGGTGGTCAGTGTCAGAGTGGACCAGTACAGACAGTATATGTAACTTCTGGTCAGGGAGCCAAACTCAGGATCCGATGCATTGGGATAAACCCAAGAATCGGAGCCCAGTCCGAGGACCTTGGAGAAGCTGTAGTACCCACAGGCGTTCCAGTGGATGATCACCAGGATGTACAGAACCAGTTTACAGATGCGGAAAGCGTTGGGGTAGCCCGTTCGCGTCTCTGTACGTTCAAACCACTCAAACAGGCGCGGCAGACGCAGCAGCCGGTTGAATCGGAGGAGGGGAGTGTAGCCGATTCCAACGGCCAGGTACAGGAGGTCAGTTGGAAGGATGGAGCAGATGTCCATTTTACACTGCAAGGTTCGAACGTAGGTTTCTCTCAGACGCCGCACTTCTTTCACCATCAAGCCTTGATCCAAGAAACCTTCCCATACATGATAAACATAAATAAATGAATGAATGAATGTAGATGTCTCTCAGATGACAAACGTATTAGTTCAAACCAAGTTACTGTTTTGTATTATCGAACATTTTCATGTGGAAATTTGAGTCTTGTGTTTTTTCAGTACCTGTGTGGAGACGAACAGCTATATCCAGGATATAGACTCCATCACAGACGTAGTCCAGTACCAGCCACACCAACACATTCCTCATCTGGAGCTCATCGAAACAGGCCCTACAGAAACACATACTAGCAAATGAATAAAATCACAGCAACAAGTACAATATTCACTCTCCTTTCAGCTTTGTTTGAACAACCTTCTGTTAACACGGACACCAAAATAAAAAAACAACAGGTAACGCAGCTGCCACGCGTAGTGATTTTCACTATTCACAAATATTTTCAGGAACATTGCAGGCGAAGAGCTGTTTTTGTCTGGTGCCAATGTTCTTGTAATGTATTTAATTAATATTAAATATTCAAATAACCCAGAAAAATATTGTAGTAAATGCTTAACCGCAAACAAGTCGCGGATTCAAATACGTCATCAGCATTAGAGTCTCGTGATTGGTTCGCTCGCTCCACGTCAGACAGATGTAATCCTTTACGTGCTTGACCCTGCAATGTTACTGCTTTCATTCCAACACAGCCGTACCAGCATTTACCCTGAAATGCTACAAGGTCTTGAGGTGGGAAATTGACCAAATGCAGGGATATACTGCATGTGTGAAAGGGACTCTAGTCAGTAGCATGCCTTAAGCCTCTTCCACGCTGGGAACGTCAGGAGCGTGTGGTGGCTGCCTTACCTGTTGTTTTTTATTTCTGCCTCCGTGTTAACAGGCTAACAGGTTAGGGCAGCCACACTCCCGCGTGAGACGCGTGTGAGTCTCACGTGCATCTCAGCTGCGTCTCTTCTAGAGATTCGAGGTCTCACCTATTTTTGCCGTGTGCCACACGGCCTCACAGCAACAACACACAGTGAAGGTGATCTATTGACAGTACATTGACATCATATCAGCA
Source organism: Sebastes fasciatus (assembly GCF_043250625.1). Taxonomy (NCBI): domain Eukaryota; kingdom Metazoa; phylum Chordata; class Actinopteri; order Perciformes; family Sebastidae; genus Sebastes; species Sebastes fasciatus. The sequence continues at coordinate 3,489,449 of NC_133804.1, forward strand.
ACATTACTACAGTTTCGATGTCTATCTGTAGAATATGTCACAGAGATGAAAAAAATACTTATTTTTAAATCAACACTTCTGTCATTTCAAAATAAAAGTCCTCAAGCATTTTTTTTTCTGTGGACAGAATTCCTTCAATTGTTAACACGAGGCTTTTATTCTGAAATATGTGCAGGACAGTGTTGTAGAACATGCAGTGACTTGCAGAGCTCCATGAATGTAGTATGTATAGTATGGGGTTTTGATTGTGGATTATTACTATTATTTACAAATTACCTCACGTTTCTTAACCTTTCTCTGTTTAAAATAAATATAAATTACATTTATGATTAAATGAAATGGCCATTAAAAGGCAAACCCTATGTAGAAAGAAAGGGCTGACAGCATCAGCTGCAGCAGCAGAAACACAGCTGGTGTGAACACCCGACTCATGAATCACATAGCCGCCATGCGACGCAGCCGACGCAGCCGACGTAGCCGACGCAGCTGCCACGCGACGCAGCCGCCACGCGACGCAGCCATGCGCTCCTGACTATCCCAGTGTGGATGAGGCGTAAGAAATAGGATACATAGTAGTACAATAAGTAGCACTAGAACTGACACTAGTATTGTTGTATTGACACAGTAATAGTTCCCAACCTGACAACCAGTAGGGTCCAGTTATAAAAAACGGCAGCACCAATCACCATCAGCCAGTGGTAGTAGGCATTATCAGATGGTGATAAAACCTCTACTTTGCACTTCCTCCTCCTGACAGAGAGGGGCAGAAAAACACAAAGGTAGAGATTTATATGTGAGTGTCAGTTGATGTTTTAATGTGTACGAATTTTGTTGTCTTACGTGCGTCGGGGGCGTCTGATTTCATGATCTGCATCAGAGCCACCGTGGCTGTGGCTGAACCTGCTGGGCGGGGCTTGCATGTCCGTGTTGGCGGGGCCTCTGAAACGCTCCAAGAAGGAATCCGGTCGCTCCGTCTCCTCATTCAAACTCTTCTGCGCCCATTCTCTCAGAGTCATCACCATACTGACTATCCTGAAGACAGGTAGACAGACAAACGTAAAAAAAAGTTTATAATACAGGGCACCAACAATTAACTTTTTTTCCCCCAATAATTATTTATATTAATATAATAATATTGAAAAGTCAACATGTGTATTGGTTCATTTATCAGCTGTCATACCTGGACAGAGCACCTCGCCCACGCAGGGAATTCTGGGAATTAATATCTCTTCTGTCAATGGCAGCCATTCTCTGAAGTTCTGAGGAAGTGTCATCACACATCGACTGTGCTCTACACACATAACCCCCCCCCACACACACACAAACACACACACACACACACACACACACACGCACACACACATCACAAATACATAAAACAAATAAGTTATTTTATGTATTTACGGCACCTCACATGTGGCAATAACATTTTTCATTAGATTATAGGCTATAGAGTGAAACTTTGATTTAACAGAATTGTCACATGAGCAGACAGTGGGAACAATTGTCAAGACAACTGCAATTCTGAAGATATAAATAAAAGAAATGTACATCTATACATTATTATTACACAGTTTTGTTGAATACTCGATTCTGATTGGTCAATCACAGCGTTCTACTGTCTGTTATTTCTTTATAGCAGACCGTTACTATGTATAACTGACCATTGCTATGGATGTAGTTCTGAACTCGGATTCTGGCGGATCATTTTTGTGTCAAATTATTGATTTCTTCACTAAGTAGCCGTGTAATCAGCGGGATGATATGCAGCTCGCCGGTCATTATGCCGCATCCCCCTGTCAGGGTTTATTTCACAACAATTACCGGCTCGCTGTGTATTATCCCTTACTTAATGTACATTCTGGCCACTTTGGGGCGGTGCAACTAGCTGTAAACGCAACTGATATTGTCTTTTAAAGTTAAGGTGGTGAAGGTGTTAGCAAACAGCTGCATAGCCATTTGACACATCCAGCAGACACTGAGCAACATTAGCATTCATTTGGAGTCATGTTTCAGGCCACCTCATGAATGTAAGTCCAATATTGACTCTACTTTTAGCTCAGCTTTGGTCTCCACCGACTCCTTAGAGAAATGTCCGGCTCTTTAGCGGCTAAATGCGACGCTATGTTCATTAGCTAGAGGCTAACTTTGTCTGTCTGCCATTTGGTTTAATTTAAAATTTAAACTAAATTGTCATTCCAAATATGTATGAAAAATAATTGCACATAAATTACATATATTTTCTTTAGGGTTGTCGCAGTTAACGCGTTAACGCATAATTTGTTTTAACAGCACTAATTTCTTTAACGCATTAACGCAAATTGTGATTTTTAGATTGTAGCGGGCTCAGTTTTAAAGCCAGAGTGAAGATAGAAACATAGAAAGAATAGATATGAAACTAGAAAACTCCATTGTTTTCATTTTAACGCCACTAATTTCTTTAACCCATTAACGCAATCGTTCTTTCAGAGGTTGTAGCGGGTTCAGCTTTAGAGCTAGAATGAAGATACTGGCATCATATTGAAACTAAAAAACCTAAGAAATTCATCTGTACAAACCAAGTCATGCTAGCTTGTTGAAGCAGGCTAAATAACGCTCCAAACATATGCTACATTTTGGTGAGGAAAAGGGGTCCGTTGACCTCTGACCTCCAGATATGTGAATGTAAATGGGTTCTATGGGTACCCACGAGTCTCCCCTTTACAGACATGCCTACTTTATGATAATCACATGCAGTTTGGGGCAAGTCATAGTCAAGTCAGCACACTGACAGCTGTTGTTGCCTGTTGGGCTGCAGTTTGCCATGTTATGATTTGAGCATATTGTTTTATGCTAAATGCAGTACCTGTGAGGGTTTCTGGACAATATCTGTCATTGTTTTGTGTTGTTAATTGATTTCCAATAATAAATATATACATTTGCATAGAACAGCATATTTGAGTATTAAATACTTTACAAATCATCCTTTAAGGTACATTTGAACAGAAAAAAATGTGCAATTAATTTGCGATTAACTATGGACAATCATGCGATTAATCACAATTCATTTATTACCAGCACCACACATACGATCATGAAAGTGTGTGTGTGTGTGTGTGTGTGTGTGTGTGTGTGTGTGTGTACCTGCTAGGTGTGCTGTCAGCTCGGTCACTCTCCTCTTCTGTCCACGTTTTCACCGACAGCCTGTGTGAATCCTGCACTGGACCGGTCATACTGCACACACCACAGCAACACTCAGTTCATTGTCACCATACAGTCAGACAGATGGACACATACCAACATACCCAACTAACGATACACACAGTCCTGACATAAAGACACATACACACATTAAAGAGGCTCACGCAGACTGCCAAACACCAGACACACAACTCACTAACTAGCACACACATGCAATGATGGACCCACAGTCAGAAAAGGAAGGTCATCCAGTACGAGGTCATCCTGAATCAGGCATCACCACGGAAACCAGGCGGCATAGCAACAAGCTGTATCGTAGTTGTGACAACGCATCATAAGAGGGAGAGACAGACAGATGTTCAAAGTCAACAAACCTGATAAATTTCCAGATATCCCAACGTTAGCTCGTCAATCCATCAGTTCAGCTCACGTCTTCAGCTCAGACAAGACGTTAATCACGAAGGACAGATATGAGGGGTTGGATGGATGGATGGATGCAGTGAACAACCGATCAAAGGAATGATCACATGGCACTCGACAAAAGCTTCCTTTAAATTGCAAATTGTGTGAGTGCTTGTTCCTTTTCACTAGCGAGCTCATCTGAATTCAAGAACCTTGTTTGAAGTGGCCTCTGAACTACAAGTGTGTCTGTGTGCATATATTCTCCTGATTACTGAAAGAGAAGTGTTATTATGCACACACCTGCACACGCAGAATAGAGATGTATTCACAAACTGGACTTTAATCAAAAAATGGCGTTCAGATTTGCCATCATCTTGAGCCGAGGAATAAATAGTCGGAATGTGAATTCTGTGAATTCAGAATTTCACTGAAATGAAACCAGGTAGAGGAGGAGTCAGGTAAGGGGCTGCTTTCAAATACTGCACACACTATTAGGGGAACCAAAAATGCACTTTACCACAGTAGGAAGATGCACGAAAAATACGTTGTTGAGTAAAAAAAATAATAATTTGTGTCTATGTACATGAATCAAATAGATTACATTTTGTGACTATTTCACAAAGTGCTGTGAGACTGTGTTGCATATCAACCACACTGTTGACATCCCTATTGCTGCCAAAGTTAGCGACTAGCTAGTGAACATAGTGGAGCATTTAGCAGCTAGATATTTCCCTCAATAGTTGTGGAGAGCAGGAGAGTGAACATTGATTTTACATTTCAAAAATATGATATTATTCTGGGGGCTATAGAGTGCTACAGGAGTGAGTCCTACGACCCAGAAATGGATTAGCAGTTTAGCATTTCAGGCTCCCTCGTCTGGACGTCACTGGGTTTTTAGTTAGATGCCTGAAATAAGGTTTATGTGTCTTAAAAAAGGCGGTTGCTAACAGGTGGCTTTATAAGACTACTAAACGTCATCACGCCGACTCGTCCTCCTTTACAGCCTCGTTGTGTATACTCGCACTCATGCGACCGTGGTGCAGTTTGTTTATAGCCTAACGTTAGCTTCTTGCTTCTGCCGATTGCATTCACGCTTCAAAAATTATAAAAGTGGTGTTTATTTGTGGAGATTATTTTACAGAACAAAACATGTAGATATCATAAACATTTGTTTGCCTTAGAGCTTATTTTCTGCAATAATCCAAAACCCAATGGAAAAATCCCATTGGCTTTTTGTCGAGGGAACCCAGGGTGATGCTAACTTCCTGGTTGGCCTACAAAAATACATCATCCCTGTTTTCACTTTATGCGCGTACATGAGCAGGTTGCAGTTCTTTTTCCATCATATTATATAGCCTCCAGAATAATATACATTTTTTAAAAATGTCCGTTGTTCCCCTTTAAGTATGAAGGTGAAATTCAGGATATGGTTAGCCTAGCTTAGCATAACCTCTGGAAGCAGGGGGTACAGCTAGCTTGACTTTAAACTAGAGTGAAACATTTTGCATGCCAGCAACTCTAAAGCTAGAGTTAGCAACTATCTAGTGAACATAGTGGGGCATTTAACAACCAGATATTTCCCTCAATAGTTGATGGAGAGTAAAACCGCTAAAAGGAGAATGAACATTGATTTTACATTTCAAAAATCTGTTGATTTAGGTTAAAGGAGTCTAATTATAATGGTCCAAAATGTATGAGATACTGTGTTCACAGAAGAATATACACAGAATTGCAGTCTTGTAATGATGAGGATTATTGAAATATTGTAAATGTGGTCTGTTAAAGGAATAGTTCAACCTTTTGGGAATCCTGCTTCTTTGGTGTCCTTTCTATAGGGAGATGAGAAGATCAGTGGGGAACACCAGCATTTAAAAAAAAAAAATTATATTATTCTGGAGGCTATATGACATGATGGAAAAAATACTGCAATCTGCTCATGTACGTGCATATTACAAGTGCGCACCCGGAAACCACGAGTTGGCAGCGTCATCACGGTAAACAGTTTTCTATTCTCATTAAAGACAAAATACGTAAATCAAATTATTAATTGGCAAATGTAGATTTGTTTTTTAATTTTTACTTTGAGTTTTTAAATGTATAATTCGAGTGCACATTTAACTAATTTATAGTTTTGTTTTGTTTTTGTATTATTCATTAATTCCCAATTCAATTCCAGTCCATTAATTGATTATAATTAAATACTGACAGAATCTTTGAAATGCCCTGGTGGCACACTCCAGATTCCATACGGGACAGACAAAGAACAAAAACAAACAATATATGGAAAAATGCTTTTATTGAACATTATTGATCTGATTGTACATACTGACTTTGTGGAAGTATTGCTATCATGTAAAGCAATTATTTGGCCCAGAGGGTCAATCCAAAGGGGCCAATAAAGAAACATTTTGGATAAAAGAAAAAGAAAAAAGAACAATAGTGGAATGTTAACATCAGCAGCAACAAACCTGGATATCCACATAATCAAATGCAGCATTAAGGCAAACAAATATTAATATTTTAGACTAATACAGAATTAGAAATCTGTCTTAGAATGTTGGTTTTTTTTACACCTGAAGTCATATTTCAGTCATGGCTGTTTGCAAGCAACTGAACAATCTGAATTCATGACATTGTTTACATGGATCAAATCCACATGTTCTGTTCCTGTATGAATAATGTGGGAATCATCTCCAGACAGTATTTTGATTATGAAGGGGAACACATACACTGCAGGTATACACCATCTTCTGTTTTATTGAGTTTATATGAAAGCAGTAGCAGCTTTGACATGTTACAATTCAGATGTACACAATTTAGAAAAGAAACTGCTGCATAGACGGAATAAACAAAATAAACTCTGCTTCTATTTTTCTAAAATGGGAGCTGTGACTACTTATATCATTTCAAGGTTTTTAAGGTTGGCTTTTGACTTAGGGGTCTGAAATATTTTCAGGTGCAAATAAATGCCATTATATGGGATTCTTATGCAGTATTCAGGTATTTAATACACCAGATCTTTTTGGTTTCATAATGGACAAATGAATGGATTATAATATATGATGGGATTTTTAATGGGTTTTCTGCATAAATTAGTTTGGGGTCAATTAATTGATAGATGTATTGATATATTTCATATCAATGGGTTTTTAATGGATTATCTGCAAGTTACCAAAACGCATGAAACCTTCATTGAAAAATTAAGACCTGTGTTGAAATTTAAAATAAGGTAAGGCATTCATGGTATTTGGTCAGTTTGACCAAATAAAAAAAAAGTTCTTAAAATGTCCTTAGCCTCTAGAACCCGTGAGCCCCCAGTACCGGGGGCAACCCGTGATGTAGTTAGAAAACACCTTCATTTCATCATCTATTTATAGAACATATGAATGTTACACCATTTTGAAAACCTGAGGCCTTCAGTTTTCAGAATCCGTAAACCAACTGCATGTTGTCCAAACTATGTCTTATTACGAAGGATTTTAACAATAAAGTTGTACAGAAATGTACTTCGTAAATATAAGAACAAGTTGCGATCAAAAGATCTGTGATCATTTTTTCTTAAGGCTACAATGTCATGCGTAGTTTCTCTGGAAACTAGAAATTCCAAGCTTTCCAATGCACTTGAACGCACCTCTACTTGGATCACACACACAGGGAACGGAGCAACCAAACAGTCAAACTTCACATTTTACAGTCAGACTGACATAAATCTTTATTCTTGTCAAAGTATTTCACCAAAGAGGAGAATTACAATCCAGATGATGAAATTCGTATTTTTTTTTCCTATACTGCATCTCCATCGTAATCTCCATGGTGAAATAGTTTAGTTTACTTACAATTTATTCATATTCCTTAGCTTCTTACCTTTCAAAAGAGACCACATATATGCATATAAGCCTTATGGTTGAGGGGCTATTCCTGATTCATTTTGGGTAGTTATTTTAGGTCGTTTTTTCCTGAGGGATAGGGTTAGGGCTCAGGAGGTTAGAGATAATCCACTAAAAATACCTGAATGTGTTCCTCATGAAAGTTACAGATATATTACATCCATCAATCTATCTGATAAAATCCCCTTAAAATCCCATTAAAACTACCTTAATGACATCAGTATTGATGGGTGAGTTAATGGACTTAAACGTTTTACAGTTTCTAGTGTGATGACATGAACTACCTATAGTCTAGCACAGCTTTGGTCATATATAAAAAAGGCCAAAAGTTATTCAGTAAAGAATACCGTATTATGGCTTAAGTACAATAAATGCTCAAACTGTGAATTGGCTGGCACATTGGAAGATACAGCAGAACGGAGTCGGTATATCATGAGGCAGTGGCACATGGGAAACTTGGAGGCAATGCAACAAGATTGAAGAGGTACAGTAAAGTCTCATTAGGGATCAAAAAAACAACAAAACCCTGAAATGCTGAGGAAGAACCGGCACCTATCTACCATCTATCATCTCATGGTCATTGTCTCTAAATGGTCCCCATGTATCACAGTCTTCACATTTAAAGAAACAAAACCTTTTATTCATGTATTAGGAGTCTATCCCAGCATGCACTGGGCAGACCCAGAACTTGGCTTATGCAGAATAACTGAAGACAGTCGGTCAGCATGTGTGTGTGTGTGTGTGTGTGTGTGTGTGTCTCCTTTAAGCCTTCTTCATGCCTCTCCCCATCAGGCAGGCGAAGACGGTCATCACCATTTTAGGGTTGAGCTCTACCAGGTCCTCAGCCAGGGCGTAGACTTTCGCCCCAATCTTCCTCGCCATGGAGACGGCATACCTGGTTCAGGAAAGGGTCAACGTATTAGATGTGTATTTTTCAGTTACTTGATTACTAGCGCTGTCAAAGTTAACGTGATAACACAAATTATTTTTAACGCATTAACAAAAATTGAGAATTTCAGGTTTTAGCGGCTCAGTTTTAAAGCTAGAGTGAAGATACTCACACTCACTAGAAAACCTAAGGAATCCATTGATACCAACCACGTCATACTAAATAACGCTCCAAACTGACGCTAAATTTTGGCGAGGAAAAACTGGCATGGCCATTTTCAAAGGGGTCCCTTGACCTCCGACCTCAAGATATGTGAATGTAAATGGGTTCTGTGGGTACCCACGAGTCTCCCCTTTACAGACATGCCCACTTTATGATAATCACATGCAGTTTGGGGCAAGTCATAGTCAAGTCAGCACACTGACACACTGACAGCTGTTGTTGTCTGTTGGGCTGCAGTTTGCCATGTTATGATTTGAGCATATTGTTTTATGGTAAATGCAGTACCTGTGAGGGTTTCTGGACATTATCTGTCATTGTTTTGTGTTAATTGATTTCCAATAATAAATATATACATACATTTACATAAAGCAATCCTATTTGCCCACTCCCATGTTGATAAGAGTATTAAATACTTAACAAATCTTCCTTTAAGGTACATTTTGAACGGATAAAAAATTAAATTAATTTGCGAATAACCGCAATTAACTATAGACAATCATGCGATTAATCGCGATTAAATATTTTAATCGATTGACAGCCCTATTAATTATGCATAAAATGCATCTATTTCTGTTTGATGTTTTCTTTTATCATAATTTTTTTTTACCATCTACAATATGGAGTATTATTTGTGTAAAAATCCTGAGTTTGCAATGAGACATTTTGAACACAAAAAAATATTTTTGGCAAGCACATAAATCATATTTTGTGGAGAAATTGTGTCTATTATCCACATACAGGAAGTGAACATTAATAACCTCCATAATAACCAAAATAGTAACTTCTCTAGTTACCGATAATCCTACTGCCGATCGGATTGGAGACAAAACAGTACATATTCAAATTAGTCTTTGAATGATAATTTCTCTACAAATTATAATTCATGTACGTTCAAAACATTTATTTCCGTCCTGTTGCACGCCCAGAATTTAGTCACAAATATAATGCCATGCCAAAACCAGCAACTAGGAATAATAATAACAGAATCAGAGAAAAGCAGGTCGGTGATTACTTGGCATTGTTTAGTTTGTCTTCGTCTGACAGATCTCCTGTCTGGACCAGTTCAAAGTTCACACTCTTTGGCTGAATGGCATCAATCAGGTCCAGAACTGGCATACTGGTAGCGATCGATTTGTCCTGAACAGAGGGATACACACACACATCACACATAACATATATGAACATACAGAATGCAGGCTTTCTCTTACAACAAGGATACCGCCCACAGGCTGGTCGTGTAAAACTATACTATTTAAAACACTAATCTTAAATATAATTGAGGTAAAACTCACCTTAAAGCTCTTGATAGAGGAAGTCTTGCCAGCGTCAGCCAAAGTCTTGTTGACCCACGTAATGATCAACTCATCTCCTGCAGCTTCTCCACTTCCGAGGTCTTCAAGAACATTTAACGTGTACCTGCGTATAGATCATAAGACCACGTGTAAGAATATCAACAATTAAATCAAATCATATTCTATGTCCACTGTGGAGCATGGGGTGCAATCAGTGAATTAAATAGTTAGGGAGATTATTTTAAAGGTATGTAAGTTTTTACACGTATAAACGTTTTTTATTGCCAATGTGTGAACAGGTTGTAACCTAACCTAAAAAATGAGACCCTCCGCGACTTCCTGGGTTTCCTCTATCAGCCTGTAGACTGCTTTTAATGTGAAGAACCCGGGCCTGTTTTTCCGGGAGTAATCCAACGGATGTGACGTCATCCACGCTCGCGAGTGCACAACCATAGCTAACGCTCGGTTAGAAATGGAGTCCCCTAACGCCAACAAACGGCCAGCCCCCACCACAACTCAGACTCCAACACGAAACTCCACGGAAGCACAACAAAAACAAAGTTATATCTAGTGAAGCCGTCTTGCAAAACAGAAATGTGACCGACGTCGGAGGTCAGTTTCTCCCCTGTTCCTTCTGACCAACATTACTGCCAAGCATGTGAATTATATAGTGATATTGTGGTTTTAGCTGTCAATCACGTTCAGTCTCGTGTGTCGCCTTACTGCACGCGTCTACGTAGTGCGAGGACAAGCACGAGCAACAGGACGCTGACTATCGTTAACTTAACGGCCACAGGTGTCGCTGTTAACAAGCACATTTTGATTCTTACATTGAGCCCCTTTAAGGTACGACATGCTACAATAACTACACTACACTGTAAAATTTATCACAATACCTTCCTATAAGTACAGTAAATGAATGAAACCATGTGGGTTGACTGGTATCCTCCCAATACTGCAAGTTCATGTTGTCCAAAATAAAAGATGATACTCAATACTACATTTCCCATAAACCCCATTGTTTTCAGGGGTAATTCTTCTCGCGTTGCCTTCCCAGGTGTATTTCTGAGTGTTTTTTCACTTTTCACTCATTCTAATATGTAACATTGACAAAACCTGAGAAACTTAACTGTATACTGAGAGAGCAGCGCCCTCTACCTGCTTTGGGTTATATAGCAATTCAAACATCCAGAGGCTGGAGGCCAATACATGCTGTCTTACTTCTCAGTGATGTTCATGGTCATTTTCTCAACATGTCAGAATTACCACATCATGAGGTTAAGTTTCACTATTAAGGGTAACCTCCATTAACAGATTCTGTATTCACATGTGTTCACAAGCGTTCTGGTTTACGTTTGTAGTCCGAGTAGTATTGACCAATCCCATTCAAGCAGGCTTTGGTTGAATGCAGGTAAACAGTCTGTGTGTATATAAACATGGACGACGCATCTCCACAGAAGTGAAGCCAAAATATCTCGGATACGGGAGCAGCCATCTTGAGATTTTGACGTCATTTGGAGCCAGAGTGATCAGGCAGTGGGACCACGGTATCGAGGTCACCTGCCCGAACCAATCGTGAGCCGAGCACGGTCGCAGCTTATCAGTGAGAGACTCACAGCTGTCAATCATGATGTCTCACCCCCTTTATAGCATCAAATAACTAATTGAAAACAAACTTATTAGAAAAATGAACACTTGAACATACAGTACATCACTGTGACAAGAACTACCTCAAATGACAGAAACCATCTTTGGGAAAATATGTTTGAAGTGTACTTTGACGCTTTAATTTGGCCCATGTCTATCAGCTGACATGAAAGAGGTGGGATTTATGAGCTATACTGCAGCCAGCCACCAGTGGGCAATCAAGATGTTTTGGCTTCACTTTTGAGGAGCTGTCATGTCATCCATCTTTATATACAGTCCATGGGCGGAACACATTGGTCGAAATGCAATCTCAGAACCCATCAGCTATCGTCTGACGATGTTTTAGCTTTTTATTGGTTTAAAATGAGCTTGTAAACTGGCTACTTGTGAACAATCCGGTCGTACAAGTCGTCTCTCAACTCTAACTCCAGTCTCGTGTTTCAAGTTACTAATCGGACTGTAAACAACGAGCATCGCACGGAAGAGGAAGTCTTGGCCCGGATATCCGCTGGCTACACCGGAACCCGAGACATATGGCTTATCCGTCATCAGACCAATAGCCAATGGGTTCTGAGATTGTATTAAGGGTAAATCACCTCCTCATCAGCTGCCACACCACGGCCAGAGTTAGTGTTGGATTCCCGTCGTAGAGGTCCTGTCCACCAATTCCCACCAGGGAGAAACCAGCTTTCTTCTTACCCAGATCCACGGCATAGTTACAGTTTTCCCTCTGTTGTACACACACACACACACACACACACACACACACACACACACACACACACACACACACACAATGTAAGTATATTTTACAGTAAACTCAGTTGTTCACAATGAGACTGAGTTCTACAGGTATGTGTGTCGTTATTCATGTTATCCATACCAGTAGTTCCAAACCTATTTTCCTTGAAGCCCCCACTACTTGTATCTAAGAAAAGCTGAGCCTCCCCCCCATATTTTCTGACATCATCACCCTAAAAGAAATTACAAATCCTCTAACAAAATCCTCAATGTGAGTAAAGTGATTCAGTGTATTAAATTAGTTTGTCTCTGTTTAATAAATCAACTTTTTTTAATGAATATAACTGAAAATGGCCATGCAAGTTTTTCCTCGCCAAAATTGTGCGTAAGTTTGGAGCGTCATTTAACCTCCTTCACGACAAGCTAGTATGACATGGTTGGTACCGACGGATTCCTTCACTCTAGCTTTAAAACTTAGCCCGCTACAACCTCTGAAAAATTGATTGTGTGAATGCGTTAAAGAAATTAGTGGCATTAAAACGGATTTGTGTTAACGCGTTATCGCGTTAACTTTGACAGCCCTAGTTTAAACACAATGTGGCCTACTAAGTAGCAAAAATAATTTTGTAGAAATGATCCAGTAAGTGTGTTAATATGATTTTAGTTATACATGTACAAATCCTGGCGCACCCCCTGTGATCTTTGGGGCCCCCGGACCCTAGGTTGGGAACCACTGATCTATACAGTGTAAAAAGGTATAGAATTAAGACAACTACTGTCTAGTCATGAATATAACTATAGTAAGTGTACCTCCTGCGTGATATAGAAACTTCTTTACATACATACTGTAGCAGTTTAGAAAGTAGCATGTGCATGTACCTTTTTTAAATGCCCTGCTCCTCCCTTGTATGGAGGGTAGTTGACTCTGTCCCAGTCCACTGGCACTTTAATCTTTTCATAAAGCTGGAGAATCACCATGGCTGTCTGCAGATCACTGCATTAACACACACACGCATGCATTTAAACAGTGTGGCAATTAACATTAAACATGACACAGCAAGTCCTTCCAGACAGAGGGATACTGACCCGTAGATATGGTGGACATGTGGATTGACTCCGAGAGAGTTCATCCAGTTCCTGAAAGTTCTCTCCTCTCTGGTCTCGCCTTGAGAGGGACAGTAAGAGAGAGGTTAGCCGCACAGACAGGACTACCAGAAGGTCAGCTGCTTCCTCCGTGTATGTGAGAGAAGGATTATTCATCCATGCTTACTCTCCAGGTTCCAGTCTTGGTCCTCTGGTTTGGTGAGAGCCGGGTGTTTGTTGAAGAGCGTGGCTACGAAGGCCATGTTGAGCTTTGCGTTTCCAGACACGACATCAGTGGCGGTCACAAACTGTCTGCAGCCGAGGCGGTCGGCCTGTTTGAGCATATACTCTGCTCTCTTTGTTGGATCCTTCTCCTGGTGACACACACACACACACATACAGATACAGATTTACATTTTGTTGGGGGAAACAAGCTCTGTCATGTGTTAGATGCAGAACATCCTTTAAGATGACCCATACACTAAATTACATTCAACTTCTTTATTGTCATATGCACAACAGTTAGAGTGAAGCAGGCGTTGGTAATGAAATTCGTAGTTCTCAGGCTCCCTTCAACAATGCTCATACAGATATGTAGAAAAAGAAAATCACGTATGTAAAAATTAAAATCTAAGACATAAAATAGTTGTTGCGATCGTCATAAGTGCACCGCAGAGTATTCGATTTGAGACGTCCATTCCTCCTTCAAATTCAAGCACTACTCAAGTAAGTACAGAGGGCACACAGTGCACTACATTGAAGTGTACTTGCAGAAGTACTCGGATTGGAACACACAGATAGTCTGAGCTTCACACAAGGATGTAACTGTAATGAAAAGGCTTAATTTCCTCAAAGACAAAGATGATGTTTGGCAAGAGAGCCAAGATGATGATTATGACATGTAAAACTATGATGTATAATAATAATAATACGTAGATTTAATAACCTGAAAGATCATGTCATATTGTAAAGACAAAGCTGTGACACTTTTGTCCATTTTATGAAGAACGCTAGAGGGAGAAAGAGAAGAACCCTGCTTACAAAAAGTACTGACATCACGATCCTAATATAGTCCTACAGGAAGCAGGAAGCAGGTCAACAGGAAGTCGGCTTCCATTCAGCCTCTGATAGCCAAATGAAAAGCATCAACTGAATTTAGACTGACCGCTGCTCAGTTTCAATGACATACCAATGTGTGTGTGTGTGTGTGTATGTGTGTGTTTAAATCTTTGATTCTCAGTGTGATTTTGTAATGTGTGAATTCTGTAGTAATTCTGAGTAAAATAATACTACATAAATAGAATCTAAAAGGTAAACAACATACATACTGCATTACTCTTTGCTGCCTTATGAAGATAAAAAAAGGTTGCATACTACATATAACTATTGCCTTATCAACTTACAAAAGAACCAGACATGTCGATTTCAATCCGTGGAACGTCCTCTTTGGTGCCGTCTGGAGCAATCTGCTCAAGCAGGTGAAAGTACGCCTTGGAGTCCTGCACAGATACAGATAGACACTTACTTAGTTACACCCAACCACAAATGTCAGTTCTTTTTCTCCTGTGTGTTGATTTCACGAGCATCGTGTTGTGTTTTTTTGTGGGACTCAAACTGTCACATGAATATGTAACTGTACAATATGTAACTTTAGACATATATTAGACATTTTGAGTATAAGCAGATGGCAGCTGGCTACCCTAGAATAAATAATTACAGAACAAAGATGTCTGACACTGGTAAGACCCGGAGACTAAGGCCCTGTTCAGACCTGGCATTAACATGTGTCTTGGTTGATCCGATCACAAGTGGACAGATCTGGTCAGAGCACCAGAACAAAAACACAGGCACATCAGCGATAAGCTCTTAAGCTATAGAACGATATATTAAGTTATTTTGTTGAGTTGCCTCTGGGTGCAGTGTATATGTCTATGTCTATGGAGTGAAGCTGTTATGCACTGCTGTTGATAATGTGGGAATAATAAAGTGTTAAAGCTGTTATTCTCAATGCGTCCTCAATGCATCTTGGGTGCATTCACTCCTGTACCTAGAGCTGTCCACTTGTGATCGGATCACCGAAGACATGTTAATGCCAGGTCTGAACAGGGTCTAAGGTTTCAGTGGTCTACTACAGTAAGAGGTTTAGGCATCACACAGACATTTCCTTACCTTAATATCTCCAGAAAAGTTTGATATGGACATGCCAACTTTCTTTAAATGGAAATTGGCCCAGCGCAGCAGCAGCTCCTCAGGACTGAGTTTCATCAGCTCTTCCAGACTCTCTCCTTCCTCCAGCAGCGCTGCTATGGCTGTACACACAAACACAAGCATGACTCTCATACTTCTTTGTTAGAATTCAATTTTTATTTTTTTGCTGAATTAATAATCTGTCTTATATTGTCATGTGAAGTCTGTGTGGGTACGTTACATTTAGTTTCATATCTACAGAAAAGTCTGACTGTGTGTGTGTGTGTGTGTGTGTGTGTGTTTGTACATACCTTCATTGCGGCTCAGCTCTATGTCAGCGAACAGTCCTATCTTGATAATCTGCCAGAGGAGTCCAAGCACCAGGTGAGGTTTTCCCTCCTTCAGATCCTGAGCTCCGATGTTGACGACCTGGCAGCCGATGGCCGAGGCGGAATTAAGAGCCAAATTCAGATTCTCCTGTTAGGGAAAGAATAAAAGTTGGATGATGGAGGCCAAAACAGAAGTCAGATTCATGCAATATAATGTACATATGTATAATCACTGACGTAGTTTTAGATATGAAGGTGGTATCACCGTCAAATAGAAGCAAACTGTATAAATGGCTTTCATTTTGTGTATCTTTTAAAAACTGTAAATTAAATCCATTTGATATTGTATTCTATGATGTATGCAGTTAAGTTAAATCACACTAAACATACAACTGATTAACTAATTAACCCTAGTGCCTCACTAGGGATATTTTTGGCCATTTAATTATTAATTTTCCAATCATTCTGTCTGTGTATACCATATATAGCATATGGCATACATTTCAGTAAGGTTGTGAGTTTTTATTTTTTTATTTTGGAAGTTCAATCTCAGCTCCTATAATAAGCCTGTAATAAACTGTGTAGCCAAAATACAGACACTCAGACCCTTAAGGACAAAAATGTCACCAATGAAACCCATTAAAACCACACTTTTTGATCAGCATACAATCATACATTCTATTATATCAGGCTTTCGGTCTAGAGCCCTGGCTTCAACATTGTGCTTTTCACTATTTTCCACCAGATTGAGCCATTTTCTTATGTTTGCCCTATGGGACATTGCTGCTGTATTATGTGTATTATATGTTATATGTATTATGTGTTAACATAATGAATGCTATTGCTAATCATTGACATATCTCAGACTGTGAAAAAAATCTCTCTAGCATTTACTATATATAGATTTTTTTTATTTTATCTTATTTTTTGGCATTATATAAACAAACTAGCATTCAAAGGGTTAAAACTCTGAAAATAAAGGAATATTTAATATTTTTTTTGTTTTTTGTCGTGGATATTTCCGTCCTCTACTTTTTTAAAGTGAGGCACAAGGATTAAGCAGCTAACTGACCTGCGTGGTGAATGCTGTGAGTTTCTTTTTATTGATGGTTCTCTCATCGATGGTGTCGGCAACAGACAGGTTGATGAGTTTACTGCAAAAACACACGTGAGAAAAACATATTAGCAAACGTAATACATGGCCTTAAAAACAGACTGGTTAATGTTAACAGATAAGGACCAGTGGAGTTGAAGGTCAAATTAAGGAAAAATTTAAGTTATGGATAGATAAGAACAGATAATTACAAAGTGAGAGATAACTATGTTTCAATGTTATTTATAGGATTTTTGTCAGATCTGTTAATGTTTACCAAAGTATGATGCCGTCTGCCACGGCTTTAAACAGAGCCTCTGTCTCGGGGTTGATGGGCAGGACGTGTTTACAGTCTGGATCCTTCTCCAGAGCAGAGTTGATGTAGTTGGCAAAGGCGTAGCGCTCCTGCTCTGAAATACAGGTGAGTCAGGTGTCAGGTCCTGTCCTGGCTTGATGACATTGATGGACAGTGGACCCTTACATATCATTCTATAGGTCAGTGGTTCCCAACCTATTTTCCTTGAAGCCCCCCCCACAATTTGTATCAAAGAAAAGCTGAGAGCAAATAGGTTTTTGACCGCAGTTAAAATGTCGTTTTTGAAAGGCTAAATGCCAACAAATATGAATTGAAGCAGAATATTTTGTTAGATAAAAACAAAAATTTTTTTCAATAAATGTTGACTTTTGGACTTTTTAACACTTTGAAGTTATTAGAAATGTTTGGATCACACAAATCGGAAACAATCGCATCCACCACTGGAATCTAATTCTACAAATAGTATAATACTAATAATACTAGTGGAGCCTGATCTTCACCTGCAACTGTGCAGAAATATCAGGTTTAAACATAAATGTGGCCTAAGTAGCGAAACATATCTATTCTTAAAAAGTTACACAGTATATACAGACTTTTGTATAAATGATCCAGTAAGTGTGTTATCATGATTTTAGATATACATGTGCAAATCTAATTTTGACAACCTCAGAGCAGACAAATCGTGGCGCACCCTCTGATCTTTGTCGTCCGGACACCAGGTTGGGAACCACTGTTATAGGTATTAGTGTTACTTTACTAACCAGAGATTGAATGCTGAGTTCCTTCACTGGAGATCTCGCTGGTGCCCCCGATGGCTAAGATGCCTTCTTTCTTGTTCAGAGCTTTCCTGAAGCCCTGGGCCAAGCGGTCGTCCTTCATATCCTGGAAAATCTGAAAAATGCACGACGACGCTTAGAGTCAATCAAACTGTGGCTTTATTTATTAAGATACTGATTAATATAGTTAGTCAGTCACTCGCCTCTTGAGTTAGTTTCAAAATCAACAAGTATCACAGACAGTACATTCATTTTAATCAATTGTAATCAATTTTAATATAATCTAGTCAGTCAACCAGTCAGCCTTCAAGTTAGGACTTTATTTAGTCAACATTTAGTTGATAAACTGTTGGTAAAGTTGTGAATCAGTTTATTTATTTAGTTAGTTAGTTAGTTAGTTAGTTAGTTAGTTAGTGTTACCTACAGCCGTGAACTCTTCAAGGTTGATACGGCTGTCGTTGTCTCTGTCCAGCTTTTGAAGGAGTTCTCTGATCTGGTATCCGGGCAAAGGACAGCCCACCTCGCGGAAGAGATCACCAAGTTCGGAGGCACAGATGTAGCCATTACCATCCACATCTGGAGAAGTGAGGTGGAGGCAAGAGGGGTGGGGTCGGAAGGAGGGAAAACAGCAAGCAACATTTTAGTTGGAGCCCACCACGCTGCTCTTCTCTATTATCGATTGATACGACAATATCAGGATTCAGTCAGTTCCTTCATGACAAGAATTACATTTACTACTCTAAAGAAGGGGGTGATCCTAGGATCAGACCTTTAGGGGGGCTCAGCCTCTAATGAGAATGTGACACGTGTACAGTCAAGGACGCAGGTTTCGATTCAACATTGGAGGGGACACATATGAGGCGGGGGTCTGGGGGTCTTCCCCCAGAAAGATTTGACACATTGACACATTTCTACTGCATGCAAACAAATACATGATGTTGCCCCAAACTGCATGTGATTATCATAAAGTGGGCATGTCTGTAAAGGGGAGACTCGTGGGTACCCATAGAACCCATTTACATTCACATATCTTGAGGTCAGAGGTCAAGGGACCCCTTTGAAAATGCCAGTTTGCCCTCGCCAAAATGTTGCCTAACTTTGGAGAGTAGCTTTGAGATTGAGCCCGCTACAGCCTCTTAAGGGCAGTAATGTCTGCCGGGATCGCCGGCAATCCTGCAGGTCTCAGAGGGTTTTATAATTATTTTTTAGGGTGCTGAGATAAAATGTAGGTATGTTTGAGCACCCGAAAGAGAGTCTAAAATCACCACTGTTCTAAACACCAAGAGTCTGCTAGGACTAGATTCAACGTTTGCCTCTCTGCTTGTCAAAAATAATTTTGGACAGAGTCAAGCTAGCTGTTTATGCTAAGCTAAGTTTACAATAAGTGTATTTTCCAAAATGTCACACTATTCATTTAAGCCATAAATTAAATGTGAGTGTATCAAAGGTTTAATTTCTTTCAATGAACCCCGAGATAAACATCTGTCTGTCAGATGGAGCTCACACAATGTATAAGGACATGTGTTTGTCAGCTGCTTTATCCCACTTCAAACATGAATGACAATATCCACACACACACATTCTTACTCACCCACTTTCTGGAAGCCCTCCCTGATCTCCTCCACCTCCTCAGCGCTGACACTAGTCGACATGCTGACACCTATAAGATAATACAGCAGCAGCATTTAGGTACTGTAATACAATCTGAACCTTTACACATCATACACATAATGTCTCCTTAGCTGTGTAGGTTCATGTCAGTCATCAGGATCAAATGGTGTGATGTTATGAGCACATGTGTATTATAAAATCATTTCATCCTATTGTCCTAGTGATGGTTTCTTGGGTATCTGTTTTTTGAAGATTCAGCACGCAGCTCAACATAGTCTCAGTATCTTAGAGTACAACAGACACAGATCTGTTCAATGAGATGGCTTGAGGCTCTTTTATCTAGGTCTATGAGATACGACAGCAAGGCGTGTTGGTTATTCCTCTGTTTACTGTTGGATGCTTGAGTCAGCCTGGAGCTGGATGCTTGAGTCAGCCTGGAGCTAGATACTCTCTAACAGCACAGCTCTGTTAACTCAGTCAGTAGCTTCATCTACTATACAAAGAGCCATTTAGCATTACAGTTACATCAGCCTAGAGACCCTTAACATCTAATACATGTATGTAGATTGCCTTTGGTGTAATATGATTCTGTAATGGAGGGTGTAGAAGGTTTGCATTATAGCTTATGTAGCTATTTATATTACAGCTACTGTATATAAATGCTGGTCGCTCTCGAACAAAAACAGATATGATATGATCCACATAAGCTTGTGGTATATAGTCATAGACCTATTTACATCTACTATGGCTGAAAGGTCAAATGAGTAGTTCAGCCAAATTACAAAAAAAGAACACTTTTCCACTTGCAAATGTCAATCACAATGATTTGATCCGTTTGGTTTACGCTTTGAGACCTCTGCCGTTGCCGTCTCCCTAACACCTAAATACAATGGAGGCAAATGACATTTGGTAAAGTATCCGAAAACATCAAAAGCAATGTGTCTTTCCAGCAACAACATCCTGGGTACTCCACAGTAATCCACAGACCGCACTGTGAACAGTTTCTGCCAAAGTATGAACACCAAGCATCTATCTCTGTCCATACTCAGGTTCACCTCATTTGTAGTCGGGTACAAACTTCCCCAAATCAAACCAGAGGTGGGACCATGTCATTGTTTAACAAGTCACAAGTAGGCTAAGTCTCAAGTCTTTGAACTCAAGTCCTGAGTCAAGTGTCAAGTCCCAGGTCAAGTCCTAAGTCCCAGGTCAAGTCCCAAGCAATACTGACAAGTTCCAAGACAAGTTCCTAGTCTTTAACTTTGAGTTTCGAGTCCTAATCCAGTCATAATGTGCTCTTCACCAAACGTAATGCCATTTGCGTCTCCGTCTAATTTTCGACCTGCACATTTTGCATACTGCAATTAGTTTTTTGTTGACTACCGCATTGTCTTTGTATGCAAATTAAATTATCTTTGGTACCATCTTTTCCAACTGGCGCTCAGTAACGTTACGTTAGGTCTTCATGGTTTTTTGTCCTGCAACTTGACCGGATGCTGTCGGATTGGTTCAAACAAAGTGGATCTGGGGACTTAAGAGTCTACTTGCTGGGAATGAATAGCGTTAACGTTAGTTGATTCGAGGAAATGAAGGGAATGAAGTGATTCGTGGCACACTTTTTTAATAACATACTTTTTAATTTTTTGTGCTGGGGAGGGAGGGGAGGTATCAATTATTTTCAAGTCAATAGGCTCAAGTCAAGTCCAAGTCAAGTTTCGAGTCATTGGTGTTAAAGTCCAAGTCAAGTCTTTTTTGATTTTGTCGAGTTGAGTCTAAATTCATCAAATTTGTGCCTCAAGACACATGACTTAGTCTCAAATCCACACCTTCGCTATCTACTAAAGGTTATTGGTTATGCTGTATGAAAAAAATATTTTTGTAATTTGGGAGAGCTGACTGTTTAATACCACCACATAGGTTAATGAATATATATATACATATATATATATATCTGTTTTAGCATGCAGATCCTTTCAGTAACAGATAAATCCTAAAGCTAGGATGACGCTTTCTGTAGCAAAAAGCAGAGCTCTGTAGTATCATGGCTGCTGAATGTATCACATATCACATCAGATAATGTTATAGAAAATATTGTCCTAGATATACAGTCCCAGTAATAATAGATAATGAGATTAGCCTGCCCTGTACCATACATGATTTAATCTGAGAGAGAGCTTTCTGCTGCAGAGAGCAGAGCCCTGCTAGCGGAGACTAGAAGATATTGCAACTTGATGTATTACATCCTCAGACATCAATACCAGCCTGGGAAGCCAACGCCATCCAGACGAATCAGGCATTATTACCCTGAGATATCAATGGCATCTAACTCCAAACATCGTATAGAAAAAGAGACCTGATCCTCTAATTTAAATACAATTTTCCCTATTTAAACGTCGATTAAGAGATTTGATTTGATGAGAGATCCAACTTAAAGAGGTGAATGATGTGTTTCCTCCCATTTTTCAGTCTTTCACCTGTGACTTTAAAGAGACATTAGCTAGACATTGGCTAGAAAATCATCTGAAATTGTTGCTTTTGCCTGCTTGTTTTATCCCAAATCACCTTTCCATGTCAAAATTTCACTCAAGAACAGTCAAGATTCCTCTCTGAGTGTCTTGAAAATGTCATATGTGCCACGCTCGCGTTACATCAGCATTGGCAAATAAACAAATAGGCATGCAAACATAGTAGTTGCATAGTCACGCAGACTCAAACGGATATAGGCAGGCAAATTACAGGGGCACTAATGTCTACAAAAATACTCTCCTAGGAAAACAATATCATATAATAGTGGTCAGATTGCACATTGCTTCATGTCAGTTATCTATTGACAAAGTTATTTGAATAATGGATGGAGATGCATTCTCCTAAATGCAAAACAGGCCTGTATACACAATACAGACAGTATCCTCCTCACGACAATAAGACCCTAAAACAATAGTTACTGATTTACTAAACTGGAGACAACAGCGTGGAGGCATTTTATCTTCATTTTGAGTGTATTAACAGATCATAGAAAATGCAATAAACTCAAGATATGTTTGTAATTCAAAGACATGATTGTTTGGTGTTTTGCAAATATTATAATTATAACTTTTTCAGTGTGAAATAACTGCTCAAGCAGAATTGTTGGATTACAGAAAAAAATATTTTACTGCCACAAGATGTCACTGCTTCAGGAAGAACAGCTTTTAAGGTTTGTCCTTGCTGTTTTCTGGGAAAGTTTCCTTAAATAGAAGGAGATTAGAGGACTGTTTCTGCCAATATTTATCAGAAAATCATTTTATGAAATTAAAAGTCATGATCACACACAGCATGTTTCGGAAATAGGCTATTGATCAGATATCTGTGTCTACGAGGTGGAAAAATGCCAGCTAATAAAGTTAACAAATGAAATCTTCTCTCTCCTTAATCAAACATATTTACAGCACCAAACTGTACTGATGAAAAACATAAATCAGTCATTCCTGGTGGATCCAACATTGACTCAATGGCACTTCAGATCCTGAGGATTCATTCATTCATTCATCCAGTCACACTATATGATGTACATGATGACTAAAGCAGTACATACAGGAATCCTGATGGGTCACCACACACACACACACACACACACACACACACACTTAGAATGACGATGCAGTCCATGACACCATTCATCATCCAGACACATGGCTGCTGCTGCTGTCTGCCAGTCACACAGTCCACTATTATAATTATGAATATTCATTAAGAAAAATGCAACCTTCAGCTATATGTATTTAGAAACAACTATAAAACGTGTAAGTGATAGCAATAACTACAGGAAAAGCCTATTGTCTTAACATATAGCTACTGTACAAAATAAATCACATGTTTAGAAACTCAATTTGCAGCTACATGGGCTTCTCCATTAATAAATCAGCTAGCATATAGGCTGGTACATTTTTTAAATGTTAAACAGTATTCATAAAATATTCATAAATATTCATAAAATGGTAATAACAAATAAATAAAACATACACTAATGCATTTGTGCACGTGCCTAACATTAAATCCAAGCCCTTTATTGTCATTGTGTAGTACAACGAAATTAGATTGTGACAATCCCATAGGTGCTAAAAAAGGTAATACAATCAAAAAGAGATGCAATATAGATATAAATATTAAATATATATATATATATATAAAATATAAAAATACAATATGTATATTGATGAGATGACGGTTTTGCCAGATAAATAAATAAATAACATTCACTGGACATTTTGTGAGGAGAGAAAATTGTATTTCAAAGCTCTAAACTATCTTTGATCATCTGCTACATAACTCACAAATTACTGCATATTTTGAGGTGCTGTCAGCCTATTAGTTCACATATCTCCTGAGCTAACATTGAAATGTATTATCTGCTGAATGGAAGAACAGCAGCTGTGCCGCAGTGAGTAATAAATCCTCTACACAACACTTCCCTCCTCAGTCATGAGAAAACGCCCTAAAACGCTCCGTCCTCTTACCTGAAGTCCGCTGGTGTGATTCAGTACAACAGTCACCTCCCTGTGTCTCCCTGTGTCTCCCTGTGTGTCGGCCTCTCTCTGCTCCTGTGTCTCCGTTTTCTTCAGCTGACACCGCCCGGTGAGGAGAACCGCTCCGCCCCTCCGCCGCACCACCCCTTCCCTTTAACCAGCCTTCCTCCGCCTTCCTGCCGGATCATCTGCAGGCATGTCTGACCACTTAGCAAGCAAACAGAAACACCTTTAGAGGAGAGGAGACTGGAGAACAATAGCTTCTGTTGCAACCAAACAGTTCCCTGAACATGTCCACTAATAAAACGGAAAGAGAAAGATGGAAACAGTTTTATAAAATGACTACTTGATAGCCAACTGTTATGCTAATACTAAACAATTATAATGCAAAAACACACGTGCACTAGCTTAATTAGCTAAATGGCTAGGAGTAGGACTATTTTATTGGTTAAAAAGTGCACTTCTGGTGATGGTTTAAAGGTGCTATACACTATATCCAGAGCATTAAAGCTTCAGTAGGCAGTATATTTTTGGCATCATTTGGCAACATCCCATAATAACCTTTCATCATATTGTAATTCAAGTGTTCTGAGAGATAACTAGACTTCTGCTCCTCCTCATGGTTCTGTTTTCAGACTTTAGAACATCTAGCCCGTGACGGGAGACTTTGACCAATCACAGGTCATTTCATTGAGAGAGCGTTCCTATTGGCTGTGCTCCGGTCATGTGACCGGAACTTGGCGTTCCTTCACCAGATTTCACAATGGCAGCAGCGTCACAAACTTTCTCATTTTACAGCTAAACAGTACACTACAAGATGATTCTGAAAACATCTGAGGAGAGAAATAGGCATTAATGTATCCAGTCTGTGAAATCTTGCAGATGCCATTAGGAGCACCAGAGAATTTTTTTATTTTTTTTCATGTACTACTGTCACAATATTGCTCCAATCTCGCCTACTTCAGCTTTAACTAGCTAAATGGCTAGGTGTAGGATTATTTTATTTGTTAAAAAGTGCACTTCTGGAGGGTGCTAGTTTAAAGGTGCTATACATTATATCCAGAGCATTAATATAGCAACAAACAACTATTTGCTATGTAATGATATAGAGGAGTAATGTCTACCTGAGCAGAGAATGAAGTCACTCTCCCTCTGTGTGTGTTGTAATTCAAGCTTCTCCACACTTTGTTGACATAGCTAGGCTGGCCACGCGTGCTTGTGAGCGTGCCCCACTGGCTAGCTCATGGCTGTCAGTCTGCACTGCGCTCATACTGCGGTAACAGCTGATAACGCTGGTTCCCCCTCAGGTTAACACTGTTAGCTCTGTCAGCAGTGTTGCCTTTGTTTTCACCGTTAGCTACGAGCCGCCGCTGTCACCATGTTGAGAGCCGTGCGGAGGCAATAAAAATGCTCCCAATCTGGCATTTAGCACTTTTAACAAGAAGGCTCAAGTCACAAATAAAATACATCATTTGAAAGGTGATATAATGATCTAACCTAATTGTTTTTTTGTGCAAAGTATATGACGTTTAACCAAGTGACTAATGACACCATTTTCCCTGGGAAATTATTGAGGAAAAAAATAATTTTCCTTCTGTTGTTAATACATTTATGCAAAAGGGGAATACCAAAAACATCTATAGGAAGTTTTTATTATTTTTTATTTTTTATATTTTTTTTACATTTACAGGCATCCATATGTTTATAAATGATAGCACTCACTGTAGCCAAGATGGTACTAAGCTTTGCACTGCACTGATATGGCGGTTACAGCTGATAATGCTGGTTCCCCCTTTGTTTTCACTGTTAGCGCTGTTAGCACCGTTAGCTATGAGCCGCCGGTGTCGCCATGTTGAGAGCCGTGCGGAGGCAACAGAAAGGCTCCAAACCTCGCATTTAGCTACTTTAACAAGTTAAGTCACAAATCAAATACATCTGAAAGGTGATATAATGATCTGATCTAATTGTTTTTTTATAGTATATGACATTTAACCAATGTTTCCAATTCTAGTAATGACTAATGACAACATTTTTGAAAATACATTTTCCTCAAAGTATTGAGGAGAAAAATTTATTTTGCTTCTGTTGTTAATACATTTAAGCAAAAGGGGAACACTTATGTCAAAACCCCAAAAAGCTACAAGAAGTTTTATTATTTTTTGTTACTTTATTGTTCATTTCCATGCAGAAAGCATATAGGCTATGTTTATAAATGATAGCACTCACTGTAGCCAAGATGGCACCAAGCTTTGCAGCAAGCGTTTGCCTTATTGTGAATGGGCTGCTTGATGTAAGTGTTGACCTTCAATCTTTTTTTTTTGTAATAAAGGAGTTCCTCACAATAGCACTCCAATTCTAGGCTACAGCTATATTAGCAACTCTTTGAACAATGTTTCAGTGAGTACAGTATGTGTCCCTCAGAGCAGCCTCACCTATCTGCCACTTTATGAACCTCACTGGTATTTGACTCACAGGATGTTCAGCTCAAGTCTGCAACACATTATGTAGTCATACATGCCACTTTAGAGGCTACTTTCTCTAGGCTTATATGACCAGTTTAGATACAAAATAATAATGTATTAGCCTACCTGCACATTTTGCACAAAAGTAAGCAAGTGAAGGCATCATGTCAACCTAAGATTAGAAAATGTATCACCATCAGGCAAGTACATTGTGTTCAAAAAGTGATCAGCAGCAGATTACTGATTATTCATTCTGCAAACATGCTTTATCAGTGAGTGTAACTTTGGGAACTGTCAAAGCTCTGCTGCTGTTTCCAGTCTCTACACGCAGGAATTCCTCCTTTCGCCCTCCTCCTCCTCTCCTCATACCTTTCCTTCCTATCCCTCCCCCTTTTCTCTTTCCTCTCCTCTCATATCTCTCTGTCTCTCTGTCTCTCTGTGGTGATGTGCTGAATCTTGTCAGAGTAAATTCCTCCACAGGGGCAGAAACCCAGGAAGATCTTTCTAAAAGGCCTTGACTTTCCTGGTTGCCACCCATTTCCCTGGGGAACACAGTGGTGGGTTTTGATTCATAGTCCTGCACAAACTTGCCCACTGTCATCTGATTGTTTCAGCTTGTGACGCTGCTTGGTCCCTGACAATGTAACATTAGTCATCTGTGATGTAACAGTAAATCAAAAGGTGGGTACAGTATTATCATCACACAGTAAAGACCACAATATACAAAAATATTGACTTGAAGGATAAATTCACCTGCAAAATTTTCTTAAGCTCAATGAGAACAAAACTGTAGTGATTATTTTTGGACACAATAGAGGCAGAAACAATCCTAACATGGACCTTTCTCC
Organism: Sebastes fasciatus; assembly: GCF_043250625.1. Lineage (NCBI taxonomy): Eukaryota > Metazoa > Chordata > Actinopteri > Perciformes > Sebastidae > Sebastes > Sebastes fasciatus. Next base: position 3,516,916 of record NC_133804.1, read on the forward strand.
TCTTGAACCCTTTGTTCTTCCATCTGTAAAGAACCTAGGGGTCATAATGGACAAGGATTTTAAAATGGACAAGCAAATAAACACAGTTGTGAAATCAAGTTTTTTCCAACTGCGGCTTTTATCCGGGGTGAAGTCCTTTTTATCTTTTAATGGTTGTGAAAAGGTAATGCATGCTTTTATCACCACACGTATTGATTATTGTAATTCACTTGACGTTGGTGTTAGCCAAGCCTCTTTGTCTCGCCTGCAGCTTGTTCAGAACGCGGCAGCTCGTCTTTTAACTGGTGCACGTAAACATGAGCACATCTCCCCGATTCTGGCTTCTCTTCACTGGCTCCCTGTGTGTTTTAGGGTTGATTTTAGGAATTTATTATTAACATATAAATCGTTAAATGGTCCAGCTCCGACTTATCTCTCAGACCTTTTAAAACCAAATGTTTTATCAAGGACACTCAGATCCACTGACCAGTTGCTTCTGACTGTCCTGAGGTCTAGGTTGAAGCTCAGGAGTGACTGAACCTTTGCAGTTGCAGCTCCAAAGCTCTGGAACGCTCTGGAACGCTCTGGAACGCTCTGGAACGCTCTGCCTCCACATGTTGGGCTGTCCCCCACACTGCCTGTTTTAAATCAAATCTCAAAACGCATGGATTTTGGCTCGGTATGAGAGTTGACTATTTTAATCCTTTTTCCTTTCCTATTGGTCTTAACGCTTTTATTATTTTAATTTCCTGTTGGTTTTAAGTTGGTCTTAGCTGTTTCATTATGTTGTTTTTATGTTTTTATGTATAATTGTACAGCACTTTCGTCAACTTTAGTTGTTTTTAAATGTGCTTTATAAATAAATTTGGATTGGATTTTGGATTGGATCCCCTAAAGGCCATGTCATAATTTAAATAAGGTTGATGCTACTTACTGTATTGAATTAAGACATTTGGCCCCAAAAAGGCTGAGGCAGCAGGTACCACTTCAGCTAGTCAGGGAAGTTATATCTGCTTGGCACTGACATGTAGCTCTTCATGCCTGAAAAGTTTCAGCCCCCCACATCTTTGATGACTATTTAAATGCTGGACTTTTCTAACCTTTCAAGTATGTGTTTTATTCAGATTTTTCAGATTGAGCTCAGTGGTAAATATGAGTGGGCTCTGTTAAAGCTTCAGTAGGCAGAAATGTTTTGGCATCATTGGGCAAAGATTCCATAATAACCTTTCAGCATATTGTAATTCAAGAGAAAACTAGACTTCTGCACCTCCTCATGGCTCTGTTTTCAGGCTTTAGAAAATCTAGCCTGTGACGGGAGACTTTGACCAATCACAGGTCATTTCAGAGAGAGAGAGCATTCTTATTGGCTGTGCTCCGGCTGGTGGGCGGTGCTTGGTATTTCCTCAGCAGATCTCAACATGGTTGCTGGGTCACAAACATACTCATTTTACAGCTAAACAGTACACTACAAGATGATTCTGAAAACAGACGCGAGTGATTGACAGCTGGCTCTCATGGACGGCAGCTGGATGGCAGACTCCAGATCAGCTCTGATTGGTTGTATTCCTCCTGTCTTTAAAATCTTGCAGATGCCATGAGGAGGCACATGATTTTTTCCAGATTACCTTTTTCATGCACTACTGTCAGGATATAGTGACCGTTTTATAAATAAACATTTTTTTAATCATATTTGCTCCAATTTCACCTACTGCTGCTTTAACCTACCCTGGGTTTATCAAGCTTTCCTTTTAATAAATGAAAATCCTTCCCCAGCCAAGCTGTGGATTACAATGAAATACAAAAACAGAAGTGTGGGGCACACTATTAGCTGAATGTTTAAAGCTAGGGTTGGTAATGTTCTTAAAAAAATATTTTTGTTAAACTAGTTTAAATTCTTTTTATATCCTAACAGCAATCAATAAATCAAATGCTCTGACAATAAAAAAACAAAATCATCTGTTATCTGTGGCTCTCTCAGGACTGTAATAAGCCCGTCCAATCGTTTCATTTGACCCAAATGTAATGATTGGACGGACTAACTGCCTGTCTACCTGCACACACTCTGCCCGTGCATATTAAGTTATCTTGCATCGAAAAATTAACTTCCATGGCTTCCGCCATTTCTGACAACATCAACAAACACGTCACAACTCGTAAACTCTGAGCTTTCAGAAACCTTCCACGTATAAGGTTGTGAATACCACAAGAAGGGGGGGGCGTTCATATGGACTCTTCTCGTGAACATGGTAAACACGACCCCATTTGAAGGCACCTGAAGAGGTCTAATCAGGCAGCAAGTGATTACAGCTGTATGGGTGGACCGTTTATGTAGAGGGTCCGTCATTGCCTAAGTCATTAAATTGCTTGAAGTACAATTTTAAAAACATATATAAGTGCATGACAAATGGAATGTAATAAAATGTTCAATTGAAACGGAGACCGTGGTTGATGATTTGTGTTCCCATGTGAATACGGCAACAGAGGGACCTTGTGTTTAGTCTGTTGGTGCTTAACCAGGGCTGGAAGCTCAACCGGCTCATGTGATAACACTGATAGTATGTCAACAAGCCAAACAAATTGATGGCCGATTCACTATTGTTGGCTGCTCCTCTGCCCTCAGGCAATGTGTGAGACAGGAAGAAAACAGACAGACAGAGAGACAGAGAGTAAGACAGACTGACTGAAAGAGTGACCATTGTGCAGTTTTGGCAGGATGCTTTAAACACATGTTTCTGTGACTCATAAACCAAACACACAGAAACAGGAGGTGATACTGTGTGACTCCCATCTACTTTATTATTCTATAGAACTGCATGCGAGTACACATGTTTGTTTGTAGTGTGTGTTTACCTTGGTAAACATTAGTTAACTATTAAGCTACATTACACTGCCATGAATCACTGAGGTAACACTGCCTGCATTATAACTCATCACACTGTGGTCATGATACAATATGACTATTTTGTCCACATTTAGTTAACCTCAAATGAAACTTCACAACTCAGCTCGAACTAATCAAGAACAGCATAAAGACTAGTTTAAGGTTGAGATGAAACCAAGGTAACTTTCTTCAGATCAGTGAGTGCATCTAGAATCTGGTGCTATAACAATGAACTTTACATTTTGGACTGTAACTTTTTAACCATAAGTCTCAGAAACAAAATTATTTTCTGTGGATCCAGACAAATTGATCTATACAAGCCACGCCCATTTGCATTTAGATTGATTTTCCACCATTTAGAATTTTGTCCAAATCAGATTTTTTGCTACTCCTCCTACACATTTTGAGCAATCTTCACCAAATTTGGTACATAACATTTCAAGTTGTTATGTACTGTGAGGAGGTACAATTTGTTTGTTTTTTTACAGGTTCTTTTATTGTTGCGGGGTTTGTTTTTTGGCATGGATGTCATTTTGTGGCAAATTTTCTGTTCACTCTATATAACTTTACATGAAAGGTCAAAGGTGAATTTTCTGTTTATAATACATGTAACATGTACCCTGCCTTCGCCCAATGTCGGCTGGGATCGGCTCCAGCCCCCCCGCGACCCCTAACGGGATAAGCGGTTGCAGATGGATGGATGGATGGATGGATAATACATGTAACACATTGCTACACAAATAGCCTACATAGCCAAACATAAATGTGCATATCCTGTTTTTGTTTATATAGTATTGTAGCCTACAGTATTGACTTTTCCCAGTAAAGCTCATTGCAATACACGACAGCATTCAGCTAGACAAAACTGACATTCTTGTATAGTATAGTAAGCAGTCAGTGGCACCAAAAAAGTAGAACAAATCAGAGATGCATATAAGAAACATTACCTGGGTGGTGAAAAAACCTGTAAACATTTTGACCAGTACACGATGACAAAACAACTTTTCAGTTTGGTGGCGTTGGCCAGTTTACTGACACAATAACGAGGTTTTGAAGCATGAATGAAGTGTTTTGGTGTTTTGGTTACTACCTTTTGCAAACATGCAATAGAGTTGTGATGTCCTATGAAACAGCTGTGACAATTGCACGTACAGTTTAGACAAGACTGTTCAAAAGAAATGAGCCAAAGCGATTGAGAGAAAAACTGTAATACTGCTAACGGTGACTCAGTTCTACTTAAAGAATATCAGTGTGCCAGCCTGTACAATCCCAGAGTCCTGGCACTTACACAACTAAATGGAATGCAGCCATGATTAATGTTAGTAATTACACCTGTGTGTTACTCCTGTGGAAAAGCTCAAGTGATTTTCCTCTGAGCCTGCAATATGTTACAACTTGGCAAACCAACTTCCTTGCGTTAAAGCAGTGGTTCCCAAACCTGTTCTGCTCCTTTTGGAGATCAAAAATAGGGCCAATACAGGCCAATGAATAACCATGCATCATTTATATTTTGCCTCGCCACGCCCCCCCTTTGATAACTCTGGGTTCCCCTTAGGGGTCCCGCCCCCCAGGTTGGGAACCACTGCGTTAAAGGCCAATGATGCCAAAAATATTCTGCCTACTGAATGTCCCATACATGACGAAAGTGGGGAGGGTAATTTTATAATCAACGTCATATTATATCCAGGCCAATATTTTTCATTCTTGTGCTTGACAATGTCGGCAGTTATACAAAAGAAAGGAAGGTCCAAGGCGCTCTTCATTAAATGAATCTTTGTTGCATTCAGACCCTCAATTCGGTCATCTAGATGCATAAGGTATCCATGTGATCCTTTTTGTGTACCACACAGTGAATCTCACACTACTTGACAGTGTGATTTCTTTGTTGTGTAGTTGTTGTGCTAAGCCAGCTGTGGCGACTCCAGCTTTATCCATCTCAGTTCTGGAAAATGGGACACTTCTCTCCAGGGTGACTGGATCCCAACAAACCAAAATGTGGGACAAAGAGTATGTTTGTGTGGGACAATGTGTGACGTGTCACTAATGCTGAGAAGTAGTCCTCAAATTTTGATATAATGTCTATCTAACTTGAAAAAACAAACATTTCTATTCCACCCTTTGCTTGTAACGTCTCTATGCTTTGCACTCTGGTTGAAAAATAACTAAGTTTGCAAGAACTCCTTGAGAATCGTCTTCCACCGGCTTCACCCAGTCACCCACAGTCTTTGTTGTAGCTGCGTTTCCTTTTCTCTGTGGTAGTTTCCATCATATTCTGCCTGAATCTGCAGAGCTTGTGATTTTTCCCCGTTGGCCATAGCGCAGCAGAGACAGGTTAACCTGCACTCGACCCACGTGATGACAGCCTTCCCTGCTGTCTTCACAACCATTGGATGAAAGCCGATTTTAAAAAAGCGTCTGTCCTGCAGCAGTTTGACTTTTGAAAACTAGAGCCGATCAAAATGTGAGAAATCATCTCAATATGTGGGACACGGGACAAGGGATTAAAAGGCAGTGCAGTCCCTCATAAAGTGGGACACCTGGTCACCCTACTTCTCTCTGCTTCATCCCCGAGCGGTGAACTAGGAAGCTAACACGGCTGAGTTCCTAAATCAAATCTCCCCACATGCTTGCCGAATGAGCGTATATTTGGAAATATTTCATGGCTGACATAGCAGGAAGTGACAGTTAGCTGGCCGGGTGGTTAGTGAAGTCATCGCCTTCACCCTAATCGGAGCATTGAGGTTCAGTCCATCATGCATATGCCAAAGTCTCCTTCAGTAAGTCCCAGCCTAGTTGCTTCTGGTTGAACTCTTGAAAAACAGTTTCACATGCCAGCTCTGAACGGCTCCACGGCTTCTGTGATTAGTGGTGTGAAAGGACTGTGGTATTAAAGGCCAAAAACAGTGGGATATTCTGTGAGGTTATTGAGACAGAAAGCTCCAGCTGAAATAATGTTGTGAGGTCAGACTGAAAGCCAATATGACTTGAGGTCTGGGGAATTTTAATCATTTGCTCTTTCCAGTGTGTGGGATTGGCAGTGCCGGCTGCCAGTTATAGCTGTCAGTCACCAGGAAATCTAGTCGTGGGTAGATTGTGCTAATATATGCAATTTGACTTTGACTCTTTTATTTTTCTCAACAGAGTTTCATTAATGCCCCTTTCCTTTTCTTCCATCACCATCTCTTTTGTTCCCTTCTCCTACTTGTTTATCCTCTTCCCTCGTACCTGGGATTTTAATTAACCTCGGCCACTATTTGATCTTTCCTAGGTTGTAGCAGACGCAGTTTTAAAGTCAGAATGAAGATACTGGCATCGTATGAAACCAGACAACCTAAGGAATCCATTAATACCAACCATGTCATACTAGCTTGTCGGGAATGAGGCTAAATAACGCTCCAAACTTACGCTAAATTTTGGTGAGGAAAAACTAGCATGGCCATTTTCAAAGGGGTTCCTTTGACCTCTGACCTCCAGATATGTGAATGTAAATGGGTTCTATGGGTACCCACAAGTCTTCCCTTTACAGACATGCCCACTTCATGATAATCACATGCAGTTTGGGGGCAAGTCATAGTCAAGTCAGCACACTGACACACTGACAGCTGTTGTTGCCTGTTGGGCTGCAGTTTGCCATGTTATGATTTGAGCATATTTTTTATGCTTAATGCAGTACCTGTGAGGGTTTCTGGATGATATCTGTCATTGTTTTGTGTTAATTGATTTCCAATAATATATATATACATTAATTTGCATAAAGCAAGCATATTTGTCCACTCCAATGTTGATTTGCGGTTAATCGTGATTAAATATTTGAATGGATTGACAGTCCTAATTTCAAGATATATCTACAATTTTGATCGTGCTAGTCAAAACAAAATTTAAGACGTCTTTAAATCCTTGAGAAGTATAAGTGGCTGTTTAATAGCTTAATAGCTGGACCGGATATGTATTACAGATATCTGTAATTCAATTCTTCTTAGTCAAAAAGAACATTTCAGATATAATAACATTCTTCCTATAGGACAAATGACGTGACTTTTGACAGTTATGTGTATTGGGCTTTCTATTCCAGATATCCACAATTGCATTTTTGATATCTAGAATGAACATTCTGGATATCTGCAGTAGAATTCTTACTAGGAAGAACTCCCGTTTCAGATATCTACATAACTGAAGTGAGCCATTTTGGCATATTATCATCTTTTTGGATATCCAGAACAAATTGCCACAATACATTTTTGGATATCTGCAAGTCATTATTCTAATTTTAGCATTTTTACTAGTCATAATGCAAATTGTGAATATCTGTGATGACATTTTTACTAGTCACAATGTATTTTGAATATTCAAAATGACATTATGGATATCAGGAATTGTTTTTTCATTGTTGATATCTGAAATGTTCTTTTTTTGTCTAGGAAGAATTGAATTACGGATATCTGCGATACATATCCAGTCTAGCTATTAAATGTTAAAACGGCTTGCCTTACATTCACTCAGGAAGAAAACAACCACTTTCTTACTGTAAAACAAGCAAACTGGAGTTTATTTTAACCTCACATCAAGTGAGAAATGTTAAAAAGCAGCACGTGGGAGAGGTATTAAAAGCATTAGAGGATGTTCCATCACATCCTGTGTTTGTGAACAGGTTTGACCTCCGACCTCCTCTCCAGTACAGTACATTCATGTTGAATAAAGGAGTGGGAGAAAGGAATGCCTGTGTGACGGGTCACTTCTTCCAGAGTTTTTTTTTTTTTTGCAAGCTTGCAGAACACAAACTATTTTGTGCTTGCCTTTCAGCCAGGCGAATCAAACTCCCCATTGTTATTGGTAACTTTACACTCCTCCCATTATTCCAGGTCTTTCAGGCTGTCCATTCAGGCCATTTTGAACCCTTATCATCACCCAAATCACACAACATAGGAGAAAGTCTGTTCCAGACAGAACAAATAAGTATGATTTAGATGTAGTCAGGAAGGCCCAACAGAGACTGTACGCTCCGAGGCGCCTAAGGACTTTTAGACTGGAACCACAAATCCTCAGGGACTTCTACCGGGGCACCATAGAGAGCCTCCTGACAGGTTGCTTCACCACCTGGTACGGCAACTGCACCAACGTGGAATGCAAGGCGCTGGGAAGGGTGGTGCGCTCGGCCCAACACATCACCGGGTGCGAGCTGCCCGGCCTGCAGGAGCTGTACACCCAGCGGTGCCTCAGGAAGTCCCTGAGGGTCATTAAGGACACCACACCCCCACAACAGCCTGTTGTCCCTCCTGCCCTCTGGTAGAAGATACAGGCACCCCCCTGGAGGACTCTCACCAGCAGACTGAGGAACAGTTTTTCCCCCAGGCCAGCAGACTTTTGAATAGATAATTCATACGACACCTTCTCACACAAAAAGTGCAATAAACAAGTGCAATACCTCAATCATATATTTTATACTGTATATACTGTATATGTTCTTAATATGCCTTGTACAAAGTGTTTCCTTTTATTATTGTAATATAACTTATTATTTTTAATGGAGCTTCCCAGCAAAAAGTATTTCACACGATTGTACTTGTATAACCGGCGTGACAATAAACATCTTGAATCTTGAATCTTGATTTAATAATTATTTTAATTAATTAAATAAATAAGTTTACCCCAATCTGGCACAACCCGGACTTTCAGATAGAAAATAAACCACTTGTGTTTAATTTGTATAATGATCTAAGGAACAGGATCTAATCTAAATATTCATTCACACACCGATGGCACAGCCTTCGAGGGCAATTCGAAAACTATTCTGCCTACTGCAGCTTTAAAAAACACCAAATAGACTAATATCACAGATGTTTGGCCCCATTTATCAACATCACTCACTTACCCATTTAACACAAACCATTGTACACATAAACACACAGGACATATCGTCACCCCGGTAACAACCTCCGCCTGCTGCCAGTGACACCAGTGCCACACCTTAATAGACAGTTCTTAAGCCCTGTCCCTCAATACTACAAAAGCTGACACTTCTAAATATCTAACTACTCATTGATTGATTGATTTTTAATTATTTCCTTATTACCACCTAGATATTACTTTTATTATTGTTGTTATTTTAATTTATTTTTAATTTATTTGAGGTCATTACTAGAATTATTATGACTATTATTTCATCCTTTTTTCTTGTTTTCTTATGTTGGTTTTATTTTGTTTGTTTGGTTTGTTATATCTCATGTCAAGCTCTGAGCGTCACCTTGTTTTCTTAGTCTTTTCTTGGGTATATCTTCCCTGTTCTTTGTTGTTCTTTGTTGTACTACTTGTAAAGTCACTGCTGTTTTGTTTTTGCACCAATAAAAAAAAAGAACAAATAAGTATGATTAATGGAAAATAGGATATTTCCTCCTAAACAGGGAGAGGGAAAAAAATATCTTTACACTGTTTTTGCAGTCAGTTCTGTAAACCGGTGTGTGTGTGTGTGTGTGTGTGTGTGTGTGTGTGTGTGTGTGTGTGTGTGTGTGTGTGTGTGTGTGTGTGTGGGAGAGAGCATGTAAGAGAGTTTATAAATGTACGAGGGAAGTGTCTGTGTTTTCCCACGATCTCTGGCAGGTGAAAAGAGAAAACAACTGGAAGGTTGTGTGTGAAGTTTGAAAGGCGACACTGGTGTTTTTATCAGTGTGCAGCAGGGAGTATACGTGGTTGTTTGAGTGTGTGTGTGTGTGTGTGTGTGTGTGTGGCTTTGAAGCAGCTCCTCCAGAGAACAATTCCCCAGAACACACCCATCTTAAAAACCCCACCCACACACACACACACGCACACACACTCCACTCACTTTAGACACTTGTCCTTATACGGTCATACCAACAGCTCGGCTGATGATTGGTCGAAGAAAAAGCATTTTGACAGAAACGCACACCTGTGCAGGCTTGCAAACACAAACACACACACACACACTCCCCCAGCTTGTTCTCAGCATCTCCCACACTCCCAGACACACTCACTAGTACAGACATGATATCAATGATTCCTCTATATGCACTGATGCTGAGTGATTGCTGCTAATAATGCCATTAAACAAGCACAATTACCAGCTTCATTATGTATTTAATTCAACTATTTGTCCTAAATGTTATTCTAAAGCAAACAGTGGTTCCGTTTTAAAAGGCTGGAGTGATGTTGTAATGAAGTAATATAGTAAATATAGTAAAGTTGTGTCACACACACACACACCTCTGGTACCTGTCTTGTCTAAACATGCTGTCCATAAAAGTCTTCAAAAACACACACACACACACACACACAGTGCATACCTGCATCTGCACACACACACACACACACCACAGTCTGTTTCTGTTTGTTTCTTCTGAAATTAAATGGTGCACACACGCAGCAGTATGAGGAAGCAGCTTATCAGTGATTCGAGGAAGTTGGTCAGCTATCGCCAGGAGAAATTTGCCTCTGCGGTCTTTCCCTCCGAGCCACATAGTTTATGGTCATGGATACTGCAGAAAATACAAACTCCCTCCATCTGTGGTCACGACAGTGAGTTTCACAGTCATGTTTTGCTGAGCTGAAAGGAATCGTCTAATGTATAAAAAGTGGGAAAGAAACTGTGAAATGTGACACATTGTGGTATAATCCTGAAAACTGAGTTACTTGACAACTCCCTGAAGAAGGAGAGATAGCGGCCTCTAGCTGACACTTAAAAGAAAGCATTACAACAGGTTTCGATTTGATTTACGTGACATACATTAGTTTATTATAACGAAACAGGTACACTTTATGATTTTTGTATGGATGGATCGGCGTCATAGTGGTTCACCCACTATTGTCTCCTTCAGTCACGGGGCTCTCCTGTAGACTCCAGCTCAGATAATACAGTCCTGGATGGGACACAAAAACAAGATAAGAGTCAGAAAAAGGCATTCAGAAAAACAAATACACATGATGGATCATACTGAGATCAAATGCAGCTAGAAGGTTTTCCTCGGTGGTTCCCAACACTGGAACAACCATTTCAGATGTGTCTCTTCTGTTTAAAAGGACGGGATGCTATGTGGAGCTGCTGAGGATGAAAACTTCCTTCTAAGAAAAAAATTGCTCTTTTTAATTTTGTCCCTGAGGACTCAGAAACTATGGATTGGTCCCTGTTCATTTTTCTGATGTTAATGTGTTCATCCATCACCTGCCATCCCCACAGACTCTGATGAAACCTGATGAGAGATGTTACATTGCACTAAAGCTCTGAGGCCGGTTTCACAAATAGATTTAATCAAAGTGGTCTTAACTTTGCTCTTAGATTACTCTAATGCATAGAAATAGGAAGAGAGTAGAACGGACATTCCCACTCAGATCAATGTAGCAAAACGGTCAGAGTAGCGGCCATTTTTTATGTGTACTGTTGCCATTGCAACTGTTGTAACGGGCTAATGGGTGTGTCTGGAAGGGAGCCCGCAAAATGCTAAATCTGATCTGAGATCTGCACAAACTTGCAAAAAATCTTGCGAGACCTGTCCTAACCCTAACCATTCAAGGTCAATGCCTAACCTTAACTATTCAAGGTCAATGCCTAACCTTAACTATTAGAGATCAATACCTAACCCTAATCATTCCAGGTCAATGCCTAAACTTAACAATCTTGCAAGAGTTTCCCCAGGTTGCGGGCTCCCTTCTAGCCACTATCCGGGCTAACTTCCATATAAATCAAGTTGTGGCAAGTCTGAAGTATGAACGAAAGTATGAATTGGCCTTAACTGACGTGTGTCGTCACCATGACAACTGACAACAATCGCCATTTTCTTTTGACCTTGGTCAAATGACCACGGCAAACATTTCAATGTCTGTTCTACTCCTATTGTATTTCTATGGTCTGAACTAAGAGCCATGTTTCCATGGTAACAATCAGTAGCACCAAGTGATATAAAAGAGCAAAAACATGGCTCATAACTTGTGGTTTGTTAACATGTTGTGAAGCAAGTGATGAGAAGGGAAAGAATTTTTTTCAGAGCGCAGTAACCTGATGGCAATATACGGCAGTGAGGACATCGTCAGTCCTTTTCATTTGACCGAGGAAGCTATCTCGACCCTGACTGGTGAGTCATCAGAAGTATTGAGCCACAGCGTCTCAGCTCTGCATTGACATTTATGTCTTTGCTGAATTTTCACAACAAAATGTCCTAAGCCGTAGTCTAAATCTATCTCTGTGAAACAGGTCCCTGGTATAATACCAATGTTTCAGTGACTAAATGACTATTTGTTTATTCGTGTTTCACCCGTTATTCAAGAAGTTGTTAGTAATTGTCGCAGATGAACACACGTTTCCTGCTGTCCGACTCCTCCTCACCTTTGTTCCTCAGTCACATCAAACTCAGCCAGTGTTCGCGTTGCCAGTCTTGGCGTCGCAGACAGACAGAAGGCAGCAGACAGCTGAACCAGCTCCACTGCTCTTTCTGGAGAGCCGTCGCTGCGACACGCTGACAGGAAGTCCTCTAACAGCACCTCACTGCAGAACAACACACGGCAGGAAACACACAGTCACAAACAGCCAATGAGCATGAGCCTTTATACCAAAGCTGTGCCAAAATGGGATTACACATCATTCCTACAACTTGTTTTATCTGTTGGTACAGTTGCATCTAGAGTCACTTACATGAATGAATGTGCTGCTTATCTATTGGTATGAATATACAATTACAGTTTTATGACCTTGTGCTAGTGACATGTTTACGGTTTGTGTGGAAACCTCCTGTCTTGACAAGTCTGAGATGTCTGAGCCACCAAAAACATCTCCATTTTTTCTGTGTGTAATTACTAGCTAGAGGATGTCATTACAACACTTCTCATGATGGTAGTTTTTCAAAGAGAAGCCAGCAATATTTTCTGTTAGTTAAGAGTTTTTCATTGTCAAAGAGGATTTCGGTACATTTGTAGTTTGGGCAGAGACTTACTCAGGGACTCTGTTCCTGGATTTGAAGAGCTGCAGCGTCTCCCTGCAGACAAAAATAGAGCAGAGGGGAAGTCAGATCCATTTCACCTTAACATCATTTGGAAGTGGACATTAGTAGAGTGAGACTACAGTAAAAGCCATCCTGTAAATGGACTGACTGACAGACGGATATACAGCCGTCTCTCTCACCAGGCCTGTTGGGTCTTGTTGGCTCGCAGCAGCAGGGAGGTGATGTGGGAGAGGGAGGGGGTGCTCCACTCCAGAGGGGGCCTCCCTCTGTCTCCATCAAACACACGCTTCACATCCAGAGCACATGCTGCAAAAGACTCCTGAACCTGCAAACACACACACACACATGCATGTTCATCAACACAGCCAAGTTGATAGAATTACCTCCACTGCTCCAATCTGTCATCATGTCCTCACTGACCTCAGGACTGTGTGTGTCTCTGGCCATCAGGGTGAGCAGCTCCTCCACCAGATCAGACTTATTATCATGACCTAGAGTCCGGATATCTGGGAAAACAGGAAATAGACATAAGACTCAGATACTGTTCATTTTTAGAACTCATCCAGTTTATATCAGCGTCTTTGGGGTGAAATGTAAAGGGGCAGGGTTTCAGACAAACAAACAAACAAATGAGAGGCTTGTTTTTTCTGACACGACAAGCATGGGATTTAAAACGTATAGGTGATAATATTGGCATAATTCGGTAGAAAGAAAATAGTTCCTACATAAAACTGCTCCCAACAACACCAACAGGGTTGCTACACATGTTCCATTTCAAAATTTCGACTACAGTGCTTTTGCCATGGCATATGGCTTACAATCGCCGCCTCCCTCATGGTTGAGATGACGAACGATTTTACACAAAGTTAGCATCCATCTCTCTTCAGTGCATTCTGCCTTCAGTTACTGGTTACTTGGTTACTTTTTATTATTACATTATTGCTGTTATTTTGCTCATAATGAAAACTTGGCCCACATTTCGTTACCCTTGCCAAAATACCACTCAAGACAATTGCCTAGTTCGCCTATATGGACGCGTCGGCCCTGGCTGTGACGTACAGGCTTTTGACGACATCAAGCTCGCTGTGGCCTGCGCTCACTGACACAGTGGGAAACCTTTTGGCTGCACTGGCTGCTCCACTCACCATGATAAAAAACTCTGCTGTTGAGTTTTCAAATATATATTTTTTTGCACTTTGAAATAATCTAGATTGATAAATAGCGCTACGGGTGAGAGGGGAAAATATGCATTTTTGATTTTGGGGTGAACTGTCCCTTTAAACTCACCTTTCCATATAGTGGGCAGCAAGTCCAGACGACTGTCTGTGTCCAGAGCCTGCAGCAGGTCCCTCAGTCCCTGAGGGTTCGGGTAGTACACCTGGAAACACAGAGTAAAAATCACAGTAGTGATGTTAATTCCCAACAAACAAGGGTAATATTAAGTTAGATAGTTAATTATCCATCTCACTTTCTCCTCAGATTATTGAGATGAAAATTCAAACATGCTAGATCGAAACCATCCCATTTTTTTTTGGCAAAACAGCTTAGATTAATCTATGTGACAAAAGTGAAATTAAGGCCAACCTATGGTGACCTTAAACTACTTAGTTATGCGTACATGAGTAATGGATGGGATGGACTTGGACTTATATAGCGCTTTTCTAGTCTTCCGACCACTCAAAGCGCTTTACACTACATGTCAGTATTCACCCATTCACACACACATTCATACACTGATGGCAGAGGCTACTAAGGTGCCAACTTTGCCCATCAGGATTTAATCTAAATACTCATTCACACACCGATGGCTATGCCTCCGGGAGCAATTTTGGGGTTAAGTGTCTTGCTCAAGGACACATCGACATGTGACCCGGAACAGCCGGGGATCGAACCACCGACCTTCCGATTGGTGGACAACCTGCTCTACCCTCTGAGCCACAGCCCCCCCAGTTAAGTACACGGGTATATTCGAAGAAGAATACCCGACTGTTACACACGCTGTAGGAAAGTGTGTGGAACTGCTCTGATAATGGAGGCTTGGTGACACAGTGAAGTACCAGCTGCAGCTTATAAGATCTTAAAAGCTTTTATTGATTCTTAATATAAGACATTATAAGAGTTCTGTAGTCCAGCTGAAAAGGGAGAGAGATGCAGAGACGTACTCACCGAGGGAATGAGGCGTCTGTACCACTTCAGCACCTCGTCAATGTGCTCCATCAAACACAGCAGGTTGAAGAAGCGACCACTGGAGAGGAGAGAGGACAGGTCCGCTTACATCGGACAAAAATGTGGAATTTCATTTACAAAATTGGATCCAATCACTAGATGTCAGGTTTCAGGCTGCGTTGAGGTTCATATAGTTATATTCTTTAACTTACATGTGGTTCATTTATTGACCCTCCACAGCCTCCCAGTTGTTTCCTGCCACCCTTATGCCAGATATACAGGTACAGGGAATGTGTTTGAGGTTAGCCTCAGTGGAACGTTTACTTACTAGTAAAACGTCTGTTGGTATGAATCTCCCAGAAGCCTCCAGTTCTCCCCACGTTCTACTAGACTGTGGACCTTATAACAAAGCTCCAGATCTTTATTATCCAGACACTGTTATGACAAAAACAGGCAGAGAGAAAAGAAGGTTAGGTGGACAAACCGATGTACACAAATTAACAATGAACTGGGACAGTGGGTCTTAACCTAAATAGATATTTTGTTATTGTGGTTAAAGAAATGTAATTTATGGAGTTGTTCGATTGCTGCTAGACCACCCCGTAAATACAGGTGCATCAAGCATGAGAGCAAATAGGTTTTCACCTCAGTGAAATGTTGTTTTTGAAAGGCTAAACGGCAACAAATATTGATTGAAACTGAATATTTTGTTAGATTTTGCTACTAAGTAGCAAAAAAAATATATCTTTTTAAATAGTTTTATATCCAGACTTTTATATAAATTATCCAGTAAGTGTGTCGTTACGATTTTTTATATGAATTGGGAAACAGGATCGGGGTATCTGCATGTTCTAAGACAAATTTAAGACTTTGTAAAATCCCTTAACATGCTAGTGACAATTTAAATGTAATCTAAGAATATCTAAAAGCTACCCAAACCGGTCTTCATCTGATTAAACATAGCAATTATAGTTAAAAAAACAACAACATTTGGAATTAAAGAAAGGAAGGCTGGATTGATTGAATTGGATGTTAAGTAGAAGGAGTGATATATATTTGAACAGTGACCCTTATATAAATCTAAAGGTAGGCAAAAAGACAGAAGTGCTTGATGAAAAAAACAAGGCCTGAAATAACAAACTCTTAACTTAAGTCTCTGTCATAGTTCTAAAAAAGGACTTGCACTTTGCAGAAACCCATTTGTGATAAATATTTAAACAAGTAATAAAAATGACTTACTACTCTCATTGCGCTCGAGAAGAATAGAACTGGAAAGAGAAAGAGGGAATATAAAATCAGTATTAATGGATGAATCCCTCTGCTATGTCATGGTGATTACAAATGTTCATGTGTTTTATATCCATTTTAAACTAAATCGGTGCTATTTTTATACACATACACAGCAACGTACCATCATCGGGGTCCTGGCAGGTGAAGCTGGTTCCCGCCAGCTCCGATATCATTTCCTGTAAAATGTCAGTGCTGCCCTGGCCAGAGGCGGCTGGAGAGGAAACAAAAGCACTTAAAGCAGCAGTAGGCAGAATATTTTTAGCATCCATGGGCAAAAATTCTATAATAACCTTTCAGCATATTGTAATGCAAGTGTTCTGAGAGAAAATTAGAGTTCTGCTCCTCCTCATGGCTCTGTTTTCAGGCTTTAGAAAATCTAGTCTGTGACGGGAGACTTTGACCAATCACAGGTCATTTCAGAGAGAGAGAGCGTTCCTATTGGCTGTTCATTCAAAGGAGGTGGCTGTCAATCACTCGCGAACTCCGATAAAACGGACAAACTAGGCAGCGCTGATCAAATAAGAATCAATATTCTGTTACTGTAATGCCTATTTCTCTCTTCAAATGTTTTCAGAAACATCTTGTAGTGTACGGTTTAGCTGTAAAATTAGAAAGTTTGCTCTGCCTGGTGGGTGGTGCTTGGTATTTCCTCAACTGATCTCAACATGGTCAACATTGCTGGGTCACAAACTGTCTCATTTTACAGCTAAACAGTACACTACAAGATGTTTCTGAAAACATTTTATGGGAGAAATAGGCATTACAGTAACAGAATATTGATTCATATTTGATCAGCGCTGCCTAGTTTGACCGGTTGATCAGAGTTTGTGAGTGATTGATAGCTGCACAGAGACGGTAAAGCTTGGTCTATGCTCGTCATAGTGAAGCCGGCGCGAGGAGCACGCGTCAGAAAATTACGCCATCGCCGCTTTCGCGTGGTGCGCGAAGGCTCCGCAAGTTGTCGCAGTGGTTTGTCGTGCACCTCGGAATTTTGTAACTACGCGCCGACTGCACGCGCTGCACTTTTCGTTTCACCATGGACGCCTTCGAGGGAAGACTGGCCGAGCAGGTTGGCCTGTACAGACGTCTCTACTACTGTTCATTGAGAGACCGCGGGGACAGTCAAATGACATTAAATACTTGGAGAGAAACAGGCAACACACTGAAGAATGACGAGGCTTTCTGCTGCAGGCTGTGAAAGAATCTGAGAGATCGTTTTGTAAAAGCTAAAAAAAAGGTCTCATGGAAAGAGTGGCGACCCGAGGGGAAGCACGGAGAGACGCAAAATAATTTAGACTTGGAGGTAAGTGACCGTAATAATTACAGTACGCAAATGCAGTGTTTGACGGTACGCCAGTGTTAAGTGTATACTACTGTTACCAGGAAACCTACTTTCCTTTCCGGTAACACTCGGCACATGATTTCTCATGCACTATTGTCAGGATATAGCTTTATAAAAATAAATGTTTTAATCATATTTGCTCCAACCTGCCTACTGCAGCTTTAATACAACTCAGCATACAGACAACGGAACTAAAGACTGTACCGGAAATGTTCCAATGTGATGTAACATCACACTCTGTTTACCTGCTTTGGTAAAGACTGCCAGGATGTGGTAGAAGGACGCCAGGCTGGGAGCTGAACACACACACACACATAAAAGACCATTATCATCCATTGGTCAACACTGATACACTGGTGTTGGTCTTACAACTGTGTGTGTGTGTGTGTGTGTGTGTGTGTGTGTGTGTGTGTGTGTGTGTGTGGGTGTGTGTGTGTCTGTGTGTGTGTTTAGTCACCTATCCCCAAGGCCTTCATCTCACTCAGAGTGTATAGAGCTTGTGTTTTGGCCAAAGAGCCGCAGCGTCTCAGAGCTTTGAGAATACTGTTGAAGGTGAGCAGGTCAGGCTGAACTTTCTGTTGACGCATCTGGTTCAACAGCTCCTGCAGACACAGAGAGAAACTTTAAACAAGCTTATTTTACCGCCACATACCTCGAAAAGAATTCATCACATTAAAAATCAACACTACAGTCGGTTCACATTTTTTGTCAACATACAGTTTGAGCCCCAAAGTGTTCAATATGAAATAAATACGTAATTATCAAATAAATAATCACATAAATAAATTGTGGACAATACATATATGAAACAATGATTTAAGAAATTATTATAAATCAAGTATTATTATGAAATTATTATTATTATTTCACTATTCTCATTTCCATAACAGGGTTTTAATGGTTGGTTAAACGTATTTTTAAAATTCAGTTTTTTATTTCATAGAAAATAAAAGGATGAAATAAAACAATGATAAAATAGCATTTCATTAGTTAGGTTGAGGTTTAATAATTTCTTAAATTATTTTACACTTAATTTATGAATTTATATATTTTCCACAATTAATTCATATGAGTATTTATTTCATAATATCTTTTTATTTATCTAATATTAAACATTTTGGGGCTCCAAAAATATATATTTATTCCTCTGAAAACAATTTAACTAACTGATTTTAGCATAGAGCTTATGCAACAACATTTTTAATGACACAAAAAGGTCTTTTACAACAAAAACCTGGTCATGTACTCTTTAGGATTTGCAACATTGAGTGAAACAGTGAAAAGGGTCTTACAGTGAGGAGGTCCCATCTCTCATTGTATTTATCTCTGACATCTGGAGCTGCTGTTATCAGAGCGTTGAAGATGTGGATGTCGGCTGGAAACAGAGGGTTGGGTTATTGGTCATCTAGTTCCAGTACAAAGACACTTCAACAGGTTATCTACTTCATGAAAATGTAATTCTTTGGCTCCCTCTAGTGGTAAATTCCAGAATAACACTTAAACCGACATCAATACACCAGGTCAAAACCAACAGACGGAATTTTCAGTTGAACAAATCTAGTAGGTTGGTGGAAGATCTAAATAATATGGTAAACTAATAGTGAAGGAACATGACGTAACTGTGTACTGAAGGTCACATGACATTCTTATATCCCTTTCACTGTTAAATTCAAATGAAAGGTGATTACAACACATATCTGTCACCGCTTCTTGAAATAAAAATAAATAGATTTTTAGTTAAAATAATTGTAGATTGTATTTAGAGTATATTCAAATGACCTGCATACTCTACTTTGCATTACGAGAGTTTTACAGCAAAGAAAAAAAGTAGTATTAAAAATAGAAAAGACATCACATCAACCTACAATTTCTGCTCCAAATATTGCCGTTAAAGATGTGTTTGTATACAACTACTGAGCCATTTTCTCTTCTTATTGTCTCTTTGCAACTCACCGATCATTCTGTTGTTAAGCATGTCTGTGTACATGCTGAAGGCCTTAGCATAGGCGCCATGCTGGGGAGAGACACACAAACATATGCACTTAATCTACAGCAGAGCACACAAATGACCATTTTACTGCCACAACAATCCCCACACAATGCAGTAACTACCCAGCGGTTCAGATGCATCTTCTTAAAGGGAACATTCACCACCTTTTATGTGGACGTCCAATCAGTGTTGATGGTAAATGTCGTCGATTGAAGCAATAAATTCCTCAGTGCTGCTATACTGACCCAGAAAGCTGAGTTCTCAGCTGCAAAATGTGTTGTTCATCCTGCATCCAGCGCCGTCTTTTGACGTGACAGTGACGTAGCTGGATGGAAGGAAGGAAGAACTACAGGCTGCTGTTTCAGCTTGGATTTCTAGTCTCCGCCTCTGAGTAGCCAGGGGGGGTGCTGTGCTCCAACTTCCTTGTTCTCTTCGCTTGTATAAACTGCGAAAATGGCATCCCAAAATATGAATGCAGATGATGTTATGGACGAGGATACATTTTACAGTGCTTTGACAGACTAGATGCTGTGGCTGCATTTGCCTTGCAAGAGGATGGCACGCAATGCATCCTGGTACATGTAGGCACTGCCGGCACAGCCCTCGAGCAGAACTCAGCTTTCTGGGTTAATGTAGCACACCCTAAGGAATTTAATGCTTCAATCTGCCCTAAACACTGAGTGGACATCCACGTAAAAGGTGGCACATTTTCCCTTTAACAAACATGAAGAGGCCCTTCCAGTAACAGCAACATCAGTAATGACTGTGTCCATACCTTCACCATGCCTCTGATCAGAGCAGAGTAACACCGTGTGTCTCTCTCTGGCAGCAGGTTAAAGATCCTCTCTGCGTTGTTGTTTTCTCTCCAGGTCGTCCTCAGCAGGTCTGAAGCCCGACGGAACCTCGACTTCCTTCTCCTCACCTCCTCTCCTGACTCCTCCTAATAAAAACACAGACAAAGTAAATATACATAAATACTGCAGTATTAATATCATGTCCAAAGTATCCAGCTGAATGTCGCTGATGGATTCATTTACCTGCTGCAACAAAAACCCAACTTTGTGTTTTATCGATTAGTAGACTAATCGCAGTTATTTTGATAATCAATTAATCGTTTTGAGACATTTTGCTATTTGTTTATTTATTGATTTGGGGGTTTGACATTTTACACTATTTGCTGACACTTTATAGACAAAACAATGAATTGAGAAATAATTGGCAGGTAATTAATAATGAAAATAATTGTTGGTTTGCAGCCCTAATAGTGTCACCATGAGGTTTCGATCTGGAATGACTCACTGTGTCCTCTGGCTGTGGTCCTCCCTCCTCAACAGGGTCTCTGTCACCGTAGAGACAGATCAGGTCCAACATTTCATGGGTGGTTTCCACAGAGACTGCCGTGCCTAGAAGAATTGAAGAGTCAATGAGGCAATATTCCTAAAACAGAGAGTGAGTGTGAGTGTGTGTGTGTGTGTGTGTGTGTGTGTGTGTGTGTGTGTGTGTGTGTGTGTTCTCACCAGCTTGCAGTAGTTGATCATACATGTCAACAGCAGCTTTAACTTTCCTCAAGTTGATTCGTTCTTTCAGTGCCTCCTCACTCACCTCCTCAAGAAGCAGTGCCACGGTCTCCGGCATCAGACACTACAAACACACACACACACACACCAAAAACACAATGAGAATTAAACAATATCACTCCATATTATTTTAGATATTCAAAAGGTCACATCAGCAATATTTCAAACATTTAAGTGAAACCAAACTGGATGTGTTTGCTATGAGAGTAAAGCTGACAGAACTCTCCTGAGGGCTGTAGTACAAAGCAGGATTTGGGGTTAGCCAGGTAACTTCAGGGTTAACACCTTCAGGGTTTTCAGTCCTATGACGGTGGTTCACTTCTTAACTGCGTAGATCGCCATGGTAACTGATGATTAAACACCTAACCTGTTCAGGAGCAGGTTCTGTTCCAGATAACTCGTATAAAAGCACCGCCTACTGACCAATCAGAGCTCTGTGTCAGATTGTATGATGATATTACACAAAGATGAAGAAGTTACGGTCATAATCCAGACTGAAAGCAACACAGCTGCAGGACGGACAGCTGGCAAAAAAACACCGACTGTGTGTGAATGCGTAAATTAACAAAATTATGATATCACAGCCCCATCTAGAGCACTATAGATCTGACTAGAATTAGCCTACATGTGTGTATTCCATTAAATGAATGTGTTGCTTAGATGTATTGTTATGGTGTGTATGATAATATTAACCGCTTTGAATTATCTTCATACATTTATTTTTTATTTGCTCCGTTTCACACCGCTGGGGTTGCAGCTGAAAGAATACGGCTAAAATAGTCATACACACCATAACAATACATCTAAGAACTAGAACTGACAAAGTTAGCGGGATAATACCGTGTTAACGCAAATTTGTTTTAACGGCACTAATTTCTTTAACGTATTAACACAACTTGAAACTTTTAGGTTGTAGCGGGCTCAGTTTTAAAGCTTCAGTGAAGATACAGATAGATACTGGCATCATGAAACTAGAAAACCTCCATTAAGTCCATTGGTACTAATCATGTCATACTAGCTTGTCAAGAAGGAGGTTAAATAACGCTCCAAATGTACGCTAAATTTTGTCAAGGAAAATCTGGCATGGCCATTTTCAAAGGGGTCCCTTGACCTCTGACCTCCAGATATGTGAATGTAAATGGGTTCTATGGGTACCCACGAGTCTCCCCTTTACAGACATTCCCACTTCATGATAATCACATGCAGTTTGGGGCAAGTCATAGTCAAGTCAGCACACTGACACACTGACAGCTGTTGTTGCCTGTTGGGCTGCAGTTTGCCATGTTATGATTTGAGCATATTGTTTTATGCTAGATGCAGTACCTGTGAGGGTTTCTGGACAATATCTGTCATTGTTTTGTGTTGCTAATTGATTTCCAATAATAAATATAAATATACATTTGCATAAAGCAGCATATTTGCCCACTCCCATGTTGATAAGAGTATTAAATACCTGACAAATCTCCCTTTAAGATACATTTTGAACAGATAAAAAATGTGCAATTAATTTGCGATTAACTTTGGACAATCATGCGATTAATCATGATTAAATATTTTAATCGATTGACAGCCCTACTAAGAACACAATAATTTAACGGAATCCACACAAGTAATTATAGACAGATCTATCGTGACTCTAGATGGGCCAGTGATATTATAAGCCTGTTAATTTACGCATTCACACAGTCGGAGATTTCTTTCCAGCTGTCTCTCCTGCATTTGGCAGCTTCAACATGTTACTTTTAGTTTGGATTAAGTGTTTAACTTCTTCATATTTGTATAATATCATAGTTTGCTCTTTGTTTGTAAAATGTGCCGCTCTGCTGACAGTAGACTAGTCCATGTCTGTGATTGGTCAGATACTGCAAGCACCGCCCCGTTCATGTGAATGCGCTCATAACCAGACAGAGAAACTCTGGGTTGATTTACCGAGTTGATAACCAGCTTCGTAGGACCGCTTAGCGTGATCTCGGTTGTTAGGGTTAGTGAAGCCAGCTAACGAGAAGATACCCTGGGTATGTTGAACTCACTTCGTAGTACAGGCCTCTGGATTGAACTGTTTTAGCCTGCTGTGCTATGATGTTTGATTTCAACCCCTTTCATAACACACACCTGTCTGACTATATATTCTCCAGCCCGCTTTACATATTCACTACTATATACAGTATATATGTGGGTGTGTGTTTCTTACTGGTATATGTGGTTCAGCAAAGTCTTTTGTGAAGAACTTGGGATTGCTGTTGACAAAGTATTTGGCTGCCGATTTGCCGGACTCCTGAGAGAGAGAGTACAGCTTCTGCAGAGAGAGAGACATGATACATGAGCAGTTACATAATATCTATTACAAAATATCTATATACAATACTGACTTAGCTCAGCGGGACAATAAATTGTACAATAATTCAGCTGTGCAATACTCAATGTCATTAATACTGTACATTTCATTATTTAATTCTGATTTAAACTATTCTGGTATTTATATTTAACACACTTAATAGATCCCACTTCTCAGCATTTTCTGCCGTTATATGCTATATATTGCACATCTTCATGCAAATATTTGCACATATTTCATATTTCTTATAATCTTATAATTATTTTAGATTTCATTTCTTACTTAATTACATATATTGTGTTTATATTGTAGCATTATGTACAGTATTGTAGCATTATGTACATTATTTAAATGGTACATACAGGTACAGCAACTGTAACGCCCCCATTTCCCACCAGTGATCAATAAAGTATTACTATTCTGATATTACAGCAGCTACATCCCAGAGTGCACTCTTTACAGCAATCTGAGCTGTTAGTGCTGATTCATTATGTCTGCAGTAGTAATGCTTTATGTTATTAGTAGTAATGTTTTGTTTGACTTCATCTTAATGCGTTCTCAATGGGTGCATATTATTATAAATACATAGAAAGTGTTAAAACGTTGAAATAAACTGAAATACAACAACAACAACAGTAACCAAAACTAATTTGGCTACTTGTAAAAGTAAACAAATAAACTAGAAATATATGTAAAAGGATAGACATTTTTCACACCCCATTTTTGTCATTGCAGAAAAAACAAATGTTCCCAAATGCAGCCATAATTAACTTTATTAATTACACCTGCACTTGTCCTGCTATGTCACCTATACCTAAAAAGGCTTATTTTAGTTTTCATCATTTTGTCTACTGTGTATACAGGGTGAAAACAACTGCAGCAGAGGATCTTGAAGAGATTACAACTCACAAGTTCTAATATTTCATGAGCCACAACATCTGTACCATTTTCACATAATACCCAATCGAAATTAACTGCCATTCCAAAATAAATTATAGCTGCTGTGCAGCTGTGGGTCGGGTCCGAGCATTTCGAGAAGGAAGAAGAAAAAAGGAAGAGGAGGAAGACAAATGAGAGATACAGGGCAGTCCGATCATCATTAATTCTTTAAGGGATTAGCATGTTCGTTCTGCCTTTATCGGGTCTCGAACTCACAACCTCAGACACCAAAAGCAAGTCCCTATGTTGGTGAGCTTACTGCCCGGGGGAAACTACCACTTCTCACAGAAGAAGAAAAAGAAGAAGAAGGAGAAGAAAACAAAAATAAGCTGACTTAGTAAAGTACTGCAATGTCACGTTAGTGTAAAGTTTAGCATGTTTTTGACATACAAACTCAGAGGAGGTCCTGGGAGAGAGGTAAGGATCATCCTGGAACTGGTAGGGATATGCTGTAGGATCCTGGAGGGAGAAAATAAAAAAGGCTAACACACATTGACAGACAGATACACAAGAAAAGATCCACACTGAAACTGAAAGATCATCAGAAAGAAGGGAAGGAGCTCTCACCCTGCTGACAGTCGATCCCAGAGCCTCCAGCACTGCCTCTTTGCTCCTGTTCAGTGACAAGGGACATTAATTCACAGACTTCTTTAAAGACATTTATGCAAACGTTAACACTTGGCTGACTTGATTTAAAACTGCGTGGTTAGTTTTAATAAGCTCGAAGTAAATTAGGTTTTTTCGGACTATAAAGTACAAAGTGTTGCTTAAAAACTTCAACTTCAACGTCATGTAGCAGTGATATGGACATATACCATGTTTTCTTCCGGGGGATGACAATAGTATCTGTGGATTCTGCAACGACATCAAGAAAAAGGTGCAATTTGAATGTCATTGATAAATTACAATCAATTATAAATAAAGCCTTTTCTCTGATGTAGCTACTGGGTGATTTAGTCAAATCTGACAGGAGGGCAGAATTTTCCAATAAATCCAATTATTTGAAGAATTAGCCCATTCTTTTACTGTCAACAAATCCCATGAGAAGATGAAAACCAACAATGCTCTCCTCACTGAGCTACAGCCACCCCAAAAAAAATGTATTAAAGTATTTTCAAGCAAACATATTCAAAGTGGAGTAAAAAGTGAATTTGTTGGACTAATTCCAGCTGCGGATTAATACACATTGCTGCCTGTAGTGAGTAGATGTATGGCTGTAGGATGGCGTATGGTGGATCAACTCAAAATAAACTACAGTGACTATGTTGAACTGAATGTAGGAACATCTCACCTTGTGCAACACCGTGGCTCATGTGTTTGAACATATTTAATTACACAGGCAAAAGTTGTTAGTTAGATACATTCTTCTTATGGGCAGGCAGGCAAACTCAATATCTTCCTTTAAATCTCCTCTTAAGACTCACTTTTTTTCTTAACTGATGGCATATTGTTGTAACTATTTATATGATTTGATCTTGTTTAGATCTTAAGTTCTGGATGTTAATTACTTTAATCATGCTTTTATTGTAAAGCACTTTGTAACATTGTTTTGGTAAGGTACTATATAAATAAAGTTATTATTGGATTTGTTTAACAATATTAACTATATTGCCATCCTTATCCTGTAGTTGTAAACAAAGCAGCAACCCTGAGGATGACTACACTTGGGCTCAGCTTTGAAGCAGTTAAGATTTTCTCACACTGATATTGTCTCTACTGACAAAGAGCGTTTCAGTCATTACCAAAAATCCTAATCCAATTTACCTTTATTAGCTTCTGCAGCTTGTTGTCGCAGAGCTGCAGTCCAACCAAAACTCCTGGAAAAAGAAGAAGAAAGAAACTGATGAAATAAAACGAGGTGACGTTATACTTTGCACAAAAAATACAGTCCTCTGGTTGGCTGTGTTCATTCATACATCCCTTTGTTGCACATACACTATCATATTTGATCTAAGTAGATTAACACCCACAGCCCTGAGGGTAGAGCAGGTCGTCCACCAATCTGAAGGTCGGAGGTTCGATCCCCGGCTGCTCCGGGTCACATGTCGATGTGTCCTTGAGCAAGACATTTAACCCCAAATAGCTCCTGAAGGCATAGCCATGGGTGTGCGAATGAGTATTTAGATTAGAGCCTGCTGGGCAAAGTTGGCACCTTAGCAGCCTCTGTCATCAGTGTGTGTGATGGTGAATGCTGACATGTAGTGTAAAGCGCTTTGAGTGAACGGAAGACTAGAAAAGTGCTGACACTATAGCTATAACTCTATAGTTACAAACATGTTGAACAGTGTGTGTGAGGTCAATATCAGTCTAACAGCAGAGAGTGTGTAGAAACTCTCTCTCAACTGATTCATATGCAAAGCATGAAATATCTGAGGTAAACCATTGTCTACATGTTTAAAACTAACTCACATCTGCTTAGATATCAGACATTTGTCCATCATGTGCTGCAGTGATGTAAGGTATCTCCATGGAGACATGATGACCTCCTGATGCTGCTGCAGCTCTAACACTCATCTAGCGACCACAGTTACAAGAGAACACAGTCCAGTGAATACTATGTTATATATATATATATATATATAACCCATCAGTCTCACCTGTGAGTCCAGAGCTGCTGGTAGTGATGGATCAGAAAGCTGAAGCTGTTTCTGTGGATGTGATGTCCTACGAGCCGACCGGGCACCGCCATGTTGTACACAGTGAAGGATTCTGGGAGGGAGAGACCATGTGGTGCTGAGAGAAGGGGAGAGACACATAATAACACTTTGTATTTTAAACAAACTCTACGCGTTATCCACACTTAACATCTAGCAATTTTTATATTTTATTGAGTTATTTAAAAAGCATAATATCCACTAGGTTTGTATAAAAGCCGAGTCGCACTATCTGTGTCTCCCCTCTAGTCTGACGGTTGGTCTGACCGGCCCACGTGTGGAACAGGAGTAACTTTGTGTCGCATGTGGTTGAATTTAATACATCCATGTGTTGAACTGTCCGCCATGAATTCATATCAATAAACAGCTCAAAGTCTGGATAATTCTCCAACATGTATTTTGGTAAAGACGTGCCATGGCGGCGTCTGGAGGGCATGACGTTTGGCCTATACTCTGCTGAGGAGATCAGGTGAGAGATAACTTGTTAGCTTCTTTAATGCTAAACATGAGTTCATAACAACATGTCTACTCGTGGCAGCAACGTTATGTTACTGTACTCTTCTAGCTATCTGGATAATTACACACATGTTTTAGATAGGAGTTGCTTTGTCAATGTTCAGATTATTTATTATCTTGTGCACCAACATGATTCTCAGCAGTAACAGTGGATGTCAGCTGCTTTTCCCTGACTATTATTAATGTGTTTATTCAGATCCTCAGCTAACTTTGACTGTGGTTCAACCCTGTAGGGACCGACTGTATCAAGATGCCACTTCTGATATGATCAACATATTTTTATAAATAGATATAGGTCATTTCATATCTCGATAACGATATATATCACGATATAGCAGGCTTTCTGGGAATTCAGTTAATAGTCAAATATTGCGTAAAATCTGCACATGGTAAACCCTAGTTTAGTATATTCCTGTGTGAATTGTATACTTGACAAATGAAAAGTAAAAGAGTATTTCCTCATTTTAAGAACTTGTGTGCAAAATGAACATGACAGTTTTAAATAAAATTATAGAGAAAAAATAGATAAATATAGGTGTAGCCTAACAATAAGGCCTGTTTATTTATAGTAGGAATATACTATCTTCAGACTTGAAAATAACTTTCTTTTCCTCCAAGTGCAGAATCATTATTATGGTTTGATATATATGTGTATATGGATTTGCTAGTGTATGTGTGTGTGTGTGTGTATATGTGTGTGTATATATATATATATATATATATATATATATATATATACAGACGTAGGCAAAGTTGTTGGTAACGTTCCGTTAAAGAGAGAAAAACCCTCAATGGTCACTGAAATAACTTGAAACTGACAAAAGTAATAATAAATAAAAATTCACTGAAAATTAACTAATGAAAATCAGATATTGTTTTTGAATTATGGTTCAGCAGAATCATTTAAAAAAACAAACTAATGAAACTGGCCTAGACAAAAATGATGGTAACATTAACTTAATATTTTGTTGCACAACCTTTTGAGGCAATCACTGCAATCAAGTGATTTCTGTAACTCTCAATGAGACTTCTGCACCTGTCGACAGGTATGTTGGCCCACTCCTCGTGAGCAAACTGCTCCAGCTGTCTCAGGTTTGAAGGGTGCCTTCTCCAGACTGCATGTTTCAGCTCCTTCCACAGATGTTCAATAGGATTTAGATCCGGGCTCATAGAAGGCCACTTCAGAATAGTCCAATGTTTTGTTCTTAGCCATTCTTGGGTGTTTTTAGCTGTGTTTTGGGTCATTATCCTGTTTGAGGACCCATGACCTGCAACTGAGACCAAGCTTTCTGACACTGGGCAGCACATTTCGCTCCAGAATGCCTTGATAGTCTTGAGATTTCATTGCACCCTGCACAGATTCAAGACACCCTGTGCCAGATGCAACAAAGCAGCCCCATAACATAACCAAGCCTCCTCCATGTTTCACATTAGGTACAGTGTTCTTTTCTTTGGATGCTTCATTTTTGCGTCTGTGAACATAGAGCTGATGTGACTTGCCAAAAAGCTCCAGTTTTGTCTCATCTGTCCAAAGGACATTCTCCCAGAAGCTTTGTGGCTTGTCAATATGCATTTTGGAAAATTCCAGTCTCGCTTTTTTATGATTTGGTGTCCTCCTCGGTTGTCTTACATTAAAGGTCACCTATTATGCAAAATGCACTTTTCCATGTCTTTTAAACATCAATATCTGTCCCCAGTGTGTCTACAAGTCACCATAGTATCATAAAAGACCATCCTCTCTCTTTTTCTCCTGCTCCGTTTGTCCGGAAATGGGTGTCGAAAAATGCTGCGCAGCTTTTCCTTCTCTTCTGACGTCGTTTGAGAATGCAAGCCACGTGAGGGTTTCCTGGTCGAACCAGAGCAGAACCTTCAGTAGCTGACCCCGCCCCACAGCGCGTCACTGTCTCTCCTCCTCAACCGAACTTGAGCAAAGTAGCTCCTACAGTTAGTCTGCAAGAACCAGCAGAACAGGCCTCATGTACTCCCATCATCTAAATATAACATGTTCTTTCACAAAGGCTTTATGTAATTACACTGTTTAAACAGATGATATTTATATATTATACATATTTGATGTCATGCATGTAGAAGAGTACAGGTAGTAAATAGTGACTTGTAAGCAACACAACACATTTCTGTTTCACAGTCAAACTTTATTTGAGTTGACAGATGACAATATTAATTATTCACAGCATTTGTAATCATCTCACCTGTTAGTTAGTTAGTTATGTTAACATGGTACAGGAGAAAGTCTTTCAGCTCTGGTAAACTATGGTAAGCTAAGCTCCGGTGGTCTGTAGTCATGGTAACACAGAGACAGCTACTACTGTAAATAATATACCATTACTCTGATCTTCCATACATTTATCTTTTAGCAGAAATAATGAACTGACTACTGTTTCACATCTTCTATTTTCCACCCTGATGGTCGCTGTGTTTACACACCGTCTCATAGCGGTAGCATGTAGCTAACCCGTTAGCATGTAGCTACATGCTAACGGGTTAGCTCTGTATCTCCCATCTGCTCACAGCTATCTGCTCTCAGCTGTCTGCTCTCAGCTGTCTGCTCTCAGCTGTCTGCCCACAGCTGTCTGCTCTCCTCTGGGATGATTCTGTCGGTCATTTCTCACAGATGGATCTGTAAAGACAGACGTAAAACAGAGTGTATGTTTACGGTTTACAGAGTTGATGCATGAGGTAAACACTGAGCTAACCAACAGAGCTATAAACAGCATTATTCACCTGAGAGAAACCGACAGGAGAACCTGGAATCTGGACCGCAGATGTTCATCATTTGTCGCCGATTTCTGATCAGATTCCTCCGGTAACGTGCGCTGGGTGAAGTTTCTGGTTTATAAACTTTAAAGTGGTTTATAAACTTTATTCTAGCTCCTCTCTCTCCACTCCTCTCTCCAGAGCTTCTCCGGGAGGGAGGGGGAGATAGTGACGCTGTGTTGTTGAGGACGTTTGATTGACAGAAAACGCTGACCAATCAGAGCAGAGTGGGAGGAGACAGGCTGTGAATCAGGGGTTTTCAGACAGAGGCTGAATTAGGCTCTGAGGCAGGCAGACTCAGGCTGCAGTATGAGAAGAATAAAGGGTTTTTTGAACATTGCAGCATGTAAACATGTTCTAGTGCAACATTAAAATACATCTATGAACCTGGAAATGAGCATAATATGTGACCTTTAAGTCCACTTTGGCTCAAACAGTGACGGATGGTGCGATCTGACACTGATGTACCTTGACCTTGGAGTTCACCTCTAATCTCTTTGGAAGTTGTTCTGGGCTCTTTGGTTACCATTCGTATTATCCGTCTCTTCAATATGTCATCAATTTTCCTCTTGCGGCCACGTCCAGGGAGGTTGGCTACAGTCCCATGGACCTTAAACTTCTGAATAATATGTGCAGCTGTAGTCACAGGAACATCAAGCTGCTTGGAGATGGTCTTATAGCCTTTACCTTTAACATGAAGGTCTATAATTTTCTTTCTAACCTCCCGAGACAACTCTCTCCTTAGCTTTCTGTGGTCCATGTTCAGTGTGGTACACACCATGATGCCAAACAGCACAGTGACTACTTTTCACCCTTTAAATAGGCAGACTGACTGATTACAAGTTTGAAGATACCTGTGATGCTAATTACAGGACACACCTTAGTTTAATATGTCCCTATGGTCACATTATTTTACATCTTTTCTAGGGGTACCATCATTTTTGTCCTGGCCAGTTTCATTAGTTTGTTTTTTTAAATGATTCTGTTGAACCACAATTCAAAAACAATGTCTGATTTTCAATAGTTCATTTTCAGTAAATTTTTATTTATTATTACTTTTGTCAGTTTCAAGTTATTTCAGTGACCATTGTGGGTTTTTCTCTCTTTAACGGAACGTTACCAACAACTTTGCCTACGTCTGTATATGTAGATTTTGTTGTTTATTTTTGTGTCCAGTTGGCACATATGTATACTTTTGTTTATCTGCGTTTAAAAGAAAACCTAATAAAAAGTGAATGACAAAAAACATAAATACAGGCCTAGCCTGTATCGCGATAGAAACAATATATAAATATATATACGATAGACATTTTTACATTGTTTTGATGATATATCTAGGGCTGTCAATTGATTAAAATATTTAATTGTGATTAATCGCATGATTGTCCATAGTTAATGACGATTAATCGTAAATTAATCATACATTTTTTATCTGTTCAAAATGTACCTTACAGGGAGGTTTGTCAAGTATTTAATACTCTTATCAACATGGGAGTGGACAAATATGCTGCTTTATGCAAAATGTATGTATATATTTATTATTGGAAATCAATTAACAACACAAAACAATGACAGATATTGTCCAGAAACCCTCACAGGTACTGCATTTAGCATAAAACAATATGCTCAAATCATAACATGTCAAACTGCAGCCGAACAGGCAACAACAGCTGTCAGTGTGTCAGTGTGCTGACTTGACTATGACTTGCCCCAAACTGCATGTGATTATCATAAAGTGGGCATGTCTGTAAAGGGGAGACTCGTGGGTACCCACAGAACCCATTTACAGGAAGTTTGGAGCATTATTTAGCCTCCTTCGCAACAAGCTAGTATAAGTAATAATACTATAAAGTATAGTAGTATATCATTATTATTATTATTATTATTATTATTATTATGTAATAATAGTATACTTAGATTTTCTAGTTTCATATGATACCAGTATCTTCACTCTAGCTTTACAAATGAGACCGCTACCACCTAAAAATGAATGTGTAATTATTGTGTTAACTTTGACAGCCTTAACATCATCATATTGCCCAGCCCTAAAACCGGCTAAACACCGATTACACATACATGATAAAGTTCCAAGTTATTCACTGCAGTAGTAACCAAAAAGTTGCTAAGAATAATCATTTTGGAAGCAGATAGTATAATAATGTGTTCTTCTCCTCTCTTGTCCAGGAAGCTGAGTGTGAAGGCGATCACTAACTTCAGGCTCCTCGATGGTGTAGGGAATGTGGCCCCGAACAGCCTGTACGATCTGGCCCTGGGGCCAGCAGACAGCAAAGAGGTACATCTCCACTCAAATCATATAACATACAATCTAATCTGTGTGTTGCATAATACAGTAAGGACACATCTGTGAAATGCCAAAGATCCGTCTGCTCCTGACTTGTGGTTGTACCTCTGTGGTTTACCGTTCTCAGTGTGTAAAGTTCAAGTAAACTTTCAGCGAGTACTTAAAATTATGATTTTTTTCATGTTACTTTCTGTTATTGTTTTTACCAGGTGTGTTCAACCTGCTGTCAGGACTTCAACAACTGTCCAGGACACCTGGGACATGTAGAGCTACCTCTACCTGTATACAACCCGCTGTTCTTTGATGTAAGCAGGTCTTCAAATGCACAACACAACACTTTCTAAAACTTGTTCCAATCCACCTGCTTTAATGCATTTTGACTAATATTTGTATGGTTTTCTCTCATCCCCTCCTACTGCTCTCCTTCATCAGAAACTCTACCTGCTTATTCGTGGTTCCTGTCTGTCATGTCACATGTTAACGTGTCCCAGAGCCGCCATCCACCTGCTGATAAACCAAGTGAAGTTAGTGGACCATGGAGCCATGCAGGAGGTCTACCAGATAGAACAAGTTCTCAGCCAGGTGGGTTTGAAGTTACTGTGGAAACAAATTATGGCAGGATTGTACAGACTAGGTTGCTCTTCTGACTTATGGATCTCCACAGTGGTTTTGTAACTATCATAGATCTACAGCTCGCTGTTTATACTTTTATTTATTATCTTTATTATTTGTGTGTGTGTGTGTGTGTGTGTGTTTGTGTGTGTTAGCACCTGGAAGTGAACCCCAAAGCCACCGGAGATGAGATCGAGCAGGTGCTTAAGCAGTTTACTGACACAATAGTTGGAGTGAACGCCAAAGGTTCCGAGAACACCAAACCGGTGAGTACACACTTACACACACGTATGCAAAGACATGCAGACACATGGCACTCAAAAACAAACATATACACACACCGAAAATCACTTGAGGACTGTTTAATGGGATTTAAAATATGGAAAATAGGGTTTAACGGTTCTGAAACTGAGACCAAAACCGCGACACAAATGTCCATGGTCTTGTGGTGCCGTTTTCCGTGTCGAGATCCACCCCAAATTAATCTACTCCAGTGTTCTTGTTGTTGATTCAATAACAGCTGGAATTTTTTGAAAACCTAGAGTTTTTCTTATTCTCCCGCAACCCCAAACCATGGATCTGGAGAATGGTTACACCCCTGATGGAAACCATATTGTGATATACATTCATTTCAGCCATACAGTGCAGTCCTCATGGAGGCACACTGGCCTAATTGTGTCTCTGTTGTTTTTTTTTTTCAGATCAAACACCTTGTTGAAAAGAAGGGCAGTCTGATAAATGACTTCTGGAAGATCCATATGAAAAGTAGGAAGTGCCCTTACTGCAGGTAACCTGATAGAAACGGTGATGGAACTTGATTCTCATTTAATGTCGTTCTATAATACTTTCTATAGCAAAGATTAACCATCTACCACCTGGTTATTAGTTAGTGGAGCCAGCCATACTTACAGATGTACAGTATATACTCTACTAGATATCACCTGTTGTGGTTTTGCTTTAAATATGGCTTGTACAATATAACGGTGAACCAGGGCTTAATCTCCCACTGGTAAAACCATAAGTAATGTAAATTGGTGTATATGACCACAGTGAACTATTCCGTTAGTATTTTTAGGCCTATATTCAACAACTAAGCACACAGGATTACTGATGCAAATGGTTATTTGCTCAAAGATCAGACCAAGAGGCTAAAGATGTAGGTGGCATAATGATGTAATACCTCTTTGCCTACATGTTGATAATAGACAAATTCCTAATAGCCCATTTTATGCTGTGATCATGGTTTGTTTGTGTGTGTGTGTGTAGGAGTGGCAGGTTTACAGTGCGTCGTGAACACAACAGTAAGCTGATTGTCACGATGCCATCAGGAGTGAAGACCGGTGACAAGACTGATGGTACGTCATATTTGAAAGAAATTAGATCATATTTATTACACATGCTGATCGTTATTGTGCCAACAGCTGTGCAGTCCGGAAGAGACTGAGATTAAACCTATTGTTAACTCCTGAGAGACGGAGTGGGAAAGAGCCTATTTGTGTCTTTGTTTTTGGTGAAGCGGTGTGTAACCTGTAACTCTGCACCGCCAACATGGCACCCGTTGTGAGCCCTGCCTATACACATGTAGAATACAGTAAATGGATTTTGTCTGGCTTTTGTTTTTGTCATCCTGCAGAGGATCTGATAGCAGGGAAGAGAGTCTACCTGACGGCTAGTACCGCTAGAGAACACTCCAGCAAACTGTGGGAGCAAGAAGGTAGGACCAAAACCGGACTGTTTGATGATTACAACAAAGTGAAACATTTAAAAGTGAATATTTGAAGTGCGGTCTTGTCAGACCAGATTATATGACTTGAGTAATATCTCAATTGAAAAGAAGCATATGAAGAAACGGTAACACTTTTAAGATCTATAAAAACTGAATTATGAAATAAATGTCTAAAGATGCAATAATTACGATTCCATAAGGAGTCATTTGTTAACTACTGCTTTCTATTTATGACCCCCCTTTTATAACTTCTTTTTCTAATTTCTCGCATTAAATTATATATATCTTTTCATTAATTTACTATCAGTTTAAACTTATTTTGAAGGGCTTTAACCTCTTCTACTCCACCCCTCTTTACGATAGATAGACAGACAGATAGACAGACAGACAGACAGACAGACAGACAGACAGACAGACACTCAGACACTTTATTGATCCCGAAGGAAATTTAGGATAGACCCGTTAGTACAGGGGGTCTTTAGGGGGAGATAGCAGGTCTAACATTATGATAGAAGTATATGATGGCCATCCTCATGCTCTATTATGTCTCTATAAATTTAACTATTTTTTACCACTCAAGAATTGATAAAAATGATCAATAATTCCTCCAAAATATCACATTAAGACACCAAGACATGGAAGAACACCATAGAAAAAGTCATGCTGTGATTTGGTCTCAAACTTTTGACATTTAGAGATTTATGCAAGAATTGCATTTTTTTGTAGGAAAATCCATCCATCCTCTGAATGCTCTAGGTCTCTAGTTTGATCCATCCATCCTCTGAATGCTCTAGGTCTCTAGTTTGATCCATCCATCCTCTGAATGCTCTAGGTCTCTAGTTTGTGGCTGTAAAGTTTCATGAGGCTGTGATTATCCTAGAGGTCACCACAGGTCATTTTATACAGTGAGATCAAGTTTTTAAAAAAATGGTCTCACTACAATGAAATGTCTCCTATGGGGACTAACATCATCACACATGAATCCAGTTGGGCTCATTGGATCCACAAGAGTCTCAGCTGTACAGTGATACCCAATTCATGTAATTCATAGACTGTTTAGGGACCCCAGGATGCAGAAATATTCAGATACACCATTTTAGAATAGGCGAAAATAACACGATTATACTGCATTCAAAAACTGCATGTGATTATCATAAAGTGGGCATGTCTGTAAAGGGGAGACTCGTGGGTAACCATAGAACTCATTTTCATTCATATGTCTTGAGGTCAGAGGTCAAGGGAACCCTGTGAAAATGGCCATGCCAGTTTTTCTTCACCAACATTTTAAGTTTGGAATGTTATTTAGCCTCCTTCCCAACAAGCTAGTTTCTAGTTTCGTGTGATACCTGTATCTTCTAAACCATTATTAAAGAGCTGATAAGGATAATCATGGTGACCTTTTCTAGATAGTAGAAATTGTGATTTCGTTTTTTTGAGGATGCAAAATGGTAGCGTTGCAAAAAAAGCCAAAAGGTCATTCACTTTTTGTGATCATCAATCATTCTCAAGACATAATTCTTCTCTCCTCTCCTTCATCCAGGTTTCTTCTTGAAGTGTCTGTTTGCCGGGGTGGTGGAGGGGACGCGGTCCAAGGAGGGAGAGAACGGTCTCTATCCAGACCTGTTCTTCCTGGAGCTGCTGGTGGTCCCGCCTTGCAGGTACAGTGTGAACCAACCCGTGCACATACGGCACATTGAGCCACTGGTAGTAGAAACATTTTACAAATATTAGTTGTGACCTCCTCAACAATCGCTACAACACTAACAATTTTGATAAGGCTGGGAGGGATGCACAATCAGTATACAATCTCAGCCTAAATAAATCATTTATTTTGTGTGATAATAAAGCTATATAACAAATGGTACTGATGTAAGCAGAGGTTATATGACCACATTGCTTCTCCTGTCCCTGTCAGGTATCGTCCAATCAATCGACTGGGTGACCAGATGTTTACCAACGGTCAGACAGTCAACATGCAGGCTGTCATGAAGGACTGTGGACTCATAAGGAAACTCCTGGCTCTCATAGCAGGGGAGAAAACGGCTGAAGAGGAGGAGGACAAGGAGAAGGAGGTAAGATGACGTGTGTGTGTGTCCAGTGTTACAGTCTGTTCTCACAGTTGTTCTCTTTTTAAATTCATGTCCATGTATAGTGACGCACACAGCTGTACAGATCCCGTTAAAACATCAGCCACATGGTGATTGTGAACAGGACATGTGAACCCGTCCTCTCTTGTCCCCCTCAGGCTCCTGAGCAGACGGACCAGACGTTTCTGTCGGGGATCCCCGGACAGACACTGACAGATAAACTCTACAACATCTGGGTCCGACTGCAGACCCACGTCAACATCGTCTTTGACAGTGACATGGACAAAATGATGACGGAGAAGTACCCTGGAATCAGACAGGTATCCCATACACAGATACTGTTTGTAACACACGACATCCCAGTGCAGTAAGAGTTAATCTAATGTCAGATTTAGGGCTGTCAAATGATTGAAATATTTAATCGCGATTAATCGCATGATTGTCCATAGTTAATGGCAATTCATCACAAATGAATCACACATTTTTTATCTGTTCAAAACTCTTATCATGTTACTCTTATCCCAAACACATTTTATATTTGTCCCCGGGACGCCGTTAGTCTCGAGTCCTGATGGTTACGGTACCTACGGTACTGTAGAAAAACGAGTACCATCACGTTTTCAGATTTTTGGCATTGACTTGGTACCGAAGTATCGGTTCTCGTGACATCCCGAGCTGATAACCCTAACCCGTGCCAGTTGCCTAATTGTCTGCTCCCCTTTGCCAGATCTTGGAGAAGAAGGACGGATTGTTCCGGAAACACATGATGGGAAAACGAGTGGACTTCGCTGCCCGATCTGTCATCTGTCCAGACATGTACATAGAGACCAACGAGATCGGAATACCTATGGTACATCTGACTGATTATTGTCCTTCCTTAAGGAAATGGAAATATAAATGATATCAGTATTGATCACCAAAGTCTGATCCAGGATGAAACCAACCGTCTCTTCCATGCTTGTGCAGGTGTTTGCCACCAAGCTGACATACCCCCAACCCGTCACTCCATTTAACGTGAAGGAGCTCCGTCAGGCCGTTCTCAACGGGCCCAATGTCCACCCCGGCGCCGCCATGGTGATAAACGAGGACGGCAGGAGAACCATCCTATCAAATACCAGCCTTGCACAGAGAGAAGCTGTTGCCAAGCAACTGCTGACGCCCTGCCCCGGTCCACATAAAATGCCCATGAAGATAGTAAGTTCGATGCTCTGATTGTAACTTTTGTAATTCATAAAGCCTTATACAGCCGGCACTGTGAGTTAACCTTTCATTGTCAGTGACATAGCCCTTCACTCTCATCCTTTTGTCTGTCCAGGTGAATCGTCACATAAAGAACGGAGATGTTTTGTTACTGAACAGACAGCCCACTCTGCACAGACCCTCCATACAAGCCCACTGTGCACGCATCTTACCAGGAGAGAAGGTAACATCCAATCGCTCATTTGTTTTATAGTGATTTATTGTGCGTTTAAAATAAACGTATGATATATAACAAATTGTACTTGATCTTAATTTGATGCTGCAGGTACTAAGGCTCCACTACGCCAACTGCAAGGCGTACAACGCTGACTTTGATGGAGACGAAATGAACGCTCACTTCCCTCAAAGTGAGCTGGGCAGAGCCGAGGCCTACACGTTAGTCAGCACCGACCAGCAGTACCTCGTGCCCAAGGTGGGTATAGACACACCGTAGACAGAGGATGTTCAGGAGTATAACACAGCTCGCAAAACCATTGTTTTCCTATGGTGGAGCGCCTGCCAGGTCACGTTTTTCTAGCGTTTTTTAGACATGCATAAAAGAAACCCGGCAATGAGTTAGCATTTTAGCACGTCCGGTTCCCTCGTCTGGAAATCAATGGGTTTTTTGAATGGGTTTTATTTTAAAAAAAAAAAATTGTATCCTTTTTTGGCCCGCCACCACCCCCCCTCTGCAGAGGGCTAAATTTACTTTGTTTTTATTTTTTTACAAATTAATAGCCAATGAAGGAAAAGAAAAGTTATAATACTAATAATAATCATAATCTTTGTCAAACCATATTACTTAAAAAAACAAAATAATAATAATAATAATAAAAAACAACAAAAAAAAGTAGGGGCGAATAGGCTGGCCACCTTAACAACATATAAACCAATAAACAAACAACAACAGTGACAAAAAAACATTCAAGAGTTGACATGGACACATTTATGTAACCAGAAAAATATCAACAATGACAGAAAACAACGAGCTGACAAACAGAACAGAGACATAGAGAGTAAGGTCTCTTTTTGTTCAACTGTGTAAGATGGGGTATAGGAACGGGGTGGGATTGTAATATGAAGATGATAGTAGTGACGGGGTGGCATTTGGTTCACCGGCAGATTAAGACTCGGTGTAAGATATGAGACATTTTGATTAAATTCCGTGATTTGATTATTTTATTTGGCGGAGACTTGCTCTATTGATGGATGTTCTGAGAGGATGTTCAACCATTGTTTTATAGAGAGGCGGTGTCTGGATTTCAAATTGAGGAGATAGTGATAGCTAGAGCCACAAGTAAAGATGTGTTGTTAAGTCTGACAGGTCGCCAATAAGGCAGATGGATTGAGATGGTGGGATGTTGCATGCAAACAATGCTGAGAGTTTAGTTGTTATGTGTTTCCAGAAGTTTTGGACCGGGGGAGGACCAGAGGGCGTGTAGGTAATTGTCGTGGGTACATTTTATGGCCTGTGAGATGTGTGCGGTGTATTATCTTGTATTGGATTAGTTGAATGGGTTTTTAATTAGATGCCTGAAATAAGGGGTGTGGTTAACACAAGTTTAAGAGGTTAAAGTGGGGGGTGGGGGGTGGAATGGCCCCTTTCCCTACCCCCCTACTTTCTGTGCCCTTCGCTTGGACCACACCCATCTCCGTACTCTGCCTTCATTTTCATCTCAACTACACATCTGTAAAGTTTTGTGACTGCATCTTGCACTCAGCTTTTCCTCTCTCTCTCTCTCTTTAGGATGGTAAACCTTTACAAGGTCTGATCCAGGACCACATGGTATCGGGTACGAGGATGACGATACGGGGCTGTTTCTTCTCCAGAGTCCAGTACATTGAGTTGGTCTACAGAGGACTAACGGATAAACCAGGCCGAGTCAAACTGCTGCCACCGGCTATACTCAAACCACAGCAGCTGTGGACAGGAAAGCAGGTAACTGACCTTTGGACATTTTAGTCTGTGTTTCAAGAGGTTCTCATCGGCTTATAGGAGGTGTGTTAT
The DNA here is from genome assembly GCF_043250625.1 of Sebastes fasciatus. Lineage (NCBI taxonomy): Eukaryota > Metazoa > Chordata > Actinopteri > Perciformes > Sebastidae > Sebastes > Sebastes fasciatus. The sequence continues at coordinate 3,557,275 of NC_133804.1, forward strand.
GACAGAGACAGCCAAAAGAATCACTGGAAGCTGGGATAAGTCAGTTTAGCCCAGATGTTTAGCTTTGGTCTTGTGCTCTAACGCCTCTGTAAACTCAGTTGCACTATTGTGTCATTAATGGAGTTGTTTGTTGTAGGTGGTGTCTACGCTCCTGCTGAATGTAATCCCACAGAACGCTGTACCTCTCAACCTGGTCGGCAAGTCGAAAATCCCCAGCAAAGCATGGATCCAGGTCCCGCCACGAGCTGCTCCGGGATACAAACCTGATAGCATGTGTGACTCACAGGTACGTACACACACACACACACACACACACACACACACACACACACACACACAAGGTGGAAATATCTCACTTTCCAATCCTAACCAACATGTGTCAACCAAAGACTGTGTATACCAACAGACGACGCGTCCCCACTTCCTCCGACTGTACTAAAATGAAGCCAAAATATCTCAGATACGAGCGCCATCTTGCGCTGGTGACGTCATTTGGAGCCAGAGTCTCTCTCTCTCTTCTCCACTCTGTCGTGGTACAAATGGGAGAACACGTCAAAGAGGCACTTCTGTTCATTCCACGACTCCACCGGTTTATCCATGTTCACTTTCTACCCCCGTTTGCTGCTTCCTGTTTGGTGCTGGAGAGAGTACACGTGTTGGTTGTTGACAGTGTTCGCATCATTGAACTTAAGATAACCTGTTTGATTTTTATCGGAACGCCAAGACGAGAAAAAGACTGACTTAAGAGAGCTCGGACTGAGTTTTAGGACCACCACACACTACACGATGGAGATCACGGGAGCGCGCCGCACCTCTAGCAAAACTCTCCTGATTTCATTCCGACATTGGAAATGTGTCTGCGACAGTAAAATTGCTTGAAAACTGGTTTGGTGTGAGGTCGGCAGAAACCATCTTTGGGAAAAAATTTAGTTGACGTGTACTTTGACTTTTTAGTTTGAACCATGTCCCATCTGCTAACATGGAGCTATACTGCAGCCAGCCACCAGGGGGCTATCAATCTGTTTTGGCTTCCCTTTGTGGGAGCTGTCGTGTCGTCCATCTTTATATACAGTCTATGAAGTCAACAGCGATACAGCTTGTCACAAGCTCTGCGTTCTTTTGCCTTTGTTTGGCGAACTGAAACTTGTCCCCAGAAGAATTTAAAAATGGCCCCTACAATGTTAAAAACACACATGGAGAACAAAGTGTTCAGTGGTTTGGAGTTATTCAAATTTTGCCCAAAGTGAGTCAATATTTGACCTTTTTTTTTTAATGCTTAATAATTTATTTACCACTATTTTTGGCCATTCTGTTTGTTTCCCAGGTGGTGATTCGTCAGGGGGAGCTGTTGATGGGGGTTCTGGACAAAGCCCACTACGGCTCCTCAGCCTACGGTCTGGTCCACTGCTGCTACGAGCTGTACGGAGGGGGAACCAGCGGCAAACTGCTCAGCTGTCTGGCCCGACTCTTCACCGCTTACCTGCAGCTATACAGAGGCTTTACTCTGGGTAAGAACCCAGACACACGCCCTCCTGACACAGGCGTATAACAGACAGCATTACTCATTTGTGTCTGTCTGTTTTTGTGTATAATTACTGAATGTAGTAGAAGAGTATTATGTTTAAAACTTTTTGTGTTTAGGTGTGGAAGACATCCTGGTGAAACCGGGCGCCAACAGAAAGAGGAAAAAAATCATCCGAGAATCACTGACGATCGGCACCAAAGTGAGTTAAAGCATCAGCTTGTTCTAGTGAAATGAACTGTCTGGTAGTGTTTTCATTATTGATGTAACATCTAACAGAGTTAAAGTGCACAGCACCTTCATGAGTGGACTACATTCTGTGTTATTCAAACCAATGAACAAAGGGAAACATATAAATTGCTAATCCACAGTAAATAAGTATTTAGAAAAAAAAGCAGCCTTGTCAAATTCAGTGCTTCCTCCTCAGTGGATGCCACTGGCCAAAACGGCTGCCACAGTGAAGTTGTAGTTCATGGGCCTCATGGTGCTCCATCATGGCCACTGGGGATAAATATGTACTACACACAAACACAAACGTGCGTTCAAATGAACTGAACCAGTGAAGAGCTGCTACTGAAGCTGCCACAAATAATGTTGAGTGTCTGATCTTTTATTAGCGTTCTTCACTGAATCTTTGAAAATCTGAACTTCTGTAAACTTCAGTTTCCATGACAACTGGTGCAGTCTAATTGTTGCTTTTAGCTTTTCATCTCAGTGTTCCTAGGTCAGATTTGTGAGAAGGGGGTGATGGCATCCATTGCTGTGTTCCATAGTCTTTATTCATACTGCCATTAGGGGCACAAGAGTCTGAGTTTTTCTAATTCTGCACATTGTGGCTTTTAAATACAGCCTTAAACCTGCATTAACTGATGTTTTTGGCCACTTGAGGGCAGCGGAGTTGCAAGTTGTGAATACAACATTGACATATCACCATGAACTTGTTAGCAAACCGTTACTTATTTATACATCCAGCAGTTATAGTCAAGTTTTATTTGTATATAACCCAATAATAATCACAAGTTTGTCTCAGGGGGCTTTACAATCTGTACAGGATACGACACCCTCTGTCCTTCACAGTACGACCCTCACATTGGATAAGGAAAAACCCTTTTAACAGGAAAACAAATGGAAGAAACCTCAGGAACAGCAACATAAAATACAACATAGACAATCCATATGACAAAAATGTATACATATAATGTAAACATATATGAAGAGATGGATCCAGGAGGATGTCGAGAAGCTTCCAGGCGTTAACAAACAGATAGAACCTGAGCAACACGACCTCCTCTCCACCATGGAACCTAGAGAGAGTTTAGTTCACAGTTGCTTTGTTAATGTATACCTACGTTTCCCATGCCAATAAGCACCTTTGGACTGAACTGAATTGATAGAGAGGCTAAGTGTCCTGAAAGAGCGGTCCAGATCCATCATGTGGAACGAGGCACCAACAGCCAGGAGAGGCAGAGCGAAGTCCCAGGATAATAAAGGAATAACTAACTAATTGAAAGTTAGGGCAAAAAGATAGGTTTGAGTTTGGATTTAAAGACCTCCACAGAATCAGACTGTCTGATGTCCACAGGGAGGTTATTCCAGAGGAAAGGGGGCTCGATAAGAAAAAGGCCCTTTGGCCTGCTGACTTCTTTTTCCCTCTAGGGACAGATAGGAGCCCTGTATTCTGAGAGCGGAGAGTCCTGATTGAAGTATAAGATTTAAGGAGCATGCCCATTTATGGAGTAACATTATAATTCATTTGTTGTCATGTTTCTGGCTACCTGGTGAATGTAAGTCCAATAAATGCAAAGAATATCCACTAGGTCCACCAGCGAGTCTCTAACTGTGTCTGTCTGCTGGTTGGTGCTGAGCAGGTAGTGCACTGTGTGTTTTTAGAGCTTTTTCTCTGGAAACAGATGCCTGCTGCGGCTGAAAGCGATGTTATCAGAGCAGAGCAGTGAACCAAAACTAAACTAAACAATGAGCTGATCATTCTCTGTAGGTTTTCTGTAATGTTGTTGAAAAAAGTTTTTTTTTTTTTTTCCTTTCCGTCTCCAAGACCCTCCAAGCAGCCTTCAACCTGCCCTCCAATGTGGATCAAGCTGAGGCACAGAGTCGCTGGCAGGACGCTCACCTCAACCCAGACCAGAGAGACTTCAGCACGGCCGACCACAAGTTCAAAGAGGTGGCCAACCAAGTGAACAATGACATCAACAAGGTAACCTGCCACTACTACTACTACTAGTAGGACCACCTCCACTGCTGCTACTGACATTCAGTACAGTGAACGATCACTGATACACTCCCTCCTACTCATATTGGCCCACATAATACCATCTCAATGGTTGTTTCCACCAACTTCATCTGTTTATATTATTTCCTGTAGGAAAGTTCCCGGTGTGAAAATGTCCCGGCACCTGGGGTAGTACTTTCCAAAGGTTCAGAGTTCGTTTATTTATATTAGGGATGTACCCGAATCCGAATTGGTTATTCAGGAAAGCACAAATGATGCGATGAAAACAGATTAAACAAGCGTACAACAACACAACGCCAGTGTGGGAAAAAAAACGCGTGAACGAGCCCCCAAATATGTTACGGCCTCTCAGACAAACAAAGGCTATATAACAATCAATTTATTTTAAATCAGGACAAAAGTAACTATAAAAAATGTAACTGAGTAAACAAAAGGTTGGAGATCCCGGTTAAATGAACAAAAGAAGGGGAAGTTGCTGGGCCAGCCATGCAGTGGGCCGTCGCACCCAGCTCAACCGTCTTGGTGGATTATTTCTCTGTTGTTACAATGCTAATTGGCATTGTATTTTACATTGTTGGAAAGCCTGTTTATTTACCTTCACAATGATGTCCAACTTGTAAGGATCATGCATTTGTGGGATGAGCAGCACAGCTGATTATGTGGGGAGCGCCCAAGAAAAATTTGCCAAAATGCTCTGCCAATAGTAAAGCGGGGTTTTCTTTGCACAGAATTCCTTCATTTGTTAACACGAGGCTTTTATTCTGAAATATGTGCCGGACAGTGATGTGGAACAAGCAGAGAGTTGGAAAGCATCATAAATGAATACAGTACGGAGTTTTAATTGTGGATTATTACTATTATTTACTAATTACCACACGTTTCTGAACCTTTCTCTGTCTAAAATAAATATAAATTATATTTATCATGAAGTTAAATGGCCATTAAAAGGCAAACTCTATGCAGAAAGAAAGGGCTGACAGCAGCATCAGAAACACAGCTGACAGGTAGCCGACAGGCTCCCGAGAGGCAGCTAACTCGCGTCTAGTGTGAACACCCTAGGTGTGGGCATCACGCGGCCACGACGTGACGCTGCCGTCAGGCGAGCCTGAAGCGGGCAGTGTGCCCCAGGCTTTAGGCCTTAGTCTTTAGGCGTTAGGGGGGCGCTATGGAGCCCGCTTAAGACGCTGAACCCAATCGCTGTATATTCACGTACATCTTTTTACCAACTTTCATGAGTCTTCGAGTACATCAAGGTATGTTCAAAAGCTAAAAGACATAAGGGGGCGCTAAAGAGCCAACATGCCACGCCCAAGCCCAATTACACCACCAAATCAAAGTAATTACAAGTGTGGATGTGCGTGTAAAGTTTCATGAGTTTTTGTGCATCCTAAAGTCTTCAAACATGTGTTCGTAAATTTTAAAATCATGCAGGAAATCCAAGATGGCTGACTTCCTGTTGGCCGAAAAAATCTAGCCTTTGAAGATGTGAGCATTGACCTACTCGAATTTCGTGAAGATCGAAGTAACGTTCTCTGAAAACCTGCCTGCATTAGGGAGGCGCTATCGAGCCCGCTGGCGACACCAGAGCCCAATCACTACAGAACTTTGAATTTCGCGCCAGTTCTGATGCGTATTCCACTTTTGGTGAGTGTTCGTGCCTCCTAAGTGCTTCAAAAATGGGATCTCGCGGCAGAAAAATAATAATCCTTAGAAAAACAAGAGGTTACTTCGCACTTGGTGCCAGGACACCGTTGGGGTCCTGGCACTTTCGTGCTCGGGCCCTAATAATGATGATGAAATGTTGTGGTGTGTTTGTAGGTGTGCATGCCAGTCGGACTCCACACCTCTTTCCCAGACAACAACCTCCAACTGATGGTCCAATCAGGAGCCAAGGGATCTACTGTAAACACCATGCAGGTACCCCCCCCCCCACACACTTCAATAAGACCTCATGAACTTTAACCTACAAATACACTAACCCTGTCTGTCTGTCTGTGTGTGTGTCTTTCAGATTTCCTGTCTACTAGGCCAGATCGAGTTGGAGGGCCGTAGGCCTCCACTGATGCCTTCTGGGAAATCCTTGCCGTGCTTCCAACCATATGACCCTGCACCCGGTGCCGGGGGCTTCGTTTCTGGAAGGTTCCTCACAGGCATCAAACCACAGGTACACAAGGAGAGCGTGCGTGCGTGTTGTAAAAGTTGTTTTTACACTGTAGCTCTTGTTAAAGACTGGGAAGCCAAATGGCACACATGAATACTCTCTTTAGCTCTTATAAATCCTTTTTATGAGTATCGCTGCTGTGACGTTTATGATTCTCGTTACTTCATGATGCATTTCTTTCCTTCTCTGTGTCTAATCTCGTTCAGGAGTTTTTCTTCCATTGTATGGCCGGCAGAGAGGGACTAGTCGACACCGCTGTGAAAACATCCAGATCAGGATACCTGCAGAGGTAACGTAAACCTTACTCAGGGTTCCTACGCAGTATGGAAGTTTGATTTTAGTATTTTCCAGGTCTGGATAAGTATTGAAAAGAGAGTATGGAAAAACATGTTTGTGTCCAGACTGTTGACCCTGTTCTGTTTTATCTAAAAAGAAATTGATCATACAAGCAGCAGAGTGTTTTTCATGGTGTTTAGAGCAGGCCGGCCAAAATGTTAACTATTGTGTTAGAGAGCCAGGCCAGAGGCCTGTACTACGAAGCCAGTTCAACATATTTGGGTGAAACAAACCGTGCGTGCGTGCGTGCGTGCGTGCGTGCGTGCGTGCGTGCGTACTGCACCCTCAATGAGACAGTTTATAATAGGAGTTAACCAGAGACATGTCATAAAAGTGTCTCTCAGACAAAAAACGTGAGTCCAATCGGCAAAATAATGTCATCATCAGAGAGAAGTGACTCTGCCGAACGCATTGATGTTGTTTTTTTTGTGTGTGGAGTCAAAAATTGGATCATGGGAGCAGGTTAGAAAAGCGCCATTGTCAACTTTCTGTCAGACATTTCCCGTCTGATTTAACATTGCTCTCTATGGAGCGGCTTGTTGGACTTACTCTCACTTCTGGGACCCTAGAGACAAATGTGTAAGTCCGACTGATTCCATAGCTACATGACTGCGACCGGCACACAATTTCCTACAATTTGATGAAAAAATGATCTATTAAGAGTGAAAATTGTGGGCTAAGGAGCAATTTGTTCGGAATATTTTCAAAAGATTTCAAAGCTTTCCCGCCCTCTAACGATGATGTCACACACTCTAGCCCTTAACGATCCACGCAATACACACCCATTATAAAATCTGAAATGGTCTGAAAATTTCATAAAACGTAAACAGCGATAAATGAAAAACTGTAAAAATTATCAAAAAGCTGAATCATAGCTTAATAGTTCAAAGACTTGTAACCCGTTTAAAATTTAAAGGAAGTCTGTAGCTGAAAGTATGCGGAAGCAGTAGCATTTCAAAGTGGAGTAGGTTTAAGAGGATTTGAAGATTTTCTCCATTGAGTTACATTGTAAAACAAATGTGGAAAAAGCATAATATTTTAAAAAGTATAAATAGTTGAAACAAGCCAAGTCATAGCAGTAATGTCCTTAAAGAGCTGAATATTTTGATAGTTGAACGGTTTCTGTAGTTGAAAGTATGCAAGACTAGTTAAAGGCCAAAAAACGTACGGAAGAAATAGTTGAAGAAGTTGAATAAACCTTAGAAGAACAATACTGGAAATGAATCAGCATTCCCACAAATACAGTAACCACCCCCACCATAAAGTGACCAAAAACTGCAGGCAGACAGCACTGAGCGGAACACGGCCTGTCAGACTGGGCCAATCTCATACTTTCAGTAGAGAGGGGGGGATACGAGTAATCCTCGTTTTTGTTGAAATCTGATTGGCTCAGTCATTTACATGGTGAACGTGACAAACTGTGACTAGTGATCCAGCTCAACTTGCTTGGCCGGTCTCGTTTTGATTCCGTGTAGTTGCGACATGCTTATACAAACTGAGGAGGTGTCGTCCGCTATGAAGAGCCTTGAAGGTCTTCATCATCATCATCAGATTCTCTTTATACCACAAAAACTGTATTAGTGTTAAAATGACTGTCCAAAGTTTTTCAGTCTCCATCTCAAAGTCACAGGATGAAAGTCTGTCCCAGTCTGTCCCTGTTGCCAATATAGAGGCGGCATCATTGTTTTTCGCCTAGCGTGTCATTACCACAATTGCAAAATGCTTGACAGCGGAACGTTTTGCAACTTTCTGCACAGGCCTGTGGACTAAACAGCCACAATGAGGAAAGTTGACAAAAAAAGGCTTGACAAATCATTCAAACCACAGGCACAGTTTCAACCACAGCTTGTGAGGATGTAAGAGAAACAGCAGAGGTTTTTTAAAAAGGATTTTTTGAATTAATTTTTACAAAAAAATTAGAGACCTATCTTTTTAATTTGGACTAATGTTATAGCCTTAGTTTATCATTTTGAATCATTGATTTTTATTTTTATCCCTGGTGTTTATTTTTATTTTATTTATTTTCAACATTATATTGTTGTAATTTTCAGTCTTGCAACATTCTATCTATTGTCTATTTTTGCTTTATTTTTCGTCTGTGTTTTAATCTTGCTATGCCAAGCACTTTGGGCTGCATGTTTGTATGAAAGGTACTATGTAAATAAAGTTAAACCTGACTTAAACCTTAAACTGCAGCTAAGCTAATGACAGAGCAACAGCTCCATGAGGACTAGTCCACAGTCCACAATATATATATATATACAGAAAGATGGCAGCCTTGTCAAATTCAGTGCTTCCTCCTCAGTGGATGCCACTGGCCAAAATGGCTGCCACAGTGAAGGTGTAGTTCATGGGCCTCATGGTGCTCCATCATGGCCACTGGGGATAAATATGTACTACACACAAACAGCAGGTAGCAAGACTACTGGCACTATTACTCCACAGCTGCCATGACCAATACACAGATGTTCAAGGCCTTACCGTGTATTAGCTAAAGCCTGTCCAGCTGTTTATAACTTTGAAGATTTGATGTTTGATCAAATAAATTATGACCTTGTACCTGTGTAAAAACTATAGTGTGAAACTGAATCAGTGCAGCAAAAGGTTCACGATGTGAACCAAAGCAAAACCCCCCCAGAATGAAGAAACTCATCCCAGGATGCGTTGTCCTCTCCTTCTACTTGTCTTTGCCCCTATCTTCTATCCTCACCTCTGCAGATGTGTCATAAAGCATCTGGAGGGTTTGGTGGTGCAGTATGATCTGACGGTGAGGGACAGCGATGGATCTGTGGTCCAGTTCCTGTACGGCGAAGACGGACTGGATATTCCCAAGACTCCGTTCCTGCAGCCAAGACAGTTCCCCTTCATAGAGGACAACTACGAGGTAAGGGACACACACGGTGTTGGTTGAACTACAACGTCTGATGTTGATCTGTTTTTGGCTTTGTTGAGAACACCTCGATAAGTGCACCACATCCTGTACGTTATTAAAGGGGCTGGATGTAAGAATCAGAAATTGCTTGTTAACAGTGACACCTGTGGCCGATAAGTCAACGTTAGTCAGCGCCGCGCTTGTGCTCGCACTACGTAGACACAAGCGAGCATCAGTCAAAACAGTGAGGCGACACACACAAGACTGAACTTGATTGACAGGCATCATGTTGATTAAAACCACAACATCACTATATAATTCACATGCTTGGCCTTAATGTTAGCTTACAAAACAAAGGTCCCGCCTTGAATCCATGTTGATCCTGGTATTAACTTTTCCTGCTTCAGCCTCTTGGCCGTGGTCAGAAGACACAGGGGAGACACCGTAGTTTTGGTCTCCTGGGCCGTGGTCGATAACGTTACTCGCTCCAGAGTTAACCCCCGTCACTTCACTCAGCAGCAGGGAAACAAGACACGGGAAACCTCCGTCAGTCTTGAGGAGATGCAGCATTTATTCCTGCACAAACCTGGAACTGGAGCAGAGGTTTAAAACACAGCAGCATGCTAAATTGGACCTGATCACAGGTTGAGCTGAAGGGCAGCTAAACCAGATGTTCTAATGGAGTTACCTTATAAGGGGAGCACATAGCGTAGCAGAATAATGCTGTACTTCTCAGACAAATGTTTTTTTAGAAAATTTTCATTTCTGGTTTTACATTTCAGCTGATCATATCAGTAACTTCTGATGAAGTGAGAAATAGCCTGTCATAGTGTATATAGCAGGGGTTATCACAGTGTGATACTGTGGAGCCGCCTCAGACACAACTGAAACTACTGTGTCCCCCACTTTTCATTATTATTTTTAATAATACTACTATTTTTAATGCTTTTAGCATTTATTTCGATTTGGGGGATAAACATGCTGTAGGTTTCAGAACTACAGTACCCATTTACATATACACCGATCAGCTATAACATTAAAGGTCCCATATCATGCTCATTTTCAGGTTCATACTTGTATTTGTGTTTCTACTAGAACATGTTTACATGCTGTAATGTTCAAAAAGACCTTTATTTTCCTCGTAGGCTACTGTCTGCTTGAATATACCTGTATTTACCCTCTGTCTGAAATGCTCCGCTTTAGTGCATTTCAACAGAATTGCAACAGAATTGCGTTGCCAGTAATGTTAGCTGACCAGACGAAGGTCTCTCCATGAACCACTGCTGATCCTAGTGTTGGCTCTTCCGGCCTCAGCCTCCCGACCGTTATTTCTGCACAAACGTCCACTGTACATTCACTAGATATTCTCAGCGCTAAACTAACTCTTCTGCAGTGTGGAGTGTGCGCGCATGCACGTGAGAGTGGAGCGAAATAGCGAGAACAAGTGCGATGTGTGAGAGAAGGCAGACAGGCAGAGTACAGCAGAGACTCCGGTCCCGCGGCCAACACTGTTTAACAGACGGGCTGCACTAGATACAACCAAGAGGTTTTGGTGCTTCCGTGTAGTTTGTGTTGAAGTTTGAGTCTGAACAGCGTAGTCACACGCGAGCACGCATGGGACACCGACCCACAATGATTTATACGAGTAAGAAGTTACAAACAGTCCCTTTAAATAGACATCATAAAAGAAACAGCAGCTGTCTCTTATATCTAATGAGATCATTTGTTAAGTAAGATGACAGAGGATGGAATAAAAGATCTCTGGATCTCTCTGACAGATATTGATCCAGAAACCCTCACAGGTACTGCATTCAGCATAAAAATATGCTCAAATCATAACATGGCAAACTGCAGCCCAACAGGCAACAACAGCTGTCAGTGTGTCAGTGTGCTGACTTGACTATGACTTGCCCCAAACTGCATGTGATGATCATAAAGTGGGCATGTCTGTAAAGGGGAGACTCGTGGGTACCCTTTGAACCCATTTACATTCACATATCTTAGTTGAAGGGAGGTCAAGGGACCCCTTTGAAAATGGCCATGTCAGATTTTCCTTGCAAAAATGTAGTGTACATTTGGAGCGTTATTTAGTCTCCAGTATGACATGGTTGGTACAGATGGATTCCTCAGGTTTTCTAGGTTCATACCAGTATCTTCACTCTAGCTTTAAAACTGATCGTGCTACAACCTCCAAAAGATCGATGATTGCATTAATGCGTTAAAGAAATTAGTGCTGTTAAAACAAATTGATCGCGTTATCTTTGACAGCCCTATTATAAGGAACATGTGTTTTCCATGATTTTTAAGCAGATTTATGGAAGTTTATTCATGATGGACTTTGGAATTAATGATATCTTGTCAAAGTGTAAGTCCCGCTGCGCTGAGGTCTTCAGTTTGTCAGATAATCTGTTACCTGTAACTGGGGAAGATGTGACACCTTTGGAATATAACTACACAGTTACATTGACACATTGTAAACGATTAGAATTTTTCAAATGGATAAAACTGACCTTAAAAGTCTGTTAAACCTGTGTGCAGCGGGTTTAAATGAAATCTCAGATACTGTGATCATTTGTGATTTTTGCATATCATAGTGGTAACACAGTGGCTAGAGGTTAGACCTCAGGTTCACCCACAGCTTTTGAGGATGTAAGACAACACATGATTTGAGTTCCAGACAACAGAGGTGTTGAAGGTTTTGTTCTTGTATTTATTCAAACAAAGATACATGAAACCACCACTTCCTGTGTGAAAATGGCTTTTCAAAGGAAAGAGGTACTAGACAGTGCTCAGAGAACGAGAAATGTAAATCACTATAAAATATGATTTTGTTAAGTACTATTTGCATTAATTTATTAACCTCCTTTCAAGGTTACAGGTCTTACTGGATTTTTCTATGTGAGATGATCAATGTGTAGTATTTTTCAGCAAGAGTTGACACAAAACAAGTCTGAAAAGTGGATTGCATGGCTGTTACACTCATATCCCAAACATCTATTTAGAGAAAACTAGAAGGCTGTAGTTATGTTAAAGGTGCTGAATGTGAGATTGGGAGCATTTCTATTGCCGGCAGCTCCTAGCTAACGGTGAAAACAATGGCAACAGTGCTGTCTGGAGCTTCTCCTCCGGGCGCTGTGGGACACCTCACAAACTGACTGAAACCTCACAGGAACAAATGGTGGAGGTGTCCTGCTTGGTCAGGAATGAAAGAGGTGGAACTGAGGATGACACGCATATACATTTTATGCACGACCTGGAAGTATTTATTCAGCGACGGGTGAAAAAACATCATCTGTACGGAACATTGTTACAGTTACTTGTTGTGCTGTTGGCGGCTGTACTAACAACCAGACAAAGATAAATTTGTCTTTAAAAGGACTGACAGCTGTGCCAGGAGGACATCAGCTATGATTTCATGTGTAGGGAGGACTCAGCATTGTAGCGTTGGTTTAATGACAGACAGTTACTTTCACGATTTTGTGTACAGTTTAAAATGTAAGGCAGTTTATGGCACGGAGTGCAGGGCAGCATTAGACTACAGATAGTTTCAGTATGGTTATCTGTATGGAAAAAAAAAAAAACCTTGTTACTGTGAAAAGCTCTGAGACATATCAGTACTTCCAGATTGTTCATCTCTTCACCGTCTGTAGCAGCGGAGTCAATAACGTAGCTAAATCTGCTAGTGTATCTGAGGCCACTTCTTCAGGTCGTCCTCCATCCCTCCATAGTAGAAGGCTGAGCTATAATCACATTATACCGTTTGCAATAGGTGGTGTTCACACATGTTTTTACTATATTTATTAATTCAATCGCTAGGAGAGGCGATTAGCGTAGCGTTACCATGGAAAACGCCGGTTCAGTGACACATCGTGTTGGAAGTTACGCCCATGATTCACGCAAGGCATCACGGGGGCTAGGAATAAGGTGTATAGAGAACCATTAAACTGCAGTTAAGCTAATAACAGAGCAACAGCTCCATGAGGACTAGTCTCAGTCCACGATATACAGAAAGATGGCAGCCTTGTCAAATTCAGTGCTTCCTCCTCAGTGGATGCCACTGGCCAAAACGGCTGCCACAGTGAAGGTGTAGTTCATGGGCCTCATGGTGCTCCATCATGGCCACTGGGGATAAATATGTACTACACACAAACATTAGGTGGCATGACTACTGGCACTATTACTCCACAGCTGCCATGACCAATACACAGATGTTCCGTTTATTAGCTGTAGCCTGTCCAGCTGTTATCACTGAGTCTTTGAATATGTGAGGTTCAGATACATGTGCTCCATGTAACTGTGTAAATAATCTCTATTACTGTATATTAACATTTTCCCTCAAATAAGTCCTCAACATTATGGAAATGTGCTTATCCTCTTTCTTTCCAGTAGTTAGATGAGAATGTTGACACCAGCCAGGAGGCTATTAGCTTAGCATAAAGACTGAAAGCAGGTGGACACAGCTAGCCTGGCTCTCACCAAAGTAAAAAACAAACTAATTAACACAATGTAGTTTGAAATTGTTGCAGCAAGTAACCCCTGAATCTACAAGTTGACATTTTAACATTTGGGTTTGTGTAAGGATTAAAGAACCCAGATGAGCAGGCGTGTTTTTGAACCCTGCTAGCTGTTCTCCTGCTTCACGTCTTTGTTTAGGCTAATAGTCCCTCGGCTCTAGCTTCTTGCTTAAAGCACAGACATGACATGAGCGATATCAATCTTCTCATCCAAATCTACACACTAAATAAGTGTACTTCTAAAATGTTTAATTTTTATGCAATAAATCTTGACAATTTTTTGACAATCTTTTACAATTCTTGCTTGGCTGAATTACCCTCTCACACACAGAGTCAAGCCTTTTCATTCATTAAACATTAGACAATGTTGATGTCTCCAGTGTTTGAATAAAACATGGATTGCCACACATTTAGTTGAAAATTAACCTGAGCTGTCATAAACAACGTGTTGTTAACCCCATTCCTGTCAGGTCATCAAGAGGTCCCAGCGCCTGGACGAGGTTTTGGCACGTCTGGACCCTCAGACTGCCAGTCAACACTTTGCCTCCATCCAGCGATGGAAAACAAAGAGAGAGGAGGCATGTCCGCGGAGAGGTAAATAACAAAGTTTGCTTTGGCAGTAACATTATCTTACATCTTTGCCGCCCGGACATCTGTTTGATTTATGATCAGAGTTTTAGATATATCTTTAAGTTGACTAAAATCCACATGCATTTGTTTGACTTTTTTCATCACATTTCCCCCCAACAGTCAACCCAAGTCACATTCTTTGCTACTAAGCAAAAGTCTCTACAGACACTGGCTGGTGATAATAACCAAACACCCAGCTGAGCAGGCATGAACAGCCTAGTGCAATCTTAAATACTACTTGAAGAGTTTATTGCTATCCAAACTGCTTAAATACTACCTCGTTAAAGCAGCTACTGCTTATTTTATTAGTTAAAATAAGTTAGTTTTAGAGTTAAAATGAATGTGTGTTAATCTGTGTAATTCAGAATAGGAGCAAGGTCTGAAATTAACACCCGCCAAATGCAGGTAAATTGTTGGCAGTGGCAGGTCAAATTGTCAGGCCATCCGCCACTTTGGCGGACAGGGAAAAGGCCGAGGGATGGGAATCGAGAATCAGTTCCTAGTCGTCTGATTACTTGGAATCGCATGCCTCTGCTGTATCAGTAGTAGTAGTAGTAGTAGTAGTAGTAGTAGTAGTAGTAGTAGTAGTAGTAGTAGTAGTAGTAGTAGTAGTAGCAGTAGTGTTAGTAGTAGTGTTAGTAGCAGTAGTAGTAGTAGTAGTAGTAGTGTTAGTAGCAGTAGTAGTAGTAGTAGTAGTTATTCCCTGATAATAAGTCAGTGGGCAGCTCTGTCCTGCTTGGCTAAATAATGGAACTAACAGCTAACGTTAACGGAGGTTTCCGTTAAGTTACATTATGATGAGTTCAACCTATATTCAGTAGAAATGGGTATTGTGCAAAGGTACATTATAACATTATTATGATGTGTTCAAATGTAATCTTGTAAAATGTAGTTTTTGGCGAGAAAACTAAATCCAATTGTTTGAAGGAGATGTTTTTACAGCAATATAAAATAGATACTAGAGAGGGAATTATGATCTTTTGAACTTCCTAACACTAGCTCTAAGCAGCGTATAATATATAATTAAAACTACTAATGGCAAGATTTTTTTAATCAAAGCAAATATTTAAATAAAAATACAATCATTTATTTCCTAATCATTTGAATTCTTGAAGTTCTTATGCAACTACAGTACAGTACAGTACCCTCCCAACCCCGAAATATAGGGCTCCCATAGAAGCTACGATGTAATTCCAACACTTGAATTCACCATGCATTCAATATAATGTTTTTGTGTAGAATATATAAAGCATTGAATGACATCTGATCTAAAATGTTATTTCTTGATTTAGTGCGTCGATTTCAAAAGTGGCAGATAAAAAAAAAAGCTTCTTTACTTCTTAGTCGAGTTAATTTCAGACCCTACATAGGAGTTTCTAAAATTCATCAAAAGGGATCTGAAATCCCACTTTGAGCTATTCTAGATCAGTAGGACATCATTGTGATCAGGAGAATCCAGGACATATATTGCACATTGCCTATGTGAATAATTGTCATGTAATATTTGTGTATATGTGTTTTAATCTGTCAGGAGCGTTCTTGCTGTTTTCACAAAAGAAACTGGCCAAACTGAAACAGACCGAACAAACATCAACAGAAACAGAACCAGATGCCTATGGCAGAAACGCTGCTATAGAGGAGGTATTTAAATGCACAAAAGATGGCTCCGTTATTTGGTTTCACCCTCCAGCCTCAATACACACAGTATGAAGTGGACTCCTGACCTCTAACCTCGTCTAACCAAACTGTAATTTGAACCGTGCTCCCTCCACAGCTCTTACAGCAGTGGCACTCTCTGGACGAATCCAGCAGATCAAGATACAACAGGAAGTCCTCCCGCTGCCCCGAGCCCTCTCTGGGCTTACTCAGGCCCGACGTCTGCTTCGGATCGGTTTCAGAAAACTTTCACAACATCACAGAGAAATACCTCGAGAACGAAGGCAGGAGGAGTCAAGACAGCGTGGACACCCACAGGTACTGAATGTGAATAATATCTACACTATAACATGTCATACAACTTTAGGAAGCCAAGGAATCTGAAGAACTGAAACAAAACAAAACCATAGCTTTGTATTCATAAGCCAAGCATGTGAGGATTTTTAGCATTTTGCTTTTGTGAGTGTGAGTGGGTTCCTCACCGTGGTGCATAGCGTTGGACACTGCAGGTGCACATTACAATAAAGATCATTGATGAGGTAAAGGAAGCCTCATGTTTCCCTCTCTGTGCTGCGTCCTCAGCCTCCGGCAGCTGTTGCACTATAAGTGGCAGCGTTCCCTGTGTGATCCAGGTGAAGCAGTGGGCCTGCTGGCAGCTCAGTCCATAGGCGAGCCCTCCACCCAGATGACCCTCAACACCTTCCACTTCGCTGGCAGAGGAGAGATGAACGTCACTTTGGGAATACCCCGGTAACGTCACTTCTACGCCTATCACTCATTATTCACCTTTTATGTATACATATGGACACGTTATCCAGGACATGCACAGCTCTTTGAACAGCCTTGAAAAGTTTTTGAAATGTACAAATGTCAGATTGACATTAGCAGAATCTGAGGTATCAAACATGGGATTTTAATACACTGACATCTAAGAACTGTAGACTGTTGTGTCTGTCTCTACTTTGTGTCCAGAGACACAGCTTTTTAAAATTTGACGAGCAAAAAGTTGTGGTATGAGCATGTGTGAGTACAGTCTAATGTGTGAAAGTTTGGGGCTCTGCAAATGTCATAGGAGGACTGTCCTAGTGTTAATTTGACAAAATACCTTTCCTAAAACTACATCAACACCTCTTACTTTTGTCCACTTACTCCTCCCTGCTTCATCCACTCAAGCCTTCCATCGTACTTTTCCTCCATGTCTCACTCTATATATGTCTATATATGTCTACCTGACTCACAGACTGAGAGAGATCCTGATGGTGGCCAGCTCCAACATTAAAACTCCCATGATGAGCGTTCCGGTGCTGAACACCAAGAAAGCCTTGAAGAGGGCCAAGACGCTCCGTAAGCAGCTCACCAGAGTCTGTCTGGCTGAAGTAAGGATCTGCTTCTCTTGTGCTTTCTTGCCCTCTTTTTGTCTTCTACCTTTTCATCTTCTGTTATCTCTTCATCTTTCCTTGTCTTTCATTTTCTTCGTGTTGCTTGTTTGGTGTTTTTTTTCCTCGTTTTGTTTTTATTATGCCCGTACTTGTTCCTTTCTCCCCCTTTTGTGTCCTCTTTCACTTTGTGCATATGTTGTGTTACGTATTGGGTTTGGAGATGTCCTTACCTGTGTGCTTTACTCAAATGTTTGTATTTGAGAAGTGTTGGCGGAAGTGTGGGGAATGAAAAACTAGAACTCCCTGTGTTTGTGTTTGTCTGTGTGAGCAGGTGCTGCAGAAGGTGGATGTGGTAGAAACATTACGGATCGAAAATCACCAAAAGCTGCGGACGTTCAAAGTCACCTTCCGCTTCCTGCCTCCTGACCGTTACAGTGACGATAAGCTGCTATCACCCGAACAGATCCTCCACTACATGGAAACTAGGTGTGTGTCTGCGTGTGTGTATGTGAGGGCTGTTAGTTTCTCCTGTACCAGAATCCATTAAGCGATAACCTGATTTGAACCTCTCATCCTCTTTGTTTTACACTTCGTGCCATTGTTTGCCCTCCCAGGTTTTTCCGTCTCCTGCTCGAAGCCATTAAGAAGCGCAGTGCCAAGCTTGCTTCCATTGCCGTGGAAACGAGGAAGGCCACCCCCAGAGATAAGGACCATGATGGCGAGGGATCAGCTGACCCGACAGGGGTCTGTTTTTAATTGGCTTGTCTTTATTTAAGTGCTCCCCCATAGGATCTTTAGGATTAGTGATGTCACACATCTTTGAATGTTTTCATCCGAACTTTTCATTCCCTTCCTTGAATACCAAATCTGAAGTATCTTTGTCCCGTTGAACTCATCAGTTAGATGACGTGGAGGGAGAAGAGGAGCGAGAGATTGTTGATGACCAGGCGAACGAAGGAGACGCTGATGCTTCAGACGCCAAGCGGAAAAACAAACAGGAAGAAGAGGTATGAAGATTTGTGTCTGTAATTTGGTTTTAATGATAAAAAAAAAACTGCCAGTTGAGTTGGCAAAAGTGACCTGAGATCTTGAAGATTTCTTGAAACTAGCATAATAATTGTGCCACTAAGAAACATGATGTGACCTTTTATCTGCCTTAAATCAAACTACATTTAAATTTACCATCACATTTGAGAACCTGGAACTTTCAAATGTTTGATATTTTGAAAAAAAATGACTTAAAGCTGCAGTAGGCAGTATATTATCGGCATCATTGGGCAAAAAATTCCATAATAACCTTTCAGCATATTGTAATTCAATTGTCTCTCACATTTTCAACAACTGTTAAGATTTGAAAAATCTTTTCTTGGTGTGGGCCAGCCTTTAGACTGCTGATAGGCGGATTTTTTAGAGTGAGTCCCGCTAGCTGTTTTCCTGCGTTTCCAGTCTGTGTGGGTTGCTGGGCTAATCGCCTCCTGATAGATAGAAAACGGGCGTGTAATAGAGATGAAATAAAAGAATGAAGGGGTGTAAACGGGGTCTTTTTCAGCATGGTTCCCACAAAAGACCAATGCCAGTCCTCATAATTACTACACACACATACTCTCACACAGCACTCCCCCCTGCCCAGCCAAGGCCAATTAAGCTGGCACTCTCTGTTGGCCTTAACTAAACTCTCACACACATACACATGCACATTTTCAACTCAAACACAACCCCACACTCTCTCTTTCCCTCTTGTGTGTCTCTCTCAGTCTCTCTGACAGGGACAGATGGACATGTGTGTGGCTGATAAAGAAAGGTAGTCTCACTCCCTCCCATGAAGGAGCTCAATGAAGATTGATAGCACCACTTAACTAAACACACACACACACACACACACACACACACACACACACACACATGCACACACACTCTTAGATTAATAGTCTGGCTCTTGAGAACTCTTTGGAGAGTGGGTGTTTGCCAGAAGTCTGCAGAACACAGCAAACTTAATCTGCCTTTGACTGGAACATTATTGGGTGTCTTCATTATCAAACTTCTCTCTGTTGCCTCTTCAGCTCTGGGTGTGGGTGTGTTATGTGCATATCCCCGGTGCCCCCTGTTGGCTTTCAGTCCAGCTGGGTTGAGCTCAAGGTCCTCATTGAGATTCGAGCCCTGAGGGCTGATCTTTTTATTGTAATATAGAATATTTTGTTAACACATTACAATAACCATAATTTATAAATGTTAAATTGATAGTTAATTAAACTTAGTCAATAGTTATTTTACTGTTAACAAACAATTAAATGATTAATGAAGAATTAATGATGTTTACTAATTATATTATATTACTATAATTCTATTTATGTTATGTAATCAAACAATTGTCAGTTGATTCAAATATTTAATCGTGATTAATTGCATGATGGTCCATAGTTAATCACGATTAATAGCAAATTAATTGCACATTTTTTATCCGTTCAAAATGTACTTTGAAGCTGCAGTAGGCAGTTTATTTTTGTTATCATTGGGCAAAAATTCCATAATAACCTTTCAGCATGTTGTAATTCAAGTGTTCTGAGAGAAAACTAGACTTCTGCTCCTCCTTATGGCTCTGTTTTCAGGCTTTAGAAAATCGAACCCGCGACAGGAGACTTTGACCAATCACAGGTCATTTCATTGAGAGAGCGTTCCTATTGGCTGTGCTCCAGTCATGTGAACGGAACTTGGCATTCCTTCTCCAGATTTCACAATGGCGGCGGCGGCGTCACAAACTTTATCATTTTACAGCTAAACCGTGCACTACAAGATGATTCTGAAAACATTTGAGGAGAGATATAGGCATTAACGTAACATAATATTAATTCATATTTTATCAGCGCTGCCTAGTTTGACCGTTTGGTCGGAGTTCGTGAGTGATTGACTGCTGGCTCTCATAGACGGCAGATGGACAGCAGACCTCAGATCAGCTCTTACTGCTTGTTTTCCTCCGGTCTGTGAAATCTTGCAGATGCTGTTAGGAGCACCGGAGGACACAGAGGAACATGATTTTTTTTCAGATTACCTGTTCCATGTACTACTGGCACGATATAGCGACCGTTTTATAAAAAAAATTGTAATCATATTTTATCCAATCTCGCCTACTTCAGCTTTAAGCGTTTAATCGATTATCAAAATAGTTGCCGGTAAATTTTCCTTTGATTGACTAATAAAATTAATCAATCATAATAATTGTTACAACTCTACTTAAAGGTTCTCTGTTCGATATCCATTTTCAATAGAGCATTAATATAGCAGCAAACAACTATTGTCTATGTAAAGATATAGTGGAGCTCTACCTGAGCAGAGAATGAAGTCTCTCTCCCTCTGTGTGTGTTATAATCCAAGATTTTCCTTGGTTTGTTGACATAGCCGGGCCGGCTGCGTGTGCCTTTTAGTGCATGTTCGTGCATGCGAGCGTGCCCCACTGGCTTGCTCACGACCGCCACTTTGCACCGATCTCGTACGGCGGTTGCAGCTGATAACGCCATCCTGACTGACGGCACCATTGCAGAAGCGTAGACACCCAACCTCCAGTTGCCCCCCAGGTTAACACTGTTAGCTCTGTCAGCACAGTTGCCTTTGTTAGCGCTGTTAGCATAGTTGGCTGAAAGCCTCTGGCTCAGCCTTCGCCATGTTGAGAGCCGTGCAGAGGCAATAGAAATGCTCCCAATCTCACATTCAGCACCTTTAACATAACAACAGCCTTTTAGTTTTCTCTAAATAGATGTTTGGAATATGAGTGTAGCAGCCATGCAATCCACTTTTCAGACTTGTTTTGTCAACACGCTGAAAAATACTACACATTGATCATCTCACATAGAAAAATCCAGTACGACCTGTAACCTTGCAACAAGGTTAATAAATTAATGCAAATAGTACTTAACAAAATAATACATTTTGGGTAACAAAAGATAAGATCGAATAATCTTTAGATCAGTTGATAAATTTCCCCTTTTATAGTGATTTACATTTCTCATTCTTAGCACTGTGTCTAGCACCTCTTTTCTTTTAAAAGTTCTCTTCACACAGGAAGTGATAGTTTTTGAGGGGTTACATGAAACCATTAGAACAGCGAGGACAATTCCTTGCTGTACACTGAAAACATTCTTCTTTTGTGATGCTTTTCCAGGCTTTCACCTTAGCCTCTTTCAGTTGTTGTTTGTTTCGGGGAGGGGGGGGGTCCCCTTCAGTCTTCTCTTTAGCAGGAAAAATGCATGCTCAATAGAGTTTAAGTCTGGAGATTGACTTGGCCAGTCTAAAACCTTCCACTTCTTTCCCCTGATGAACTCCTTGGTTGTTTTGGCAGTGTGTTTTGGGTGGCTGTCTTGCTGCACGATGAAGGATCTCCCGATCAGTTTGGTTGCATCTCTCTTTAAATCGGCAGACTAAATGTTTCTGTAGACCTCTGAGTTCATTTTGCTGCTGCCATCATGTGTTACATCATCAGTGAAGATCAATGAGCCCGTCCCAGAAGAAGCCATGCAAGCCCAAGCCATGACGTTACCTCCACCGTGTTTCACAGATGACCTTGTGTGTTTGGGATCGTGAGCAGATCCTTTCTTTCTCCACTCATTAAGCCTTTCCATCACTTTGGTTCATCTTTGTCTCATCAGTCCATAAAACTTTGTCCCACAACTTTTGAGCCTCGTCTCTGTACTTTTTGGCAAATTCCAATCTGGCCTTCCTATTCTTATTGCTAATGAGTGGTTGGCATCTTCTGGTGCAGCCTCTGTACTTTTGTTGCCGAAGTCTTCTGCGAACGGTGGATTGTGATACCTTCACTCTTGCCCTCTGGAGGTTGTTGGTGATGTCACTGACAGTTGTTTTCGGGTCTTTCTTTTCAGCTCTCACAATGTTTCTGTCATCAACTGCTGATGTTATCCTTGGTCTACCGGTTCGACTTCTGTTGCTCAGTACACCCAGTGGTTTCTTTCTTCTTCGGGACATTCCAAATGGTTGTACTGGCTATGACCAATGTTTGTGCAATGGCTCCTATTGATTTTCCATCTTCTCTCAGCTTCAAAATTGCTTGCTTTTCTCCCATGAACAGCTCTCTGGTCTTCATGTAGGTTAGACTTTTTTTAAGCATAAATGCAGTCTGCACAGGCAAAACCCAAAGCTGAAACAGAGGAGACATTCAGCGCTGTTTATTGTTTGAATAATCAATGTAATAGGACACACCTGGGCAACAAAAAACACCTGTCAGTCACATGTTCCAATAATCTTGCTCACTTGAGAAATGGGTGGGTTCAAACAAAAGGTGCTATCTTCTACGTTGTGTAACAGATCTAGATGTAAATACCTGGAAATAGAAGCTGAAATCCCGATCTCTTGTCTCATATTCATCTTTTGATTTCAAACCTGTGAGGGGACTGTATGTATCTTTGTTTGAATCAATACAAGAACTATTGGATAAATAGAGTCATTGCTGATGTACTCACTGCTTGGCCTCACCCAAGATTGAGACAAAATAAAACTTGAACCACTCTAGATCTTACACTGGAGTTCTAGTGCTGGGTGAAAAAAGGCATATGAACAGACCCAGCACCGGTGCCAGTTTCTGCCATTATAATCCCATTTCTGTTTCCCTCTGCAGGTGGACTATGAGAGTGAGGACGAGGACCGAGGGGACGATGGCGAGGATAAAGAAGATCAGGGGGAGGAAGAGGTGGAGGAGAACGTGGAGAACACACAGGAGGAGTCCGAGCCAGCATCTACACCAGCGAAAACAGAGAGGAGGAAGTCACAATCAAGAAATGAGGGAGGAGAGGAGAGCTTGAATCTGATGAGGGTGAACTCTGTTCTGGAGTCCAATTCGGCGATAGAGAGATATCGCTACGACCAGGAACATGAACTCTGGTGTGAGGTCAGTTTGTACATGTTACACTAGCAGATTCAAAAGATTTTAGGTGATGGCTTATTACATCATTACCCTCCTATGATTTATATCTTTGTGATGATACGAGTCCATCCAGCACCTTTTGTGGAAGGTACAAGTTGGATGATCTTATCTCGCTCACACCCTGGCTACTCACTATGCAAATCATAAATCATCATTCTTTTGTTGATGGAGCCACTTCCTCATGCCGTTTTTTCAGTTTAAAATGCACTGCAGCATGTGTATATTAAAGGTTTAATGTGCAAGTATTTCCTAAAAAACAATGTTTTGACTGATACAAAAAGAATCCCTCTCAATCATCACTTCTGCCCCGCTAGAAGTGTGTGGCGGTGTCTGTTTCTACAGAGACCCTGCAGCCCTCTGCCTGGATTTTCTCTCTTCTACTTATTTTGCTTTACTCAGGACTCTTCTAGGCGTCTGCAAACAGCCTTTTGGTCCCAGATGGGGGTGTAACCCCCAGCCAAAAACAGTGCGCAGAGTGTGCAGCCCGTTCAGGTGGTCAAATATCACCACTGTGTCACGCCCCTGGGCTTCTGATACCGAGGCACAAGTCCTTTAGCTCTGTCGGATACTAAACGGCCGTATTCCACGAATGAGAACGGGTTATGTTGTGTGACTCTCATCTGCTGTTTTCAAGTGCTGCTATGATCAGTGTGTGTCAGTAGTTTGACCGAGAGCAGCGCTGAGACACACACACAGACCTGGCTGCATGCATTCAAAATCCAGCAATTCGGTTCATTCCCGCAGGGTTGTGCGAAGTTAGTTGTGTGTTTATTCGTGTTTTAGAACGTAAGCGCCGGTTAAGACAATGACATTTTATTTCTCTGATTTGCTGCTTTGTTCTCACTAACGCCGCTCCCTCTCTTCATTCAGTCTATAGCTCACTAGACCATCGCTGCTCTCTCTCTTTCTTTCTCTCTCTCTCTCTCTCGGCTCGTTGAGCTGAGGAGGAGTGGCCAACTTTGAATGCCGTGTGTTCACAAACAGCAACCGACAACGGTTACATATTATACCTTTAGAGCTACAGGCTGTAACTTTGAGCAAATATGATACAAATTGTATCATATCATAAATCTGATATTTTTATAATACTGTCACTATATCCTGACAGTAGTAGACAGATAATCTGTGAAAAAAAATCATGTTCCTCTGCCTCGTCGTAGTGCTCCTGATGGCATTTGCAAGATTTCAACGTGCCCAAATCAAAACAACCAATCAGATCCGAGCTGGAGCGGAAAACATTTGAGGCGAGAAATGGGCATTACAGTAACAGAATATTGATTCATATTTGATCAGCGCTGCTTAGTTTGATCGGAGTTCACAAGTTTCGCGAGCAATGATTGACAGCTGCTTTAGAGACAGCTCGGCTCTGATTGGTTTGTTTTCCTTCGGGCGCGTTGAAATCTTGCAAATGCCATCAGGAGCACCAGGAGGAGGCTGAGGAACATGATATTTGTCAGATTTCCTGTCTCATGCACTACTGTCACGATATAGTGACTGTTTTATAAAAATAACTTTTTATATCATTTTTGCTCAAAGTTACTGACTGCAGCTTTAAAACCCCAACTGCACGCATTACTAGACAACATTTTGCTAAACAGCAAACAGCTAATAGCAGGAAGTGGTATGCTTCACACAGCTGGGCTGCAAGTGTTCAAATTCAGACCCATTCTGAGAATCAGGTATCGTCAAGGAGGAGTTGTGCTTGTACTCTTGTGACCACGGTTCAAACTGCAAAAACAATAGAGAATACAGAACTGCATCCTTCTACGTGATGTTGTCTTTCCGGCAGAGCGATGAATAACTTAACACACTCTGTCTTCGTCTCTCTCCCTCTCCGTATCACACATACACTCACTGACACAGGCGAGTGCTCCCCATCGCCTCATTTTCTGTGTGGTTTTGGCCACATTTTCAGCCCTATTCAAGCAAACACTTCAAATTAAGTGCGTGTGGTTTTCGTCAGGCAGTTAATCTTTTTTTAATTGGTTACACAGTAGTACGAGATCCACGATCTCAGCTGATCCTCATTGTTACTCTCAATACCTTAACCTAAGATAAGATATACTTTATTGTCCCCAAGGACGGGACAATGCAGTGGTAAATCCAATATACAGTCAAATATTGCACATGCATTGTGAGATAAAAGGTCAGTTTATAACTGATTTATTGATTTAAACAGAGTTGAGCCAACTACTGTTTCCGGCCAGTTTGTTCCTCATGAGTAGATGATCTCTCTGTCAGCAGATGGGAATATGCTTGTTTTAAATGTGGTTGCTTAGATCTCCAAGGAGTCACTGGAGTGTCATGTTGCTGTTGTGAAGAACTATCTGCAATGTATTACGCCCGACATTCTCTGATAAGAGGATTCGTCTGCCCTTTAACTTGTTGTATATGATATTATGAATCTTTCAGGTGTCTTCAAAAGGCTGTTGTTAAAACCTCGATCCCTTCATCCATCTGTCGTCTCCTCCTTCACAGGTTGACCTGGTGTTACCGGTGAGCAAGGTGCACTTTGACCTGACTTCAGTCCTGTCAACGCTGGCTCAGAACGCCGTCATCGTGGAGACCAAAGGATTGACGCGCTGCCTGCTGAGCGAAACCACGACGAAGAGCGGAGCGAAAGAGACGGTCCTCAACACGGAGGGCATCAACATGCACGAAATGTTCAAGCACAGCGACGTACGTAGGCAGCGCTGACTGCGTTTACACTTCTCATTTTTAACAGGAGACTGCAATGTGGGGTTTTAAGGGTCAAGGACAGATTGCCCTTTCCTTAATGTTGCCAGACACTTATGATAACAATCTGAGCCTGTCAGCGGCAACAACAAGCACTTTAGTGAATGTAACGTCACATTGACGCTGATCCGTAGTGTGTGCTGAGCAACGATTTGGCCAAAACAGCACACCACACACTAATAGATTCATTCATGGACAAGACTAGAGTCCCGACTAGAAAACAAACGGAAATCTTGCAAAATCTCTCACGATCCAACGTAACTTTAGTGTCAACAAACATGGCGGATGACGGGCAGGAAAAATTGGCTAGTTAGTTTTTGCACTACTTTGTACTGAATATTCACAAAGAAGAAAGAAACAATGGATGAAGTCATGGAGACACGTTAAATAAACACTTGTGGTGTTGCCACAAAACAACAAGTTCCCTTCTCCATTTCTGAGCTCCATCTTACTACTACTTTATGCTTTGCGTTTAGCATTAGCTCATGCATTTGCCGCGGCCACCATGACGGCGGTGGTTGTCCTTCCTTCTTCAGTCAGCTTGCTTCTCAATTGGCTGTCGTTCTTTCCCACGTGACTGAGTCATCGGCTGTCCTCAGGGTTCCCAAAACACAACAGGATATCCGAGGACATCCAGGATGGACTTCCATGTGGATCAGTGGATGTAAAAAGCACTCTTATCATACCTCACACCACAGGAATATCTGGACAGATAATCTTTAGAACCATCAGAAAATCTGTGCTTTGCCGACGATTGTCGGGAGGAGGGAATCGGGCCCAAAATCGGCCTGATTCCTGTGTAGTGTGTACCCCACATGAGACACAAAACCATGGGAATATAGGGTCCTGGTAGGACCATAGTCTAATTTAATAATAGTTGGTTGTTATTTGCATTTTTGAATGCAGATTACAATGACGGTCGGCCATATCTAATTCAGTTTTTGACTGTTTGTAATAAAACGTTCGGATATATACAGTGGATTTGAGTCTTGTGAAGCAGAACTCCTTGTAAATTTGGATTACGACACTAAAACACTGAAAAAATGCAGGGATTTCATAATCAAATAGTCTTTGGTTGGGGTTAATTGCTCAAGAGATATTATGGTTTATTAATGAGATTGCACATCTTTTATCATTGCCTGGTGTTCATCCCATCATTGAGACGATATTTTGTCTCCGCAGATCTTGGACATCAACAGACTGTACTCCAATGAAGTCCACGCCATGGCTCACACCTATGGGATTGAAGTAGCTCTGAAGGTCATAGAGAAGGAGATCAAAGATGTCTTTGCTGTCTATGGTACACACACACACACACACACACACACACACACACACACACACAGAGTAAAACCCCAAGTAGCGGACCACATGGCTGTCAGAACCACTCAGGTTTCTCTGTGTTTGTGTTTCTCTGTCCGTCTCCAGGTATCGAGGTGGACCCCAGACATCTGTCACTGGTAGCAGATTACATGTGTTTTGAAGGTGTATATAAGCCATTAAACCGGCACGCCATCCGGTCCAACTCATCTCCTCTGCAGCAGATGACCTTCGAGACCAGCTACAAATTCCTCAAACAGGCCACCATGCTGGGTGAGGATAATAATAATAATGCAAAGACAAAGAGTGAATTGTACACACATTGATTTTGTAGTTCTTGGTGGCACATGACTGAGGGTGGGAGAGACATGTGACACTACTCAGCAGATCACTCTGTATGTAGACATTGCAGAGGGTAGTTATTGGTCAGGGTCAGTGGACAAAGATTTGAGAGTATGAGCAGATGTTCTCTAGTCAGTTAGAGCCTCAGAGGTTGTTTTTTTTATTGATGTTTGAAGATGAGATTAATTTGCAAGAACTCAGTGGCCCGCAAATGAAGAGTGTAACTGTTGTCACATGTTCTGCTTTTATTGTACTACTACTTGTGCGTGTATACAGCAATACTTGCCAACCTTCCTGATTTTCCCAGGAGACTCACATTTTTCATTGCCTTCTCCCGGTTTCCTCCCAGGGTCACAATTCTCCCGCATTTCTCCTCAATTTAAGATTGTCCTTTTTGTTATCACAACCTGTGTCTGGCTACTGTTTCCACCAAGACAACAATACAGCTACACCTAATGTTTTTTTCCTGCTGGAAGAGAGCTGCTCGCGACACAACATTGAGCTGCGCTCACCGCCCAAAGTTGGGCTTAGCTTGAGGCAGAGAAAAGCCACCGTGGCTTGGCCCGAGCCACTGGAAATAATGGGTTTCAGAGCGCAGTGCTGCTGTTGTCGTATTGTATCTGAAAAGACCTTCAGTGAGTGCGAGACGGAGAAAGAAATTGAGAGTACCTAGCGAAAGAAATACTCAAGCAGGTGCAAAAATGAATGAATGAATGAAAACTGATGAATAACCTCTTATTGTATGCCAGAGATTAACACAAGTCCAGACCAGAGAGGAAATTCTGTATTCTTTCCTGAGAATTAAAAGTAGGTCTACTTAACATAAAAATGCAGTTGCGGTGTACTTATTTAGTTTTTTTCATTCTTTAAAAGTCACCAGAATACAGGAAACAAAGCCTCTGAAACTCACAGACCACTTTGGTTTCTAAACCCTACCTATTTTTTAGATCTCAAGGTTGGCAAGTATGTATACAACATACATTAAGTTCCTGCAGTTGAAATGGGGCCTGAAATGGAGCATTCCACGTTTTGAGATTCAGTGGAACAAAGTCAAGTTAAAATACAATAAAAGTTAAAAAAAAAAAAAAATCTAATTTTAACAGGATTGGTAATTCGAGGATATAGTATCTGGTTTCTTTTAACCATTATGTATTCAGTGAAGGTTGATGATAGTGCTTCAGGGAAGTTGGAGCCATTTTTGGATTCCTGTCACAAGTCATCTCCTTAAACCTTCGAGCCACTGCTGCCCTCATCTCTTTGTTTTTTGTTCACGGCTGTTTTTTCCTCCTTTTTCAGGGTCACACGATCAGCTGGTGTCCCCCTCAGCCTGCCTGGTGGTGGGGAAGGTTGTCAAAGGTGGAACAGGACTGTTTGAGCTGAAACAACCTCTGCAGTAGGAGAGGAGATATTGCAGTCAGATTGGTTGGATGTGACAAATAAGGACACTTCACATCGACTGACGTGATCACAGAGCTGGAGCGGACTCACTTTCACTTCTACTGACTCTTAAGAAAACAACTTTTATTTCAGTTTCAACTTAATGTGGTGGATGTGAGTGTGTCTACTCCAACTCTCCAAATGTTCTTTAATATTTGTGTTTTGAATAAAATTGTTGCTGAATTCTTTCATTTGAAAATGAATGTAATCCAGCCATTATGAAACAACTAAATCTCTGAGCAGTGTGTCACCGTGTCATACTATGAAAGGATGCATATCCACCCACACATGGTGCCATTACTAGAAGCATACAATCTGGTAGACAAACAGCCCTTTTCTCTTTGTATTTAAAGGTCCCATGTTGTAAAAAGTGAGATTTTCATGTCTTTTATACTATAAAGCAGGTTTAAGTGCTTTATAAATACTTTTAAACTATCAAAACGCTCACTATACGGAGAAATACACACAGCTCGTATTCAGAAATTGCGCATTTGAAACAAGCCGTTAGGATTTCTCTCCTTTTGTGATGTTACAAATATACAATATTTAGACCATAACACGGTTTTAAACATAAACATTCTAAATGTGTCCCAGTTTATTTCCTGTTGCAGCGTATGTAAATAACATCAGCTGACAGAAAGTAAACATGGACCCAGACTGTTGCCTAGCAACGCAATTCCATTGAACTGCACTAAAACGGAGTGTTTCAGACAGAGGATAAATACAGGACAGATATTCAGACAGACAGTATGAGGAAAATAAAGTTTTTTCAACATCACAGCATGTAAACATGTTCTAGTAAAAACTCAAAATACAAGTATGAACCTGAAAATGAGCACGATATGGGACCTTTAATAATACAATTTAATTCAAAATGTGTATAAAACAATGTGTCTTATTGTTTGTTTTTTTACCTGTTTGTTCCCCAAACGGTGACATGTTGTTTGTGTCTTTGTCCCTTAATTAAAACTTGAAGTGAACAACGGTATTGTGATGAGCTCAGATGTCAGATGACAGATGTCAGATGTCAGGGCAGGTTTAGGGTTTAGGGACGGTCAGGCTCTTATTACGGAAAGCGGAAGTGCTGGCCAGTGTTCCGGCCTCTGATTGGCTCTCCGTCTGAAAGGAGGCTGAAGAAGTAACGCTGGGATGACACACAGACACACAGGCACGGGATAAATAGCTGAGCATTATTCTGTCTAAAGGACTCGTTATGGCGAAACGGTGGAATCCATGGAAGGGTGAGTCATTAATTCAATAAATAACAGAGAAGAGATAGCAGTTTAAAGGAGTGTGTTGAGGTTACCATGGCTCACCGTTTAGTCCGCTGCAGCAGCACAACGGTTACCCTCCGTCTCCCTGTGAACAGCACTACCAGGGAACTATATTAACCTACAGTAGCTAATGGTGTATCTAATGGTAGCTGCTGCTTCAGCTGCATATATTCACTAGTATTCATTGTCCTGCTGCTACCAGACCTCGTCTCGTCCCTGGGTGGTCTGGGTCTGGGTCTGGTCTGGTCTGGTGAACCCCAAAGCTCCGACCCGTGACGGTCTTTCACATCCAACAGACTTATTATTCTTAAAACTATGGACCAATGAAGAACAGACATGTCAGAAAGGCAGTGTTTTATTCAGCAGGTGCCGAGCGACGGTTATAAGTCCATGCAGCTAAATGCGCATTATGACATCTCATATCCCGAGATGCTTCACTGTGCCGCGGACACCAGCCAGGGGTCGACCTAACACTCTGGCCTTAATGTTAACACAGCTGCTAATTACATTACTTTAACCATAATAAAACGTTAACACAGCAGCTAATTACATTACTTTAACCATAATAAAACGTTAACACAGCAGCTAATTACATTACTTTAACCATAATAAAACGTTAACACAGCAGCTAATTACATTACTTTAACCATAATAAAACGTTAACACAGCAGCTAATTACATTACTTTAACCATAATAAAACGTTAACACAGCAGCTAATTACATTACTTTAACCATAATAAAACGTTAACACAGCAGCTAATTACATTACTTTAAACATAATACAACGTTAACTTGAGCTGTTGTGCCGAAACTGCCAGAAACATTAAGTAGTAGCAGCTGTTCTCTTCTAATAACCAGGTTAACAAGCTGGCTCTATACTTGTGAATGTAGAGAGGTGGAGGCTGGTTGTCTTGGCAGTAAGTGAGCTAATAAAGTTGTTTTTTATTATTGAATTCTTTCAACTATACAGTTTACATGGAACAAGAAAAATGAAGATTTTACATCGTAACTTATAAATCATCAATATATGACATGGACAACATGAGACTAAAGACAGAAAAGAGATCAAATTAAATTACATAAAATTGAAATAAAAACATATAATAAATAAAAATAAGCGACATGATGACATTTAGTACAAGGGAAATGACTAGATATTTTAAATGTATGTAGTTCATTTGTTAATATTTTCTTTACAAAACAATTTTTTTGTATATTTGGGATGTCAAAATAGCTTTTGTTGTTTGTAGTGATGTTGGAGACAGAGTCAAAGAGGTATTGCAATTCAACACAAAATAAGTGTTATCTATATGGTATTTACCAAAAAGACACAAAAGCTTAATAGCATTGTTAATAAAATTTGATTTTGTATTACAATTCAAAAACAAGACCATGTCTTCCAGTATTGGTGTTAATATATTACAGTTTGTATAAACCCGTAGTAAAGTTAGTAAAAGCTATATTGACCCATTGGCAGTGGTAGATACATTTACTCAAGTACTTAAGAACATGTTTAGGTACCTTTACTGTACTTGTACTTTAACATTTTTAATTTATGCTGCTTCTTTCTGTAGTTCACTACATTTTAG
The DNA here is from genome assembly GCF_043250625.1 of Sebastes fasciatus. Lineage (NCBI taxonomy): Eukaryota > Metazoa > Chordata > Actinopteri > Perciformes > Sebastidae > Sebastes > Sebastes fasciatus. Next base: position 3,589,218 of record NC_133804.1, read on the forward strand.
AGAGAAACCTTTCCCTTCTCTACACCTGAGAGATGGCGTCACCACATTTTACATACAACACAGATGAACCACTTATAACTGATGATTAATGCTATAAATTCCACCTCGGCCATGCTACATCGACATTAAAGGTGAACGACAACATTTTCAAAATTCATACATGTTCTTCCTATGGTCAAAGACAGTCCAACAAATATTAGTCAACATGAACAACTCTCCCCCAAATCCCAAAACTAGAGAGCTAAAACTCAAACTTGTGATGTCATAGGGTATAAAGTGCGAAACCGCTCCATAGACAGTGAATGGGGAGAGGTACAGATGACACTGAGAGCACGCAGGGGAATGTTCTGAGTATATGGGGACATTTTGTGTTTCACAACTACAATTGAATGAAGTTCATTTGGGTATAAAAAAGAAAACAAACCTTCTGTGGGTCCACAAAGTCTCCTATTCATTGTCTATGGAGCAACTCCAAACTTTATACCCTATGACATCACAAGTTTGAGACTTACTTACTTCACACATATCGATTGAACTGTCCCAGGCCATGGAAATAACATATTGGAATTCTTAATTTAGGTGGCGTTCCCCTTTAAAGGTGGCTTGCATGTTAATGTATAATAATCCAATAATAAAACAATTATATAATATTTTACACAATGAGTACTTCCTTTTGATACTTCAAGTAAATTGTACTATTTTAATACGTGTAGCCTATACCTTCCCATAAATACAATTTTACATGACTTTTACTTGTAACAGACTATTGTAATGTACATTTAAGTTATAGATTCAAATATCTTTTTCACAGTTGTCCATTATGATAATGTGCAGGCATTGGCTAGACCAAAATAACATTCCATTACAATACAATATGTTATAGTAGGATCTAGGGCTGTCTCGGTGAAGGACTTTCCCCTGCAGTGATAATGGCTGGCTCAACAGTGCGTTATGCGGTATTATTGCCTTTTTTTTTGCACATTACTTAATTTATCCTGATTTTAAAACTAATGAAAGACTTGTTAAATGCAGAACACAGAAGTGCAATGAGAGGAAGCGTTTTTGTTTTTTTCCCAGACACAAACACATTGGTTGCGTCTGGTTGCTATGGTACAAAATATTTGCAGTATATACTCCCGTTGCAAAGAATTTAAAAATAAAAAAGGGAACTGTCATAGTTGGCTTGTCAATAGTGTTTACGATCCCCAAAACGCCAGTTTGTGTGTCCCACCATTATAAGTTACACTGCTGTGACATAACTGCCAATATTACCTCTAACAGCTGTTGCATGCAATCACTGAGCTTTATAGTATCACAAAATAACTTATTCATAGAGGTGCAGCTGCTGGTTAAGTAACCCATAATGCATTGTTCACTAATGTGGCTAATAGACTTGTGTGTGACTATCTCTGTGTCCAGGACCAGATCCCTGAGAGCCCGGGGGCATCACCCTTCCTCACAGATACCAGAGGAGTTCCCAGATTCCACCGTGAATGAGAGCAACATGAGGCTCCCTAAACGCTGGGCGGCACACAAGTGATGTTCACATAACACAGCACAAAGACTGCTTCTGTTCTCACTGAACCATGGTGGTTAGGTAGACACGGCCAACTTTGCTCTGCACTGTTCTAAAGGACTTAAAGGAGAACGCCGGTGTGATTTATAGTCATCGCCATTTTTTTTTCTTTTCCGTAATAATTTATACGGAAAAGATTCTCACCCAACCCTCACCCATTGCTGATGCAAAAAGGATCAGCAATGGGTGATTTATTATGTAAAGCACTTTGAATTGCCCTGTTGCTGAAATGTGCTATACAAATAAAGCTGCCTTGCCTTGCCTTGCCTAAAGAACAAAAAACAAAGTTAAATTGCATTTTTAAAAAAAGAAAGAAAATAAGATAAAAAAATAAATTAAAAGAAAATAAAAAAATAAGGTAGACTTCGACAGTAATGACAATTATTGGATAAATCCCCAACCACAGATAAAATAGGCTGATAAACTTTACCATGTACAAATGGACAATTTAACTATTAGTGGTCATTTCTGTTTACATAAATCAAACTTTATGATTTCATACAATTTAGCTGATTGAGAGAAATACATGTTATATGCCATGAGTCCATTAGTCTGCCCAAATACACTACGTCCAAATGAAATTAAAACATATGCTACAAAAATACAAAGTACAGGTGGCCTTAATCATACGGACAGTCGGACAAAATAAGATAAGAGGGGCTGCCAGGTATAGTTAAAAATAGCCAGTTTTATTTATGCCCACTTTGTTATCAGTGCAGGCAGCTTTCAGTTACTTTTTAAAGGCAATTTTAACATTTAAAAAACACAAATATACAGTATAAACACAGATGTGGCAGTTAAGTTTCACGCAGCAACAATATGTAACTCAACTCTGAAAGTGCAAGATAAAAGAATGATCTATCTCACTCTGTGGAACCTGTTTGTCATACCTCTTAAACCGTAGGCTGCTGGAAGGTATGGTTGCCTAGCGGGTTTGTTGGGATATCTCCATCTGTGCCCACACAATGGCAGGAAGAATGAGGGCAGGCAACCTCTGAAGCACAAGCTAAAAAAAAAAGCCTCAACTCAATGGTTTTATCTGCTGTTGAAGTGGTGCAGACACAACGTTTTTTTTCTGCTCTCTCGTTTGATTTATCAATAATTCTTCCTTGAACTAAAATCTGCTCCACTGCATTCAAAATGCAATCCGTTTCTCAACCAGGCCACTGTTATTTTTAGTTGGAGTGGAGTTGTAGACAGCGCTCAAGAAAGGAAGGGAACCAATGCTTTTTCTCTTTCATTTCCTAAAACGTTGCAGTGCTCTATTCTTATCTACCTACTTGTTATCTTGTTTCTGTGTTGCAAAACCAGAGAAGGCTTTAAGAGAGTAAATGTGGTTAAGGAAAGACGAGTGCAGATGAATAAATAATGTATATGTGCATGGTGATGTGGAGTTGAATAACCAATAAGGTTTTTTTTCTACCAGGCCAGACGGAGCAACAGTGCTTTCCACTGTAACAGGGCTACCAGAATTTGCCCCACAGGAATAAAGGCTTTACTAACGGGGACAGGATATGGAAGTCTTGCAATGCTTTAACTGCTTTAACAATCAGCTCATTGTTACACACACCAATGCTTTCTCATTTGAAGGCCTTCTTTAAATGTTGCTTTGTGAAGCAGGAAGGACTGGAAGTGCCACGGCAATCACACTTGAGATCCGTTATGCAGTTACTGTGCTAAAAAATCCCCTACAGTCCTACAGTTGATCTTAGATCAGTCCAATACACTTGTAAACTTTTCAGTTTATTCAGTCAGTAGTCCTAGTATGTTAAATAGGTTGATAGGATGAGGATTAAACTTTATCAAACCACCTTTTTTTATTGAAGTGACTGGGATGTACTGTTTCTAAATGTCTTCTTAATTTGTTGGGACTCATACCGTCAGCTGCCAGAGTTTTCAGACATAAAGTACACACTGGTCTCTCCTCATCTCCCACCGCCTTCATTATTATGTATATTTATATAAATATAATTTATGGTGCTGTTAAGATTAAGAGCTTTGTTTCTGTAAGAACAATGAGCATACCGCTACGTGTTCTAGAAAGCTTTACTCATCACTACACTGACCAACAACCAGGGTTGGAAATTAGCACCATCCACCAGCCAAATGCTGGTAAAATATGCAAGTGGCTGCCAGATTTGCTCCACTCACCAGCCAAAAAACAATGGTAATCTATTGAGTGGCTGGTAGTTTTTTGGAATCCACCAGCAATAGTGGCAGGTGGACAAAAAAGTTCATTTCCAACACTGCCAATAACATGTCGTAACTTTTGCTTTCGTCTAGAAATCACCGGTTTTCTGCTGGAATGAATAGAGCTGAAGGGGTTAGTGGGACAGCCATGCTTTTAGTTTGAAACAACTAATCATTTACTGCCTTTGAGTGGTGGTGACACGCTGTATATGAAGTCTTCAGTTGTGCAAAAGTCATGAAGCGTGTTTTGCACTTCTAAATAATATTGAAATATTGATTTCGGTGGCCTATGAGAAGGATTCTGCAGGACCAGGATTTCCTGTGTCTCAACATGACTCAATGATGCACGCGTAGTGATCATCTCGCACCATGCGGAGAATTATCTGCAACAGAGTCACTTCGGCAGAGGTCTGTGGTTAATGTGCACCTGCTACATCATCTGCATGTTTCCTGGGTATGTGGCAAGCAGCATAGTGCAGAATAAACAGCAGCCCCACTCTATAAATCATTGAGTGAGAGGGTTTTTGACTGAATGGGTCATTTCATTATTTCAGGCTGTGGACTCTTACAGCTGACCACCACGCTGTACTCATGAAAGGGGCAGTGTTTTCAGCATCTGATCAATCACAAACATGGACAAGTCTACTGTCAGCAGAGCGGAATATTTTACAAACCAAGAGCAAACTATAATATGAGACAAACGCGGAGAAGTTAAACACATAATCCAGACTAATAGCAACACAGTTGAAGCTGCCGAATGCAGGAAGGACAGCTGGTAAAAGAACAAATTTGCAGACGTGTGAATGCTTAAATTAACAGACATTAATTTAACAAAATTCCTCAAAAGTCAGATAGATACCTCTAGATGGGGCAGTGATATTATAAAAAGCTTTCAGGATAGAATGGATGAATAGATTAGACTTCATTACGCCCCTTCAGTAAGTTTATGGCGTGTCTGACTATTTCAGCTTTCTTTCAGCTGCGTCCCCGACTCCGCCGGTGTGAAAACGGACTTGAGAGCAAATATAAAAACATAGTTCAAAGCGGTAAACACCCTCAGCATACAGCCAGCTGTCCTTCCTGCATTTATCAGTTTAAACTGTGTTGATTTTAGTCTGGATTATGATTGTAACTTCTTCGTATTTGTGTAATATCATACGATCCGCGCACAGAGCTGTGATTGGTCAGTGGTCGGTGCTTTTATACGAGTTATCTGAAACATAACCTGCTCCGGAGCAGGTTAGATGTTCAGCATCAGTTACCATGGCGATCTACCCCGGTAAGAAGTGAACCACCGTCGTAGGACTGAAAACCCTGAAGGTTTAACCCTGAAGTTACCTCGCTAAGAGATTAGATCATGACAGTAACATCACAGCACTATAAATGAGACAGGAGTGGACTGTGAGACATCATTTGGCAAGGTTAATAATAATAATAATAATAATAGGGTTAGTGTTTACAGAAGGAATTTCACCCCTTCATAATTACCAGCTGTGACAGCATGTAGTTTTCACCTTTTGAGTCTGGGTGTGTGTCATCCTGGTAAAATGTGGTCCTGGAGACACCTACTGTAGCAGGACCTGCCACAGAGGCAGTTTTGAGTACTTTGCCAGGTGTTCATATTTCTGTCTGTGGACAGATTTTGTCACAACGATAGCGTCACAACCGTACAAGATGCAGTCACGAAAATGTGAGGAGCTCGTAGATGGGTGTGGGGAATGCTGTACACTCCCAGGCATATAGTTCGGCTGGTAAATAAAAGCAGTTAGTTGAGAGTGTCGGGCTGCCTTTTTGAAGCAGCAAAGCTTTGTAGATTGTCTGTCGATGGTATGAAACTCACCTATCACATTTGAGTTTCAAAACATAAAAAGTAAGCTTAGGAATTTGGGGGTTTGAGGAGGCCTCTCTTGATGTCGATGTTAAAAAAAATCACTTATCTAGTTTCCTTCCTCAAACTCGAAGATCTTAAAGCTAGAGTTGGTTATCTTCTCCAAATAATTTTTTTTGTAATATTTGTTGAAATTTTCATTACATCCCGACTTGTGTTTCTCAAGATTACCAACCCTAGCTTTTAATGTTTCACACATGGAAAATGAATATGTCACTATTCACTGAATCAATAATCTGTTACAGCAGGCTGGCCATGTAACTCTCTACATCTCTGCACACCATCTCCATCTGTGAAACCACAGTCGTTTGTGGTTTTGCTGCAGTGGGCTAGTTTAGTAGCCTCTGCCTTGAAACAGATGTTTCCTCGAGAGATTGACATAAGTGTTGTCATTGATGGCATTGGCTTTCTGCACGTAACATGCACATTTTTACAAATGTGTTCTGTTTTTTCAGCTTATCTCCTCCAGCAGCTGAGTCAACTCTTGGGCTGGTGGCTTTATGGCTTTTAAACACAATGTATCATACTCTAACAGAAACCATTCCCCTTCCCCTCTCTCCATCTTGTTCTGTCTGTTTGTGTGTGTGTGTGTCCAGGTGTGTGTTAGTACTGTGTGTGGTTTTAGGCTTCCTGTGTTTGGTGATGGTCTCTCGTCTACCACTGATTGAGACGGGGACAAGCAAACCTCTGGATTTGCACGTCAGCCATGCACATAAAAAGGTGAGGGGCAGGCTACATCCACACTAATACATGATCTCTGTCGAGCGTCTTAGGGCCGTTTCAGAATTAATCTTCATCCATACTACCACGCCTGAAAACGCATATCACATGACCATTGACGTGCACTGGGCATGCGCGTGCCGGTGTAAACAGGAAGCAGCGCTGGACACGGGACTTGATGCAAAGCCCTCAAATAATAGCTTGCCTCCTGCACATGCAGGCAGTAGTAACATTATAAAATGCAGAATTTAACTGCACAGCAGCTGCTAGCGTAGATAACAATTAACCACTGGTGGTCGATGCTGTTGTCTTTTGTTTTCTTCCGTAAAAAGGTTCACGTGATGGGGCTTGACGAATCAGGGAAGGACAGGTCATGACTGAGGCACGCAAATATCTCCAAACTCAGCTTCAAGTTTCTGGTGCTCGTAATAGCTACAGATGGTTGCGCATTAGGCTGTGAGCACATATTCTCAAAGTAGAAATTATTTTTTCGAGGGACCTAATTAAATCACAAATATTTTACAACATATTTTATTTATTCGAGTGAATGATTGATGATTTGTCTGCAGCTGTCGGGTTTCTAATTACTTTTGTTCACCTATTCTATGATATGATATTACATTTATTTATGTATCCATTTACGAGAAGTTATTTAGTCAAATTGGGAAAAAGGTTTTGTTGATTGGTATTGACACTCAGGTATAAAGACACTTTTCAGAGAACGTTTCGGAAAGCCTCTAGTTGTCCTCCATGTCGGAAGGGACAACAGTTGCTAATTTCAACACCGTGGTTTCTATATGTTCATATACTGTGTGGCAAATAAACAAAGAATAGCAATAAATTGGTGTGTTCTTCTAACTGTATGTCGTCACAGTGCAACAGTAATATCATAAATAGTTGTACCTGCCTCAACACTTAGCAGAAAATCGCTTTCGGAAGTGGTTACAGACGGCCGCAGATTGACGTTGAGAGGTTCTTTTTTGACTCAACATCCTTTCCTATGAAAGGACTAAGGACAGATACTAAGAATTCAGATTCTTAGTATCTGGTAGGAATGATACTCAGCCCTGTCTGTGGGACAGAACACAATGCTCCAGCATTTAGTCTGTTTTAATCAAACTCTGTTACGGTATGTTGGGCCAGAACAACTGCACTAGGGTTCGCTTGGAAACAGTCAGTTGCAGTGAGATCATACTATATACATAGAAATCAGAGTTTCTATTGGCCCAAAGCTAACGTGGGTGGGAGTAATGGACACAATATGCTTCTTTGTTGGCGCAAATGATCCCAGTTTGTAGATATGCAGATTTTAATGATACAGCACAATTTAGTAATTTATAGAAAATTATTCTGCGGACCCCCTGGGGGTCCCCGGACCCCGCTTTGAGAATCATACTATATATATATATATAAATTATATATATATATATAGTATGATGTTTACTGGAGGAGAGGGGATTCGTCTGCACAGTAGCTCAGTGCTGAGTCAAAGTGAAAAAACGTCAGCCCTGCTCCTTCTGACACGCCCCCTCAACAATTTTTTTTTTGATTTGGTCCGCATTAATTTGTGCACTGTGAAACCGAACCAGACTAAATAGAAAACGAACCAAAAGTATCAATGTCACTCTGATTCAGACTAGCCCAACGGACTATGGCTGTGAAAGCGCCCTTAAACTGCTTTTAAGTTGTTACTGCTTTCTGGTGGTGATATGAAAAGCAATGACAAAGACCAACCTAAAATACTAAAATAGTTTCGAGCTGTGTCACAGTTCTTCCACACGCTATGAAACAAGCTGCCATGTTACCTGCACTGAGCACTGCTGACGGTTCTTTGTAATATCGATAAAACCCTCAATACCAGTATTTATACTCTGTTTGGCTGCTGATGCAGCTAAGCAGGATGCCATGGAATTTTACAGAAGAGACTGAACTGTACTACTAACATGGACGACACACACAAACTGTGAACTTAACATAATTGTTGTGAAACAGGTTCTGCTAACGTAATGATCGTCCCTGGGGACATTCTGTGTTCATAACCTGTATTTTACTTGCAGCAGGTGAATGAGCACGTGACCAGAGTTCTGGAGAGTCAGTGTCGTCCCAGCAACACCAGGCACAGCTTGTTAGCTCGACTCCCTGCCTCCAGTCAAACAACCCAGCCCTTCCTGTGGAAGGACGTGCCGCTCCCTGATGGCCTCTTCCTGTATCCACCACCATTTGGGTTCAGAAGTCTTCAGGGAAAAGTGGAGGACCTGCTGAAGCAGGTGCATGCAACTTCTTTCCTTCCTTTATTTTTGTCTAATCTAGTTAGCATTTGATCCTTTATAGTTTATCTATATTCAGTTAATGGCACCTTGTATGTTCCTAATGAAGAGCCTAATCTCTGCCACATATCACATGCAAATATAGTACAGTAGCACACCACAGCTGTTGGTTCAACTGTTCAGCTCTAGAACTAATGTAGTTTGACTTATTATTAGGACTGTCAAACGATTGTCCATGGTTGGTACCGATTAATCGCAAATTAATCGCTCATTTTTAATCCGTTCAAAATGAACCTTAAAGGGAGATTTGTCAAGTGTTTAATACTCTTATCAACATGGGAGTGGGCAAATATGTTGGTTTATGCAAATGTATGTATAAATTTATTATTGGAAATCAATTATCAACACAAAACAATGACAAATATTGTCCAGAAACCCTCACAGGTACTGCATATAGCATCAAAATATGCTCAAATCATAACATGGCAAACTCAAGTCCAACAGGCAACAACAGCTGTCAGTGTGTCATATCTATAACCTTTATTTATGATTTATGATTTATGATTAAAACCTCTTTTATAAGTGAGACCTAGCCAAGACAGGGGCAAATAGCAGCATCCAATACATAACAAGACAACGTTGAATCACGACAGCAACAATAGGTACGACAAAATACATTACATCATCATACAGTGCAGCATGTTGGTTATGTGTTTCTTATTTAATTGAAACAACTGCAGCTAGCAGTGACCACTTCCTTTATTCTATGTTTAAAATCATTTAAAGAGATACGGGTCTCAAGTTTAAGCTTGGCCTGCAGACCATTCCAGGACCATAGTGGATCAGGCTTGTTTTGCCAGCATCTGTACTGATTGATGGAACTTTAAACTGAAGCCATTTATGTGACCTTAGATTATAACTGTTTTGGGGAATTACAAACTTCCGGCTTAAGTGAGTAGGAAGTTTGCCAGAGATTATTTTACAGACTCAAATGTACCAGTGCTGTAACCTCCTCAGAGTGAGGGATGACCATCGATATACCTGCTGTATACGGTACAATGATGGGTCCTGAAGCCAGAATTAGTGACATACCCCAGGGCTGAGTTTGGACAAGGTGGACGGTGAGGCAAACCTGTAAATAGTATCACCATAGTCAGTCTCCAGTCACCAGTCACCAGAGTCAAGAAAAGGCCAGCAACTAAGCGTTTTCTTGATGCCATGGAAAAACAGGACTTTAGCCTGTACAGAAAACTCACTGTGAATCTTAATTTCTTTGCAAGATGGTCAATATAGCGTTTCAAATTTTGACTTTTGTCCATCGAAATTCCCAAGTATTTGTAATTGTCAACAGCTGTCAGTGTGTCAGTGTGCTGACTTGACTATGACTTGCCCCCAAACTGCATGTGATTATCATAAAATGAGCATGTCTGTAAAGGGGAGACTCGTGGGTACCCATAGAACCCATTTTCATTCACATATCTTGAGGTCAGAGGTGAAGGGAACCCTTTGAAAATGGCCATGACAGTTTTTCCTCGCCAAACTTTAGCGTAAATTTGGAGCGTTATTTAGCCTCTTTCGTGACAAGCTAGTATGACATGATTGGTACCAATGGATTCCTTAGTGAAGAAGCTATGTTGCTTGTGGTGGTGTTGGTTCATAAAACATCTGATGTGGTGCACATTTAAACACAGGATCCAGGGAGCCGTTCCAACAATTTATTAAAGTCAAGGTGTGAAGTTGGATGGCAGTTGGTGGATGATTTTTTCTATTAAGAAAAGACATTAACAGATGATATTATAAATCTCATAGATATAATACAGATTACAATTAATAAGTCAATTCATTTTAACTTACATCTTTATGCATCCACAATCTGGAATTTGCCTTTTCTCCTTCACATATTAAACTCAGGTATCTAACATAACACAAAACAATCTATTAACTTTCAAACAATATATATCTCATTTCAACCAAATAAATTATAAAGGCACAAAAGCCACATTAAACTCACATCACTCTCTCTTTGTTCTGCCTGGAATTGTTTGGAGGGAAAAGGGAGGGTTCAGGCCTGGAGGGCAGACTTATATAACCTACGGGGGAGTGGTTTAGTCAAGTGTGCATTCTATACCATGCCTGCAGGTGGGTTAGGGACTTGTGATTTAACACTTAGGTTGTCTAGTTTCATATGCTGCCAGTATCTTCACTCTAGCTTTAAATTAAACTAAACTGAACTAAACTGAGCCCGCTACAACCTAAAAATCACAAGTTGCGTTACTTCATTAAAGAAATTAGTGCTGTTAAAACGAATGATACAATTCGACAAGTACTACTGATAATTCAAGATATCTGCAAATCCAAATTTACCGCTCCAAATTCCATATCAGTGCGCAGAAGGAAGCTTACATCTATACTCGATATAACCTCTGAGCTAGCTACCGTTACAGCTAGCTCACCTAGCACCATGAGCTAGCTAACGTTACTGCTAGCTCACCTAGCACCATGAGCTAGCTAACGTTACTGCTAGCTCACCTAGCACCATGAGCTAGCTAACGTTACTGCTCAGCCGAGGAGGCCTGCATTAATGTTTACATTAATTGTCACAAGCACAAGCTTCTCGTTCATGAGTAGATGCACGCTTCCTTTTGCGCGGTGATACGGTTGTTGGCTGTAGTTTGGTAGAAAGAAAATAGTTCCTACATGAAACCGCTCACAACAAGGTCTGTGGATTATCTCCAGTTACCGGGTCATGATTTCTGGAAAGAGACATTGCTGTTGAGTTTATCTAATGTATTTTTTTTGGCGCTTTGAGCACCACAAGCAGAGTGCCATCTAGTTCCATTATATTGGAGAGAAGGCAGACATCCCTACGGCCGATATCTCACAACAGTCGGCAACTCACACCGAAACAATCTAGATTGAAGAGGAACAATATGTACTTTTGATTTTGGGGTGAACTTTAAACTCAAGCTATCTTCAATATAGTTTTGCCATATTTCAGTTTAAGATAGTTTCAATTTCTCAAAGTTAGTCTAGATAGTCTAATGCTATTAATAGATATCTGTATCTGGTTGTTATCAGTCATAATCCACTTGTAGATATATACGGTTTGCCATAGAGTGTTGTCGGTTGACATTCTAGTAGGAACTGGCAGGTTCAAACAGTAAAGGGTCAGAACATTGCAGCCGTACCTTTGGATGGAATGACATGTAGATAATGAAGCGTAGCTGTGAGGCTAATCAGTGAAGGTCAAACTGTGATAGGGCCTGCTACACTTGGTCACATGGGAACTAGTCAATCATACATTTAGTCTTACAAGGTGCAGAGAATCAGTGATGTCCACCTCTTTGACAGTAAGCTTTCACTGTTGAGTTAACTAGAATTGGATTTAAGATGAATTTATTATTTCCAGGGCTGTCAGTAGATTAAAATATTTAATCGTAATTAATCGCATGATTGTCCATAGTCGTCCACATTTTGAATCTGTTCAAAATGTACTTTAAAGGGAGATTTGTCAAGTATTTAATTCTCTTAACAACATGGGAGTGGGCAAATATGCTGCTTTATGCAAATGTATGGAAATCAATTATCAACACAAAACAATGACAAAAATCCAGAAACCCTCACAGGTACTGCATTTAGCATAAAAAAATATGCAAACTGCATGTGATTATCATTAAGTGGGCAAGTCTATAAATGGGTATTTTCATTCACATATCAGTTTTTCCTTGATAAAATATAGTGCAAGTTTGGAGCATTATTTAGCTTCCTTCGAAAGCTAGTATGACATGGTTGGTACCAATGTATTCTTCAGGTTTTCTAATTTCATTTGATACCAGTATCTTCACTCTAGCTTTAAAACTGAGTCCGCTACAACCTCCAAAAGATTGATTGCATTAATGCGTTAAAGAAATTAGTGACGTTAAAACGAATTTGCGTTAACGCGTTATTATCGCGTTAACTTTGACAGCCCTGGTTATTTCATCCTATACAACGTTTTAAATCCCATGCGTGTAGCGTCGGAAAAAATAAGACAATCACTAAAGCGTGGTCTAATGATAATAAAACATTATACACATCCACAGTCATATCAACATGAAGCCTTTTGGAGTCACACTCAGGCAGCTTCTCATTCTTTGATGGCTCACCACACCTGGCCCCCAGGCCTTTGAAATAATATCCTCCACAGTATTACCTGAGGTTACATGAAAACAATAAGGGGAGGTTTCATGCAAACGTTGTTCAACTGACAACACAGCCAGGGATAAACATGTGAACCTGAAGGCAAAACACCTGCTCTTGTCTCAACGTCTGGCATGTGGCCAGAAGTGCAACACGTGGATGTTGTCCTTAATTATCCCTGCTAGCATTTATTAAAAACTACTGGTATAATAAGTGAATGTATCCAGAATGAAGCTTTACATGCCCCTCCAATAAAGGAAAGATTGTGGCCTCCTAAAGTAAAGATACTGCAGGAAGCCTACATGATAACCCAGTAAGGATCACTTCTCTCTGACAGAATGGACAAACCAATATGGGTCGACATAGAGCAGCAATTGAATTATCCATATAAAGCTGTTGGTTACCTCAGACAGTTTTCAAACTAAGAATCCAATGATGTCTTTCATAAAGATTATGATTGTCATTGTTATTATAAAATCTGTCTCTTCAGTGGACGTTTACGTCATATGATTCATATACTTTATCATTTATTTGCTAAGTCTGTTTCCATTGCACTTTGTCGCATTTTGCTTTTATCGATGCACCAACTATTCCACCTCAGCCAAGAGTAAAAACTTTTTTGCAATAATTGAATCTTTTATTCGCACAGGCGTGTGTGTGCGTGCGGCGTGGCCCCGCATCCCCTTTCCCCCTTCCCCTTCCCCCTCCCCCGCCATTGTTTCAGCTGTGAGATCAGCTGGATATAAACAAAATAAAACCCACCAAAACCGTCTTGGTTAGTCTTTCCAACAATCACCAACTTTGTCAAAAACAAACCCTTAATTCACTGAGTTGAAAGTATGCCGAGTCATCTCAGCATGTTGAGCAACAGCTGAGCGGCTCTCATCCTTCGGAGGCGGACCATTAAATTAGCAAAATAAAATGACAAACATTGACCAAAAAATCTCCCCCAAAAAACAAAACAACTGCCGATGTTGGCTACTCAGCCAATCGCCGATAGCCGATGTATTCGTCCAATCACCCAACCCTAAATGAAACGCACTCAGTCAGACATGCTAGATCAAACTGAATCCACGCTAAAGTATTTAATAGGCTGTAACGGACCCAAACAAAATTATATGGATTCAGTCTGCTGGCGATGCAATTCCAACCTGGGTGGCGGGGTTCATGTTTTACAGCTGCCTAAAACATGCCCAAAAGAGCATGTAACTGTAGTTTAAGCTAATATAGTTTAGGTTACTGAAAGGTTCAAATAATAATCAAATTCAAACCTACTTTCAACAACAAATGTGCATCTCTATGTTCCTGTAAGTACAGTACTTTTCGGAGTATAAACCTAATGATTGTCTCTGTGAATTTTCCTTTAAAGCTGCCAGACTCGGACTCCGTGCCCCAGTCGGAAAAGACATCGGATAAATGTCGGCGCTGTGTGGTCATGGGAAATGGAGGCATTCTCAGAGGCCTGGAGCTGGGCCCGCTCATCGACCGCTTCGACACCGTTATCAGGTTAGAAACACAAATGACTGCATCAATCCCAATTTTGAGTTTTATCATTATCATCACAGACACTTCCCACTGTGTATAATAACCAACAATGACTCAGCGTCTCTCTCTGTCTCCCTCCTTCAGGTTGAACAGCGGTCCTCTGGGAGAGTTCATTGTCGACGTCGGAAATCGAACCAGCATCAGGATGAGTTACCCAGAGGGCACGCCGCTCCGCTGGACCGACACAGACCCACACACTCTGTATGTAGCTGTGGTGTATAAAGGTGTAGACATCAGCTGGATCTCTGCTATGATCAACAAGCTCACTGTGGTGAGTAGTGCTGCTGTGTGCGTCTGTGTTGTATTGATCTGATGAAACTTGTTTAAAACTGGGTTTTCACCAAGTTTTAGGGAACATTTATCTTGCCACACGAGCCGGGTTTCCACCGAAGGTTTCCGGGACTTTTAGTCCCTGGAACTACTTTTCAAGGAAAAGCCCACTGTTGTCTGCGTATAAAGACCTGTGAAGATTAGGCAAATTAGTCTACTGACGTATGAAAAAGCAACATGACATGAGACGAGGGCTGCTAGTGGTCACAGCCGTAATCACACTCTGCAGCCTGCAGTTCAGTGTGGCCGCGTGATTCAAATAAAACACATGCTTTGTCTCACTTCGACGATATTTACTGATGTGATGAATGAAAGACAGAGGAGGACAGTGAAAGTAAGAGCGTCTGTCTCCACAGTAAATCATCTGTTTAGTGTTTGAGGGTTATTTATAAACGCTGTGAAACAATCAGAAAATAACTTTTCGTTCTCTCATTCACGGCACCGTCCTAGTGTCTCCCTCTTCTAACGTTACTACTCGCCCTCGCAATCTCTCTCTTTTTTCTCTCTGTTTTTTTTTTTTTTTTTTTAAATGAGTCAGGAGACCGACAGCAGAGCCTCACTTCACTTTCAATGTTATCAAACAAGGAAAATGTTCTTCCCTCGTTCTAAAATGGTCCTAAATCGATACCAGAGTACTTCCTTTTTCCACTTTAAGAAAAAGAAAACCTCTTAAATCATATAAATGTAGCTCAAAATATAAACAGTTTCTTAGCATAATATACATAAAGAAGTGTTAACTGTCAAATGTGGACATATTTCACTTCCTTTGTTTGCTGTTTGCATATCAACAAAGCACACAGAGTTCAGACAGTAACTTAGTTATGTTAAGTAAATAGTTTGGTAAACAAAACTCACACGTGAAACTTTGGATGACCATGTGACATTACTCCGTCTCTGAGTGCTGAGTAGCTTCACGAGGCTTCTGAGTCTGTAAACACTCCTCTTTCCTGTTGGCCTGTTCCTCCTCTTGTAGTTCTTCTTAATGCCGTCACAGAATATAGCCTTTGTGTGATTAAGATTCAAAAGCTGATCTGTAGTCTTGAGAAATAATAATTTGTATTGAAAAAATAAAAGCTTGCAGTGTGAAAGATCAGCGTTAGGACACAGCTGTGCTTTGTGTTGCAGCCACTGTGGGACTGGCTCTTCTTCTGGCAGAAGGTTCCAGATCAAATCCCTCTGGAGCCCCAGAGGTTCAGACTTCTAAACCCGCATATCATCAGAGAGTCTGCTTTGGATCTACTGAAATACCCTCCACCCAGACCACGCTGGTGGGGAAGCGACCAGGTAATAAACTTCTGTCTGTGTGTTTGTTCTAATAGCCATGGTAAAGTGACTCTAGATACAATGCTAGATACATGTATCATACATAAATATTATTATTATTATTATTACAGTATATCCAAGAGCTGGAAATATAAATCATCAGTGACAACTAGTGATGGCGAGATGAAGCCTCATGAAGCTTTGAAGCTTTCCAGCAAATTGGTTCGGAAAGGTGTTCATTGCTCGAGGCTTCATGTGCTCACTAAACCACCTGGTGGTCAAAGAGTGTAAAACAGGCAGATATGATCTTAACCATGTGATGAGATAAGATAAGATGTTCCTTTATTAGTCCAGCAGTGGGGACATTTGCAGTGTACAGCAGCAAAAAACAAGATGCGTCAGCTAATACAGTAAAAAAAGAGCTAAACAAAGTGTAACAAAATATGAACCAAGTATAAAGATAGGAAGTATAAAAATAGGAGCAGTATATACAGCATTGACAATAAACAGACTATTAACAAAATTGCACAAGTGGAAAATGATATTGCACAGTGAGAATTAAATGAAAATCCACCTGAAAATATGAGGTTATTGTCAGTTTGTCAGTTTTTGGTGTGTAAGTGTAAGTGCTCTACTGGGAGCAGTGCTGGTTGTGGTCTACTGGGGACACAGATCTGTGATATAATGTATCTTAGGCCAGTAAAGGCTGTTGGGAATGACTATAAACAATGAAAAAAAATCTATTACCATGTAATCAATTTATATATATATCATATATAATAAAATGTCTATTTAGTAAGTATATTATGAGTATATAAGATACATGTGTAATAAACTGTCATTGTTTTGTGAGTAATGCATCTTATGTGTGTAAACCAATCCTTTGGTCAATAATTGTATTGTAGTGTAGTGTAATATAATATAATAATGGCAGGAGGGGTAATATTAGTGTTCTGTGTCACTTCTGGAAAGTGGCATTAGTTGAACCAGTGAAGATCTGAACCACTTCATGAACCAGTCAGCGGTATGGTATGGCCGGGCAGCGAGGCTTCGGATGTCATCAATGACGTCATTGGTCTAAAACGATACAAGCCTCGATACGCGCATCGCAGGAAACTTCCTGGATTACTCGATACACGCTCCGAAGCCTAGGCACAGCACGTAACATCACTAGTTACAACTCAGCAGGCCTCTCAATTGAGAGTCTTTTTATACCAGTCGTCTCTTGAGCGTCTAGCAGCACTGTGGCTTCATCACCGCTGCTAGACGCTCAAGAGAGGACTGGTATAAAAAGACTCTCAATTGAGAGTCTTTTTATACCAGTCCTCTCTTGAGCGTCTAGCAGCACTGTGGCTTCATCACCGCTGCTAGACGCTCAAGAGAGGACTGGTATAAAAAGACTCTCAATTGAGAGTCTTTTTATACCAGTCCTCTCTTGAGCGTCTAGCAGCGGTGATGAAGCCACAGTGTGTAGGCTATAACTATATGTCTAGGAAGCCCAGCAATGACACGCTTAAAATCACTGGGCACCGTGAAAATAAATGCAAGTTCAGTGCACAGCAGGCAGATTACTAGGCTATACACTGCTGCCGCTGCTGCTGCCGAGACCAAGACAGGCGGGAGGCGTAGCTGCACCGTAGAGCCTGAGCCATAACGTCAGGTTCACACTGGATGCGCAGCGCCTCGGAGCTCTGCTGCCGGCTCGCGATCTTCTACACATTTACAGATTTATGCACACATTTACAGATTTGTCTACACATTTACAAATATCAGTATTAGGACTGTCAAAGTTAACGCGCCAATAACGCATTAACGCAAATTCGTTTCAACACCACTAATTTATTTTAACGCATTAACGCAACTTGCAATTTTAGAGTGAAGATACTGGTATCATATGAAACTAGAAAACCTAAGGAATCCATTGGTACCTACTTACTACCTCATACTAGCTTGTTACAAAGGAAGTTAAATGACGCTCCAAACTTACACTACATTTTGGCGAAGACAAATTGGCATGATCATTTTCAAAGGGGTGCCTTGACCTCTGACCTCCAGATGTGTGAATGTAAATGGGTTCTATGGGTACCCACGAGTCTCCCCTTTACAGACATGCCCACTTTATGATAATCACATGCAGTTTGGGGCAAGTCATAGTCAAGTCAGCACACTGACACACTGACAGCTGTTGTTGTCTGTTGGGCTGCAGTTTGCTATGTTATGATTTGAGCATATATTTTATGTTAAATGCAGTACCTGTGAGGGTTTCTGGACAATATCTGTTATTGTTTTGTGTTGTTAATTGATTTTCAATAATAAATATACACATACATTTGCATGAAGCAGCATATTTGCCCACTCCCATGTTGATAAGAGTATTAAATACTTGACAAATCTCCCTTTAAGGTACAATTTGAACAGATAAAAAATGGGCATTCATTTGCGATTAATCACGATTCAATATTTTAATTGATTGACAGCCCTATTCAATACACTTGCAAATCTGAATTCACATTTGGAGAATTCTTTTCACACATTTACAAATCTGATTATGCACACGCAGATTCTGAACACACATTTGCAGATTCCTGTACACATTAACAGTTTTTATTTCCAAAACTCAGTAACAATCACTCAGTATAGTGTATGCTAAATTCTTATTGTGAAGGATCTGGACTAATGATCTATTTATGTATAGAAAAATATAAAACCAAAATTGTGTAATTTGATATTTAGGAAGTTTATAATTATAAGTACAAAATCATTATAATTAGAAAATACAGGGATGTAATAAAACACAATAAACAACAAATACGATTTCAGAAAATAAGACTACTACTGGTGGTTTTCTGGTTAATAAAAAAGTGATGCCAATAATATTTCCCTCCTTGATAATAGTGCGGGGGGTCTTTGTGTTTTTGTCTGCAGAATGTGCCTACCATGGGCGTCACTGCACTGAATCTAGCCAGCCTGCTGTGTGACGAGGTCAGCCTGGCAGGCTTTGGCTACAACTTGTCCCAGCAGGGGGCGCCCCTGCACTACTACGACCACCTGCCCATGACCGCCATGCTGAAGGAGACTTCACACAATGTGGACAGAGAGACTGAACTCCTGAAGAGCCTAGTCAAAGAGGGAGCCATCACTGACCTGAC
Organism: Sebastes fasciatus; assembly: GCF_043250625.1. Lineage (NCBI taxonomy): Eukaryota > Metazoa > Chordata > Actinopteri > Perciformes > Sebastidae > Sebastes > Sebastes fasciatus. The sequence continues at coordinate 3,608,325 of NC_133804.1, forward strand.
GGGGGGGATTCACTGCTCCTTCTGCCCCAGCAGACCACAAGACTCTTCACTGTGAAGCACTTCCCTCTTCTGTTGTAAAGAGCAAAGCACGTACTGTACAGAAACACAGGAAAACAACGGCGAGACCAAAGGACTTACAGACGTGCGGGAAGTGAGGGAAAAAAACAGGTGAGAGGAAAAAAAACTTGGCACAAAGATAGCAATAAATCTAGTGTAATATATGCAATATTTTTCACAAAGTGCTTCTTGAAGAACAAGGGACATAAAAACAGAAATAAACTCTGGTCATTTTGGTGCCTGCTGGGCTTTACATGTCTCAGTATTTCAATGTTAAAGTTCTTCTGTGAATGAAATAAGTTTATTTGCTGATACACCCAACAAAACGTGGGCGTACATTATGGGAAATTTGAGATTTTACAGATTACGGATTTTAATATATTTCTCCAGATATTCAATGTATTGCAGGTATTTTAAAGCCTTGTGTTGATAGTATTAATGCATAGACAGCTCGCCCACGTTTGAATTTAGGACTGCTTCAGTTGGTAACACGATATCGTCTTATTGGTATCATGATCGGGGGAGGGGAGTTACTTTAAAAGTGTAATGCGATACAATTACTAATTACTAGGGCTGTCAATCGATTAAAATATTTAATCACGTTTAATCGCATGACTGTCTATAGTTAATTGCAAATTAATCACACATTTTTTTATCTGTTCAAAATGTACCTTAAAGGGAGATTTGTCAAGTATTTAATACTCTACCTGACGGCTCCCTCGTTGATACAGTTCCTTTTAGTTTTTTTTGTATCTTATCCATTACTCCCCAAGCCTGATCATGATAGTTCTCCAAGTACTGTGAGTTAAAACGGTTCAATCAAAACATCTCCAGCAAGCAGACTAAACTGAACCGAACCTATTCTTCCACTGGCTTTAAACACATTTTCTATTCGCTCTGTCCCTTGAACCATTGGCGCATAAAATCAGACAACATCCATTAGTACATCCCATCACTTTTTGTAACACTGGTCACCGGATATCATTGTATGCTGATGATATCATTCTTTACTTAGGTAACACAGGTTCTTCTTTACCACATTTGCTTTCCACTTTCGATTCGTTCAGCTTGCTATCGGGATATAAAATTAATTGGACAGCATTGATGCATTTAAATTCTGTTATTTCTCAAACTCCCATGCCCTCCCATATACCAATAGTTAAGAGCTTCAGATATCTTGGTGTTGATATTTTCCATTCTACGTCTTCCATTGCACTACGAAACTTTCAAAATATATACAATTGCTTAGAGAAGGATTTTGAACGCTGGGTAAATCTCCCAAATTCACTCCAAGCCCGAATAGCAATAGTTAAAATGGATGTACTCCCTCGTGTTAATTTTTATTCTTCTATGATAACTCTTGCTCCTCCTATTGGGTTTTGGGAAAAACTTCACACGTTAATCTCCAAATTCATATGGAAAGGAAAGAGGCCTCGTTTAAAATTCACAACTCACCAGCGAGACAAGACACAGGGGAGGGCTGGGTCTACCAGGTTTAAGGGGTACTTCTGGTCCTTTGTGTTACGCCCTCTCTCTACATGGCTCAATCCTAGTTCTTTAGCCTCTTGGAGACCAATTGAGGAAAATTTATCGTTGCCCCATAGACTACAAGACCTAGTGTATTCCAACATACCATTGAAAAAAGCCAAATTACGTTTAGGCCCTATAATTTCATTTCTACTTGTAACTTACCGTACTGTAATAAAGCAGACGCATGCAGATCTTAAATGGCACAATCACTCGCCAATTTTCAATAATTTCTCACTTCTTTCCGGTAACATACCTTTCTCATTCCCACAATGGAAGACCAGGGGAGTTACTATATTAAAGGACCTGTATGGTGATAGTGGCTTACGAGCCTTTAACGATTTACGCGCCGAATATGATCTCCCGGGTTCATCGTTTTTTTTCTATTTGCAGTTGAGATCAGCCATGCGGGCATGTGGTGTACCATGGGGATTAACGCTCCCTACACACCCTCTGCAAACCTTTATCAGTAGAAGCTGCATGGCGTAGGGACTTAACCGATGTAAATGATGAAGAGGTTTCCTGAGACAAGGTGTGGAAAAATTTGTGTGGTACATCTCAAAATCCAGATCATCAATTAATACACTATAAATGTGCCCACAGGATGTACCTCACCCCTAGAAAGCGTCACTCTATGAAGATCATTACATCTCCCAATTGTGATCTGTGTCCATCTGGTGCTCTGGGTTCATTCTTGCATATGTACTGGAGGTGCCATGATGTGTCTCAATTCTGGAAGCAAATATCTCTCACCTTAAGTGACATTCTTGAAGTTAGGATTCCACTCTCACCTACTTTATTTCTATTAATTGATGACTCCTCTCTAAACCTGTCTTTGCAACAGAAACGTATTTTATGGGCTGGTCTTACTGCAGCCAAGAAAATGCTGGCCTTAAGATGGCAACCACCACACTCCTTGACTAGACAACAGTGGGCTAACTCGTCATTAGAAATTATCTTGATGACTCTCAACCCCAGGCTTCTAATGAGACTCATATTGACACTTTTCTAAGTTCGTTAGACCTACCCAATCTTACAAGCTCAGAAAATGAAAATTTAATACGATCAATTTCCGCCAAAGAATTGGATGTGGCCATCTCTAGGCTAAAGGACGGAAAGTCACCAGACTCTGATGGTTTTACCACCGAGTGGTACAAGTCTTTGAAGCCACAATTATCCCCGTTATTACTTAAAACGTTTAACTGGATTTTACAAAAAGGAGAAATCCCACCCTCTTGGAGGGAGGCAATTATCTCAGTCATTCCCAAGGAGGATAAAGACAAACAAGAATGCGGCAACTACCGACCTGACAGTGTTCTCAACTCGGACTACAAACTTTTTACATCCATCCTAGCCCGTAGACTTGAAAACCTCTTACCTGACCTTATCCATTTAGACCAGACTGGATTCATCCAACAACGACAGACTCTGGACAACATAAGAAGGACTTTACATATACTAGAACAAATAACTAAGGATAAAACTAAGTCATTGATAGTGGGATTAGACGCGGAAAAAGCGCTCGACTCGGTTAGATGGGTATTTTTATATAGTTAATATCCCTTGGGAAGGGAGGGGGGACAGAGGGTTTTGCATTAGACCTTGAATGATGGTTTTGTATATGTACCTGTGTATGTGGGGAGGAGGATGTATAAAAGGAATAAAATGAATGATATATAACATTTTTCTCTATACCTTCTCAATAAAAAAGAATGATCACAAAAAACACATTTTGTCCACTTTCAGAGTTAAATGTGACGATGCATTTTGAAGAAGTAAAGCACATCATTTATTAATGTTAACCCTGGAACAAATGGACCTGTATTTAAAGTTACAGAGGCATGTGAATATTACAAAAAAAAGAGTGTCTTGATCTGCATCAGTCCAAGATGTTTTCAATGGCATTATCAGAGCAGGCTTCAAATAGTTGAAGCATATGCAGGGTTCAATGCTGGGAAGCTGCGCGTCCCCTCGCGATAAAAAAAACGCTGCAGTGGACACGTACCATGAGGGCTCGCTGTGTCGTCTCTCCCAGCGGGGAGGGACGGTCCCCTGCTCCGGGCACGGCTCTTAAGCTGGGCGGACTGTCCTCAGTGTTAACCCACCCATCTTGAAACACTGGCCCTGTCTCGTTTACCGTGATGCTTTGTGGGTGAGACAACCAACACATTCAGGATTAAATTGTTTCCTAGAGTACAGTGATGGAAGATGTTCTCAGATCTTTTACTTCAGTAAAAGTAATACCACAGTGTAGAAATACTCTGCAACAAGTAAATGCCCTACATTCAAAATGTTACTGAAGTACAAAAGTATTAGCATCAAATATATACTTAAAGTACCAAAAGTAAAAGTAACCTACTCATTTTGCAGAATGGCCCATTTCACAATAATATATATCATGGTTTATCATTGTAATATAATGATTGATGCCTTAATGTGTTCATCGATTCAGTGTTGCAGCTGGTAAATGTGCTCATTTTAACTACTTTATATGCGTAATAATGATATACTACTTAATAATACACCGCAGTTTATTAGTATTAAGTAACTGAATCTGCACATAGCTAGTATCTAATATCGTCAAATAAATAAATCATTGAAGTAAAAAGTACAACATTTCCCTCTGAGATGTAGTGGAGTAGAAGTGGGCTATAAAGATACGTAAAATAGAAATACTCAAGTAAAGTACAAGTACCTCAAAATTGTACTTAAGTACAGTACTTGAGTAGCCTACAGTCCACTACTGCTAGAGCACAAAATTGTTTGCAAGAGCACAAGATCTTTTAATAGATTTAATCTCTTCATTTTGCTTTCAAAGTGCACCAGATTGATGCATTTAACTTTAAAATGTACAAAATGTTCTGCCCTGAGAGGGTCTGATGTAAGGATGATGGTACCACCTCCATCTCATTTTGAGCCAGGAAAATCCCTGATATGAAAACATATTTCTTCACAGTTTCATTTTTATGTTTTAAAAAGATGGAAATTCTATGTTATCTACAGAATAATGTGAAATACTGCAACATCTACATCATTCCACTGTAAATTAGCAACATAACTTAACAATGACTTTGTTCTGTCTGTGGTGTTGGTGACAGCGTTTGTTACGCCGATTCACAAGAGTTCTGATGTATATTTTTATTACAACTGCATCTTGTTTATTCTACAGTCCTCCAAAATGTCTGATCTGTAAAAAAAATACTGCACAAATGAGATGTGTTATTTATGAATTGTGTTTTTTTTTAATTCATGAATCATTAGTATCATTTTCATTGTTTGCGATGTAGCTAATAACATTTCCACTGCACACACGCTGGTTGTTGTTCATGTATTTATGCCTCGTTTTTTTTAGCTAAAGCTTTCAATTTCATCCATTTCAGTTGTTTCAACATGTTGTTCTTCCAGTGACCCTCTTTTTGAGGGTCACAGTCGATTATTGTGTTTCCATTTAAATATTTAATAGCCAGCGCTTCTGATGTAAAGATTAAGAACAATTCTGTTCAAATGTGACTTTCACAAAATGTAGTCTTGTTTAAAACAACCAACAGAAGGAGATCAATGTACCTCTCTGCACGACTCTTATGTGAAGAAAGATTGAAGTTTTACAATGCCGTTCTGTTTTCATCAACGCTTTTAGATTTCTGTTCTGTTATTGGAACTTGTTATGATTAAAATGTACAAATGGTGAAAATGAATACATTATCACACAGTGAGTAATTGAGTGGTTTATTTGCATGTGAATGATTATTCATTAATCACTTCAAAGTTATGTTTTTCTTATTACTTATTACGTCATTTTTTTTTTTTTAAACAATTCAGATTTAAGGAGTTAAATCTCCCCCTTATGTCCATTAATGTACCATTTATTAATGTATACATATTTCTATTAATATTACAGCTATTATTACTGATATTTCTGTTATCACTCTATTACATCCACTGCTATTGATTATCATTATTAGTCCTATTTCTATTAGTACTTATAGTTGTTGTGCTATTATTATGGTTGCTGTGCATTATTGGTGCTATACCCCGAATGTAACCACTGTATACATCTCTTATACTGTAACAAATACAGCCTGAATACACATGGCCTGTACCTTGGACTGTCCAAGTACGGTATGTACTGTGTTCTTCCTGTACTGCACTGAAATGAAAGAGCAGTAGTATATTCCACAGGTTACTTCAGAAAGAGGTAATTATGTACAAAATGTGTACTGTTGGATAAATGCATATCAATCATCTCACTGTGACTGTTTCCAGAGAAACCTTAGAAACATAACTAGACATTAAAACAAGTGCATTAAACTTAGACATTAAACCTCTGCATTGCAATTTATTGCTGGTTTTACAAACACAAGTCACTAATCCCGTTATTAATTCTTTTTCACAAAAAAATTATTAGTAAGGTAAAAAAAACACAGAAGACTGCTAAATAAATCAGAACAATATGGGAGTGTAACAAACCAACCAACATGGATGAAGAAAATGTGACAACATGTTTTATCTCCCTTGATTGTCCAAAATGTCAGACTGTACGTTTTTGCCATAAATATACAGTGACCATTACTGCAGAAATGTTTCCCCCTACTCTTAGAAAACCAACATAAATCGCCAACAAAATTAATACGAATAATTAGGGCCATATCAATGTCAAAATCATGTTAATCGATTAAAATATTTAATTGCGAAAGGGAGATTTGTCAAATATTAAATCCTCTTATCAACATGGGAGTGGACAAATATGCTTGCTTTATGCAAATGTATGTATATATTTATTATTGGAAATCAATTAATAACACAAAACAATGACAAATATTGTCCAGAAACCCTCACAGGTACTGCATTTAGCATAAAAAATATGCTCAAATCATAACATGGCAAACTGCAGCCCAACAGACAACAACAGCTGTCAGTGTGTCAGTGTGCTGACTTGACTATGACTTGCCCCAAACTGCATGTGATTATCATAAAGTGGGCATGTCTGTAAAGGGGAGACTCGTGGGTACCCATAGAACCCATTTACATTCACTGATCTGGAGGTCAGAGGTCAACGGACCCCTTTGAAAATGGCCATGCCAGTTTTTCCTCACTAAAATGTAGCGTAATTTTGGAGCGTTATTTAACCTCCTTCACTACAAGCTACTATAACATGGTTGGTACCAGTAGATTCCTTAGGTTTTCTAGTTTAATATGATGCCAGTATCTTCTCCCTAAATGCATTAATGCGTTATTATCGTTAAATTTGACAGCCCTACAAATAGGTGTAAAAGACTATGTTCTGTGAGAAATTTGGGAAATACACATTATTGTCATTTCCTTGTGAATAATATGTACCAATTTTAGATTCAGTTTAAAAAATGAAGGGTACAGCTTCACTTAAAACCTTTAGACCATAACTATTATTATTAAAGAGATATTTAATTTTGTAAGGAGCAATACATTCATTGTTTTAAAGTTGAAGCACTTACTGAAAGTCAGCATTAAACTGGTCATTATAAATGTCAGGATTCATTAGGACATTGGTATTAACATGATTCCAATTGAAATGTGTTTCTGTTTATCAATATGAAACAGGTCTGAAGTATTTATGTTAAAAAGTTTTACAATACAAATAGTTCCAACTGCTAAGAGTACAAATGGTAGTAAGCATATACAGTAATTACGATTGTCGATTACAATTGATTGTTACAATTGTAAGGGGGTCCTTGGAAAAATGTTCTTCTCTGTCAGGGGTTCCTGACCCCAAAATGTGTGAGAACCTCTGCGTTGGGCTACACTACTACTACTACCCAGGACCCCACATCTGGAACAACATGTATCTTCAGTGCTGCTGACCCCAGAGACAAACACATCAAATCTCACCCAACACAATCTGGGATCCTGGGAAGACTACAGTTGTATTTCAGTTTATTTCACAATCTTCCCACTTCCCCCAGTATTTTATGCACTTACAGTATTTTACTATTTAACTTTTTCATAGTTTACTCCTAAGAACTTTGTGTAAAGAGTACGAATTTTATTTTGAAACTTTTGTCCGGAAGTTTTTTTTTTTTTGTAACACTCCAGTAAGGTGCGCGTGGTCGGCACCAGAAGCCGCGGGGACATCTGCTGCCGACAGAAGTAACGCGTTACTACAGACACGGTAACCATGGTTCCTTTATTCATACTCAACACTATAGCAGTCTGTTTAGTTGTAGTTATACCACAAGTTAACAACATAGTACTAATGTAGCTTAATGAGAGAACAACACACAGGTGAGGAGAGATAGTTCTGGTCGAACTCTGAGGAGCTGTCAGTCAGTCAGTCTCATGGAGTCTAGTTCAGTCTCACGTGTCTTCTTTATAGATAAATATGACTGAAAAACCTTCGACATTTTGTTTTGTGTTACGCAGTTTTTAAATTCGACGTTAAAAGGAACCAAAGCATCACACGGCTGCTTCTTATACACTCCTCAGTCATGTTTCTCTAACCAACAGCTGCCTGCTCTCATTACACTACATCTACACATTTACGTTATTACACCGTCACACCGCGGAGTCGGCCGGTTAACCAGCTGTAAGTTAACACACACTAGTCTACATTGAGCTCATCGATACTGTAGAGGCTTTAAGTGACTGGCGAGACGTTAAAATGTCTTAAGACACATGTAAAGGATTGTGTACGTGTGGTTCCCATGGATGTATTGATTGTCCCGCCTTTTCATTAACTTTAATGGAGCTTGCCGTCATTTAACCGTTGTAACGGATCATCAACTGACCTTTATGTTCAGTTACTGCTGTCTGTCTGTCAGCTTAACGGTAGAGCTGTTAACTAAAGCTGAGTACATGTTGGCAGAGAGGGAGAGTTAATAGTGAGTTACACTAGTCGGCCTGACAGAGTGTTCAATGTCTACTCAAGTTAAATGCAGATGGTTGATATGAAGTTTAAAGTCCAGCGCTGGTGAGATATCGTCCGTTAACTGACTGTTGCATGGACTTGCATTCTGGTGGCTGCAGTGTGTGTTCATGTGTGTTCATGTGTATGTGGTGGTTTATGTGCATTAATGCAGTAAAGATCAGATAATATTGATATTCTGCAGAAACAGTATGATGCATATAGCAAACATTGTGTGGACAGAGTGTAACAGATGACTACAGGGATCTAGATCTAGTGGCACACTGCAGGTTTTGAGGTGAAAGGTGACTCGTGTCTGATTGGCTGACATCCATGAACCCACCCTGTTGTCATTGGTTCCTTGGTATGCAACCCTCCCCCCCTCTGCACCCTCAGCTCTCTCTCTCTCTCTCTGGTTGGGCTGGTTGATGCTGGTCAGTGCTCTCAGGCTGTGGACCATGGAGTGGACTAGCTGCTAGAATAAAGCGGATCAAGTGCTTCACAGAAAGTCATGCATTTACTAATACACATATATGGACAATATAGATTATGCAGTAGCTGAAGAATATATTACTTGGATTTATTTTACAACAATCCTAATATAAGATTGTTTATATTAGGGCCGTCAATTGATTAAAATATTTAATCGCGATTAATCGCAAAATAATCACATATTTTGTATTTGTTCAAAATGTACCTTAAATGGAGATTTGTCAAGTATTTAATACTTGTATCAACATGGGAGTGGACAAATATGCTGCATTATGCAAATGTATGTATATATTTATTATTGTAAATCAATTATCAACACAAAACAATGACAGATATTGTCCAGAAACCCTCACAGGTACTGCATTTAACATAAAAAATATGCTCAAATCATGGGTACCATGGATGTATAAAAAGATCTGGATACAGCGTTGGAGGCGGGGCCCCATTCATTCCTATGAGAGTTGCTCAGTGGCGCATGAAGCCTAAATGGCTCGACTTCCGTCTGGAAAAGTACCAGGATCTTGGGCAGATTGGACATGCGCAGTAGCGTCTGCTCGGTCACATGACTCGGTCACGGTGTCCCAACGTCACGCCGTCGTCACGGCTTGCGCTCCAGCTTGCGCTCCAGCCTCGGTCTGGGTCTCACTCAAATGAACAGAGGAAGGGAAATAACTCTGGATTCAGCTATTAGTGCGTTTTACAACTTTAAAAACTAAATTTTTTAAATAAGGGTTATTTAGGTATTGTACTGGGAAGTTGATTCATCTCCAAAAGAATTATCCGCTGAGTTACAGACTTCTCCTTCCCAATGTACAGTAAGTCTATGGGAAAAAGTCTTTCTGGGCCCAATGGCATCACGTGACTGACACGGAAGTTGCAGTACCGTCGTTTGGCCACTACGAAAGTCCGGGGGGTTGTTGGGTACCCATAGGACCCATTTTCATTCACATATCTTGAGGTCAGAGGTCAAGGGAAGAAATTGTGTGCAAGTGTGGAGCATTATTTACCTCCTTTATGACAAGCCAGTATGACATGGTTGGTACCAATGGATTCCTCAGGTTTTCTTGTTTCATATGATGCCAGTATCTTCACTCATGCGTTAAAGAAGCGTTATTAGCATTATTATCGTGTTAACTTTGACAGCCCTAGTTTAATATGTTTCTCTGAGGAAAGGATGGGGTTGAAGCTTTCTTGACCTCCGGTTCCACCATGGTGTACATGGATGTGTGTAACATGGAGGTGTTGATTCTACCCAGTTGTGAGAGTTATGACATAGGTATAAATTCAAAGTCAACAGGACTCTGTCTTTGTCCAAATAAAAAACGTAATGGAGTAGAAGTAGCCTATAAAGTAGCGTAACATTGAAATACAAGTACCTCAAAATTGTACTTAAGTACTGTACTTGAGTAAATGTAATGACTTTCAACCATTATGTAGTTGGCTCTTTTGTTGTTGGAATAATAAAAAAGTTCAAAGTTATTTATTAATCTTTTAGCATTCCCATATTGAGATACAGTAATAACAAAGCACTGAATGAATATTTACATAAGTTTAAAGTTTATTCAGAACATTGTTCAAATGATACATACAAATATTAAATTATTTAAGATACAAAAGAAAAAAGTTAGGTGATTCATGTAAGATAACACACACTCCAGAGTCCCAGAAACCAACCAGTATTCCTCTACTGGAATACCTTAGGTTTGCTGTATCTCAGTTCATTTATGATCATTTTACACATATTTTCTTATCCATAATATTAACTGAAATATTTAAGGTATTAACACTAGATTTTGACAAAGAGCCCCTCTACATTGCTGGGCCTCTAGATTTAGTTAAAAAAAAGGCATTAATCACCATAAGGCCATTCTCATTTCAGTTTTTATTGTGCTTTGGACAGTCAACCCAGGGGGCCCTTGGGTAGTTTCCCCCTTCGCGTATTTTAGCCACCTAAAACAAAAGCCTACCTAAAGAAAAATCAATATCAGTTTAAGTGTACACTATATTTCTAATATTTTCACCGCTTTACCTCGCCGTCAGACAGCCCTTTCTGACCGGGAACTGAAGCCGTTGTATCCATCTATGCTATCGCCAAAGCCACAAGACTCCACTGAAAAAACATAGTTTTACCTCGAGAACACGGGGGTTGTTAGTCACCGCTGCCTTGATCGGTGAGTGTTAGTTTGTTTGTGCTAAAGTGTGACTTTGGTGAATCCAAACTAACCATAGCCACACAATAGTTTTTCCAGTTCTGTGAGGTAAATTACTGTTTTTTTCAATGGAGTCTGTCGGCTTTGGCGAGACGATAGATAAAGGCTTCAGTTCCCCGTCAGAAACATAGATTGTATAGCTATCTCAAGGCAAGGTAAACCGGCGGAAATATTCTAAATATAGCGTACACTTAAACTGATATTCACTTTTTTAGGTGGGCCTTTCTTTCAGGTGTCTAAGATACGTTATGCTGCCGGCCCCGTCCACACGTTGCTTTGGTTCTGTGCGGTAACGCCTGTTTGTTTAAGTGTATGCTATATCTATAATATATTTTTACCCCTTTACCTTGCTGTGAGACAGTTATACAGTCTACATTTCCGACAGGGAACTGAAGCCATTATCTATACTCTCACCAAAGCAAACAAACTCCATTGAAAAAAACTCAGTAATTTTACCTTTTCCAGCTTCTCCAAACTGGGGGCGTGCCAACCGTCCTCTACTGTAGTAAATACACTGATTATGGATAAGTACCCCAATTCAAAACACCCGAACTATCCCTTTACGGTATGCTATCATCGACTGATTGAGTTGAGATATGTATGTGACACCATAATCTTATACCTGAAGCAAAAGCACATTTCTGTGATAGTGTTTAGGGTTGCAAAGAGTCAGAAAAGTCCCAAGGGAAGTTAAGCTCAGGAATTTGGAAAATAAAATAAAAGCACTAGGTCTTATGTTTTGGTTAAGAGTATGCCCATTTAATTGAATTGTAACCATGCACTGGATTGGATTTGCTGTCTTCTTGTTTCATGTTTTGGACTGTTAGTCAGACAAAAAAAGCCATCTGAAGACGCTACCTTAGGAAATTGTAATGCATGTAATTCATGTTTGATGAATTAATGGACTCTTACCATAGACCCAATATGAAAGAAACAACCATATATGCCACAACGTAATGAGTCAACAGGACCGCTTCCTCTCTGCTCTGCAGTTTTTCCTTTGGTCAGCTTTTATCTCTCTCTGTCTAATCATCTCAGCTGGCCACACGGGGTCATAGGTCACTGGGGGAAAGGTGAAGGGACCATCCATCCATCCATTATCCGTAACCGCAACCGCTTATCCCATTCAGCGTCGCGGGGGTGCTGGAGCTGATCCCAGCTGACGTTGGGCGAAGGCAGTGACAACCTGGACAGGTCTCCAGACTTTCACAGGGCTGACACATAGAGACAGACAACCATTCACACTCACATTCACACCTACGGGACATTGAGAATCAACAATGAACCTAACCTGCATGTCTTTGGACTGTGGGAGGAAGCCGGAGAACCCGGAGAAAACCCACGCTAACACGGGGAGAACATGCTGAGGGGACCATGCAACTGCTTGAACCTGCTGGCTTTTGCAAAGCACTTAGTCAGTGAAGTCACATCTCTATGCATGTCTAATAGAATCTACAGTAAGACAGATGAACAGGGGTGTGTTGATGCGCAGTGCAGTATTGTGGTATAAAATAGGCTATATATTTTATTGTATTTGTAACAGCAGTTTTAAAAATCCACAATGTCCCTCAACTTTTACTATTTCATTGATCTTGTCAGTGGATAAGTTAATTGATTTTTTACATCAAGTCTTTGAGTCAATCAGACCGACCGTCTTGCCACAACAAGCCAGTCAGAGCCCTCCCTGGAGCCGGTCTGACCTTTGATTGGTAGATTAGCTGAGTTTACTCATCACCTTGTAACAGAACCTGTGCAGAGTGTTTTGTGCCAATAGTATATCATCCTCCTCGTGAGAGCAGAGCGTGCCGGTTGCTGTAGCAGCAGTAACAACAGAATTCCCAGGGTCACTGTTGCTAGATGTTCAGCTGAAGAAGAAAAGCCACTGTCTCGCGTGGCTGCTCTCTGTTACAGGTGAGGGGGGGAAGAAATTCAGTAGGAATAGAACGTTCTGCATTGTGTTTACAGAAGATAGAAACAACATGGTCTTCTTATCATCTGTCTGTGCAGTTATTGAAACCTATAGATACTAGGCCTAGTCTTGTACAGGTTTGTCCAGCTTAGAGGTTGGCGCCGTTACTTGTCTGTAACATTTGAGGTACCTCAGTCACGGAGTTTGAGTGTGGATTTGTGGCAATTACATACGATCGATTTAATGTCTGTGCTGTGAAACACAGCGCCTGAGTTGTATTGTATGTTTTGTATGTTTTTATTTTTCATCGTAATCGTTTCAAAATGAATTGGAAGCAGTCCCGACACTTGAGGCTTTAGAAACCAGAAAGGAGTATTTTATTAGGAGTCTAACAATATTATGATCACAAAAAGCGCAATATGAAAAAATGGAAGAACTTGAAGAGTGACTTTGTAACTTATAAAAAAAACACAATCTTCCCATTACAAGTGAAAAGTTAATTCAAAAGCAAAAAACACACCTTTGCCCAGTTCAGTACACTCGGGGGTAACGTTAGCAAGCCTTATAGATTTAAAGCTGGCTTTACTAAGTTAGTTAACTTACGACATGACTCTCTACTTGTGCTACTGTTACTCTACATTTTAGCATAACATTATCACAAAAGCTCTGTTTCGACCGCAGGAACTTTCCCCTGGAACTGAGAACCGTTTGAGGACCTCATTGAGTTTGGATCCGCAGGGACCAGGGTCTAAATTAAGGCCCCCAAAAAAGACCTTGGTCGGGGGGTAGTACTTTCTGAAAGTACCGGAACCTTCGGGGTGCAGTTTGCAGGGATGACCATCGCTGATTGGTCAAACATACACACAGCGCTGCTGCTTCAACGGCTTCAACTTGTGTACCGCTTCACTCATAAACAAGGAAGCACTCTAGTATCAATTTAGGACTATGTTAGGATGAGGGGAGAGCATTTCTCTTTGTTTGATAACATTGTAAGTAAAGTTAGGCTCAGACAAAGAGAAAAAGAGAGAGAGAGATCGTGTGTGCGAGCTGAAGAAGACGAAGTGCGAGTGGGAGAAGAGAAAGAGAGAGATGTAGTGCGGCAGTACTGTGAATGAGAGAAAGAAAAGGTATTTTCTGATTGTTTCACGGCGTTCACGTTTTTTTCCAGCGTGTTTCTTTAGATGAAACAGGCTGACACACTGACCTGCAGGCTGCAGAGTGTGTTTACCCCTGTGACCACCAGCAGCCCTCGTCACATGCCATGCTGCTTTTTCATACGTCAGCAGACTAATTTGCCTAATCTTTGCAGGTCTTTAGGCCTCGGTGGAAACGCAGACAACTACTTTTCCAGGAACCTTTTAGTCCCTGGAAAAGTAGTTCCAGGGACTAAAAGTCCCAGAAACCTTTGGTGGAAACCCGGCTCATGTGTGGCAAGATAAATGTTCTCAAAAAATTGGTGGAAACCCAGCTATAAGTGTCACTTGTGGCCACAGTGGCTGCTGTTCTGCAAAAGGCTCATTTTAATGCTAATAATTTTTTTTTTTTTTTAAATGATTGCACATTGAAAAGAGCAGAAGTTATTATTTTAAAATGCTAAAATGTAACTCTGACAGATGTTACATTAGGTTATGTATAACAATGAGTCAAATAAGACTGAAGCACTCAAAATCCTCTCTTTATGACGCTAAATCATTGCTAACAATTTACAATTTAAAATTATGAGGTTGATGAGAATCTGAGTGGCCCCTCCAGATTTTTGAAAGCATTCATCATCAGTGAATATTCATTCCAAAAAAAGTGGGGAATGGCAGTAATAGACTAGTTCTTACTTGTGGCTGTTGGATCCGTTTGCTGATAATCAAGTCTGTCAGTGCAACATGTTATTGATGTGATCAGTGTTGTCTCTCAGGCTGTATTGTTAACTTGCAATCTGGGCCGAAGGTTGATGTCTTCATCCTCGAGGTTCACATGGAGGTGGGCCTGTCCCCGTCTCACCTTAAGACCTCAGACTCTGTTTCTAATCTGTTTATTCTTAAACAGCTCTTCTAGTCTGTCGCCTCACCTGTTTGTGCGTTTGTCTCAACACGGAGAACCTTATGTCCCCACCTGTTAAACACAAACACACACACACCATGGGAATGTGACGCCTGCTATCCTCAGATAATCTGTTAAATATATGATATATGATCTAATTATACTGCAACATGAGCCCCTGGCATTATTCTACAGTAGTAGTAGAAGAACAAAGTGTCTGTACTTGAGAGTAGGCTTTAGAAACATAGTCTTGCTGGTGGTTGACCTTAAGTGAGCAATGGATTCAAGAACAAAAACTGAACAAATGCTTTTTGTATCAAGCAATGAAAAAAAGTATAGTGTATTAATCGCACATTTTTTATCTGTTCAAATTGTACTTTAAAGGGAGATTTGTATTTAATACTCTTATCAACATGGGAGTGGGCAAATATGCTGCTTTATGCAAATGTATGTCTATATTTATTATTGTAAATCAATTAACAACACAAAACAATGACAGATATCATCCAGAAACCCTCACAGCTACTGCATTTAGCATAAAAAAATATGCTCAAATCATAACATGGCAAACTGCAGCCCAACAGGCAACAACAGCTGTCAGTGTGTCAGTGTGCTGACTTGACTATGACTTGCCCCCAAACTGCATGTGATTATCATAAAGTGGGCATGTCTGTAAAGGGGAGACTCGTGGGTACCCATAGAGCCCATTTACATTCACATATCTGGAGGTCAGAGGTCATGGGGCCCTTTTGAAAATGGCCATGCCAATTCCTACAGTTTCAATAGGGTCCTCACAGCCCGATGTTGTCGGTGCTCGGGCCCTAATAATTTAATTTAATATAATTTTAAAACTGGACCCAGGTAAGATGGCCATCATATGATTCCATCCTGGAATGGCAAGTCATTAGAACATATCACATCTGCTGTGTTATATCTACGATATCTCATTTCTGAATACTGAAGACATGACTGTGTGTATGCTTTATAACTAGAGATTAGAATTGTATTAAGATTTGACTAATCACAGTACAAACAAACACAACATGAGGGATGTGATTGCTTGGTGCTTAAAAGTAACAAACCTCCAAAAGTTACGGGTCAGAAATACTTGAAGAGATAACTTTTAACAAATGAATGACCAGTCTTCTCTTCCTCCCTTTAGGCCCCCTCCTGGCCAGCTCCTCTCCACACACACTCCGTCCTATAACACACACTCTTCACTTCACCTCAGTGCCATCAAACACACCCGGCCCGTCATTCATCTAACACACACACACAAATTCTCTACTCCACCCACGAACACACACACATACACACCCACAAACGGGTACACTTTCCACAGACACACGCTCGTCTTATATCTTATCAGCAGCATCATGCTGAGCCAGGAGCTCTTGCAGAAGCTGAAGTTGCCAGATCTGGATGATGTCAGCCAGTATTTCAGGAGCGTCTCCACCCCCATGTTGGTCAGCGTGGGGGCAGTGGCTGCTGCGACAACCTACTACCTGGCAACACGGCCCAAACCCCTCCCACCAGTCTGCGACCTCCATATGCAGTCAGTTGAGGTTCCGGTGAGTTTGAGGTCTGTCTGTCAGAGTCAAGTATCTAAACGTCTGCAGGTTAAAATGTATAGATGTGGGCCGCCGCGGTAGCTCACCGGTTAGAGCGGGCGCCCCATGTACCTAGGCGAAGTTTTTACATCGGTTTGAATCTGTCCTGTGGCCCTTTACTACATGTCATCCCCTCTCTCCCCCATTCAAAAACTATCTCTATCTCTGTCAATAAAAAGGAATAAAAGCCCCAAAATAAATAAATAAATCAAATGTATAGACTTTTAACACGAAAGCAACGCTTACCTATAAGGTGACGCTGTGCAGATCTAGGCATGACTGATGATGAAGATCCTGTATATGATATATATTTGTTAATCATTGTAGCCCCCTAAACCTGCAATATGTGGAATACATTTTAAAAAATCAAGGTTTTTGGTACAGCTCTTTCTCAGCTAGCCCCACAATTAACCAGACTGTAACTATGTGGATTAAATATCCAAGCAAGAGTCAATAGACTGAAAGGGATGTTGGAATTACTGAACAATCAATCTTCAGGTCCCAACACACCAAGCCGACGGTCGTCATTTGGGGCCATCGGAAAGCGTCTATCGGCGTAGTTTTTGCCGTGTGACCCGCACCATCGGCTCTAGTCGGCCCGTGTCGGAGGTTTTTCAGTCGACTCAGCATGTTGAATCGGCGGCAGAGCTCGTTGGTGAGAGAAATCACTCTGATTGGCTGTTCAGCTTAAGCGAATCAGTGCGCGAGAAGAGAAACGGAAGTGAGGAAAGCAAGCCAACAAGTAAAGTCAAGAGGGCACACACAGAAGGCTCTTCTCATTTTTCACCTTCATCTCATCTGATTATTCCAATACATTTTCACAACGAGATGAACATCTGGAATGAAGCTAAGTGGTTAGTGAGAGGGGTGTGAAAATGGTTGGCATTAATGTACATATCATAACAACGTCTTGTATATCCACTGTCCTCGGTCTTCCGTTTTCCCTTTTTGAAAGATGAATACAGACTACCACCGCCTACTGGTGTGGAGAGTTATTTCATCTCACGCAGGCGCAGAACGTACGCGGTAGTCGGCCGTTGGCTGTAGTCTTTGCGGTGTGTTCAAGTGCAACTTTTTGGCCAAGACAAAGGCGACGTGAGGCGACGCAACTGTCGGTCTTCGTTGCCGCAAGTTCTCTGATGGCGGTTTGGTGTGTCTTGGCCTTTAGGTTTCATAACCCACATTTGTTTCTTCATCAGGGTGGAGAGTTGGCACGGCGATCAGTTCTGCAGAACGGAGACGGTCACTTAGCGCATTTCTACGATGATGCCAGAACAATGTATGAGTCCTTCCTCAGAGGGGTCCGAGTCTCCAGTAAGTCACAAACACATTATTATGAGTGTATGTATTTTAGGTTGTAGCGCTACTCGAGCCCGTCAGCCTTGCTATTGACCAAAAAGTATTCAAGCCTTTCCTCATGCATGGGGTGTAACCTTCATGTACCACTACAGTAAGCTAGAGCACATTTTGCTTTGTAAGATGTTGACATAACGTTACATTTTACTTTCACTGACTTTACTTAATGTAATTTACTTTAAATTACTGGGCCATATTCTTTTACCCTGTACTTAACTGAACACTATAAATCACAGCGTTTTGAGTCAGCAGCCCTCACTGGTTACATCACAGCATCTTGCCACCAGTATAAGATAAGATAAGATAAGATATTCCTTTATTCCTTTATTATAAACAGTTAGTAATAGTTTTACAGCTGCCCAGAACCAAAACCATGTGTGTGTTTTTTAAAAACAGGTGTCTTACATGTCAGCAGCAGAATATACAGGGTAGGAAGGTACAGTATGTATGTGTGATAAGAGGTTGTCTCTGTTTTTCAATTTCTCCATTTGTTTTTCTCTTTTATTCTCTCTCTGTCGCTCTCCTTTTGTCCTCAAGATAACGGTCCCTGTCTGGGCTCCAGGAAACCCAAACAGCCGTATGAATGGATGTCCTACAGAGAGGTTAGAGTCACCATGAGCAGCTCACCTTATTAAAACATTAGAGCCTCTGGCTTGACAGCATTAGAGCCGAAGTTTGCAGGCAGTAACACTTAATAACTACTATAATTTATAAATGGTAAATTCATAGTTCATTAAACTTAGTTAATAGTTACCTTACTGTTAAAGAACAATGAAATGATAATTAATAATGTATAGTAATTATTAGTAATGCTATATTGTCTGTTATTTTATCATTAGTTTGTGTAATATGAAATAATTAGTTTATAAATTCTATATTGTATCATAGCTGCTAGGAGACGATAACTATTACATTCACTCTGAATACATTAGTAAGGTATTTATTATCAGTTTAATGTTGCACACGTTTACCTTTAAGAAATTTGTTCCTAAAACCTCTATAAACATTACATAGATGGGCCAGAAACCAAATATTAACCACTGACAAAGTATTAACTATCAATCTAAATAATGTTTATAGATGCTTTACAAAGTATTTATTAACCATTTAACAAGGTATTATAATCATCAGTTGCAACTTTATAATGGCCATCCAAATAATGTTTATACATGGTTTACAAATCAGTTATTAACCATAAACAATGTGTTACAAATATTTATCTATGTAATGTTTATAGATGTTTTACATACAATTTCTTTAAGGTTTACAAATAATATCTTATTCATTAACAAATACTTTTATATATAGTCTATAACATGTTATAATGTGTGCAACAATACATTTAAATAACAAATTATAGCATTACTAATAATTAGTAAACATTATTAATCATCATTTCTTGTTTGTTAACAGTAAAATAACTATTAACTATGTATTTACCATTTATAAATGGTGGTTATTATATGGTGTTACTCATTTGACCAGTTTTACACATAGAGTTCAGTTAACGTGTCATGAGGAGTACTACTCAGTCTGTGAAAACAGATCTATAATGTCTTCTGTGGCTCTGGAGGAGCTTTATCAAGTCTGAGAAAATAACCCTGATGATGTCATCAAGGTTATCTAAGCTTGACCTGTCCCAACAAAGGACAAAGTTCTGGGCAAAGGAGGGGAGACCACACGTGAGCTGTAACTAAAAAAAAGTTAATTTGACATGATTAAAACGTAGGGGAATGAGTATAATGAGTGTCACTAGGCTACAAATGTATAACAGAAGGCCTGCGTTACAAACTGGGATTGTGAAGTTTAAAAGTCACGGGCATTTACATGGCAGGAAGAGTCTAGTGAAAAATTATATCGAAGTGCGTTATGGGAAATGTAGGATCCAGTGGTTTTGGAGTTTGACCTATACTATGCATTAAAAGTCAGAATATCTCGGCCTCTGCTACACAGATTTTGATCATTTAATACAAATATGTCAGTGAAATTCATTAGAATATAGCTATTATATTTGTGTTTTGTAGGTCCCAGAGGATGCCTCCTATAATACAACAGGACTGCATGAAAAGTCATATTTAACTCTACAATCCGGAACATGTAGCCTTTATGAACAACTCCCCATTGTTTCGATGTAAACACAAGGTTTTTATCAAACTAAATAAAAGGGCTACACTCTATAAAAAAAAATAAACTTAATTATCTGCTGATTCACTTTGTGTTTTACAGTCAAGCATGCTGTTAGTAAATTATATTAACATGTATTTAATCTGGGCCATTACCATTACGCTTAGTTTAACATTTTAAGCCCTGTATGATATTCCTTTAATACTTCTATAAAGGTTTTACTGACCATAACATTTCAAATTTGTTTCTAATTGCCATAATCACGATCCTATTTGAACAGGGAGATGTGTTTGCTAGTTGTCTGTCACTGATAGTAAAACATTAATTCACCTTGAACAAAGAAACAACGTTAAATATTAATGAAACATTGCAGCTCCACCCGAGTGAACACAACAGTGTTATTACACCAGCCGACTGCTGAGGTGGCCAGTGACATATTAACTGATAGTAACAGTGCATGTCTTTATTTGGTATTGCTGCAATACTGAAAATCATAAAACATGTTCCATCCCTTTTGCCCCTATGTTTGATACATGATGAGGTTGAACAAAGCTCAGTGTATGTAGTTGTTTGTGGGTGCAACATTAACAGGTGTGTATGTATGTGTGTGTGTGTGTGTGTTTTTTAGGTAATGGAGCGAACAGAGAATCTGGGTTCAGCATTTCTTCACAAAGGACACTCCAAGACCAAAGACCCCAACATCGGCATCTTTTCTCAGAACAGACCTGAGGTAGAGGCACCCTTTACCTGTAGTGCATGATTGCCGGGCGTCAAAATCACACTCCTCCTCTGACTCATAACTCAGTCAAATCTGAACAAACAGACACGCATGCATATTTTTTTGATTCAGTGGATATCATTATCCCCGATGTCCATTGTGAATAAACGTCAAAAAACCCGCTTAGAAATCAGAGAACTCCAGAACATGCCTGAGAATCATCACATTGTTAAGTTTTCCTCAATATCAAAGTAATCCAGTGATAGTTGTCTGTACATTCACGGGTACATTGCAGACAGGAACGGCTAACAGCTAATTCAGCATACTTTTTTCATCCCATTACATCCTTCAAGGCATTATGGGAATTGTAGTTCAAGAACTTAAAGCAGGATTATCCTCCAAATAGAAGTAAGATAGGATGACAAAATCTATTAATATTAACTTTTCAGTACATCGTTTTTACCGTACCATGGTTCATAATGTCCCATTAAGTGGTTCTTATGTTCCTGTAACACTGACACTAAACTCTATCCACTCATTAACAGACATGGCGTCTGTGTTGAAAGCCTGTAAATCATAAAACTTTTTTTCCCATAAAAACTGCCCTATGACATCTGTAGTAGAACTCACAAGCAAATTAATTCTGAAAATAACATTGGTGTATGGCTATCTGGCTAATACATGTAGGGGCTTTGATAAAAACCTGTAAAAAATGATGGAGAAAATGCAGCAAAAAGGCTAGGGTTTATAGCTTTAAAGCTTTAAAGTAGGGCTGTCAGTCAATTCAAATATTTCATGGGGATTAATTGCATGATTGTCCATAGTTAATCATGATTAATTGCAAATGAATCAAACATTTTTTATCTGTTCCTTAATGTACCTTAAAGGGAGATTTGTCAAGTATTTTTCACTCTTATAACTAACATGGGAATGGGCAAATATGCTGTGCATATGTACATATTTATTATTAAAAATCAATTAACAACACAAAACAATAACAAATATTGTCCAGAATCCCTCATTTAGCCTAAAAGATCATAGCATGTCAAACTGCAGCCCAACAGGCAAC
Source organism: Sebastes fasciatus (assembly GCF_043250625.1). NCBI lineage: Eukaryota > Metazoa > Chordata > Actinopteri > Perciformes > Sebastidae > Sebastes > Sebastes fasciatus. The sequence goes on from NC_133804.1 coordinate 3,630,308, forward strand.
AACAGCTGTCAGTGTGTCAGTGTGCTGACTTGACTATGACTTCCCCCAAAACTGCACGTGATTATCATAAAGTGGGCATGTCTGTAAAGGGGAGACTCGTGGGTACCCATAGAACCCATTTTCATTCACACATCTTGAGGTCAGAGGTCAAGGGACCCTTTTGAAAATGATGGGAGTGTCTTCACTGTAGCTTTAAAACTTGCTTGAGCCCACTACAACGTCCGAAAGATCGATTGCGTTAATGGCGTTAACTTGCGTTATTATCGGCTTAACTTTGACAGCCCTAAAATTATCTATAAACACAAACATCTAGTAATAACTGCATTCCCCAGCGGAGTGCGTATACAGTCTATTTATAGTCTATATAGTCTAGTTTTTTATCTGCTATTGTTTCTGAGTATATGGATTAACCCATAATGCTTGTTTGTCTCTCGGTGTGTGTGTGTGTGTGTGTGTGTGTGTGTGTGTGTGTGTGTGTGTGTGTGTGTGTGTGTGTGTGTGTGTGTGTGTGTAGTGGACCATCAGTGAGCTGGCATGTTACACATATTCCCTGGTGTCAGTCCCTCTCTACGACACACTGGGAACAGAAGCCATCGGCTATATTATAGACAAAGGTAAACTACAGCAGCAACAACATAATTCCATCATACCCTTAAACGCCGGTGTCGTTGTGGGTGAAGAACTGATGTGTGTGCATGTGTTTTTATGTTCTGCAGCTTCTATTTCGACTATAGTGTGTGACGTGGTAGAGAAAGCCAACCTGGTACTGGACTGTGTTAAGGACAGGAGGCACTCAGTGAAAACCATCGTTCTAATGGAGACCCCTGGAGCCGACCTGGTCAACAGGGGGCACAAGTCTGGAATCCACATCCTCAGCCTGCAGGAGATGGAGGTCAGCAGGCAGCTTCTGTCACCAGCTTTCTATTTCTTTTATTCCTTAATTCCTTTTACCGTAATGCCTTTTTTGTGTGTTGAGTTATTACCTCCACCAAGGCCAAAGGCCTAGGAAGGGGGTTATGTTTTCACCGGCGTTGTTTTTTTTTGTTTGTTGGTTTGTTTGTTTGTCTGTTAGCAGGATTGCTCCAAAAGTTTGAGATGGATTTGAATGAAATTGTTTGGAGGGGTGGGGTGTGGCACAATGAACAATCCATTTGATTTTTGTGGCGATCCGGGTCATGATCCGGATTCAGGAATTTTCTTTACGGATTCCGATCAGCCAGAACATTAAGACCTCTGGGATAACACATGCGCAGTGTAACTGATGACGCGTTGATGACGCATGACCCCGCCTCTTTCCTTCAGAGAGAGAGCGGGGGGAGGGGGTGTGGGGGGGACAACTGTAGATTTGCCGTTTTTTCACATTTAACTCAGAAATTCCAGTTGAGTTCGACCACAGCACACTTGGTCATTGTTGGAAAGAGTAACGACGACGGAAGTGTTTTACGATGCTCCTCTACGTACAGCTGATCTCAACATAAACAAAAATACACGTGGATGATGGCGCAAGCTGAATGGAGGGGGGGGGGGGGCAATCGTACGGGAGGAGGTCTGCGCTCTCAGAGTGCCATTCTAGTTTGTTGTTTTCATTCTTCTTCTTCAGTTAGTTTGGAAATATTCCATACTGTTGTTCACACAACAATTTTAGCCTTCTTCCTCTGTCTTTGGTTATTTTACTCTAACCTTCCATCTTGTTGGTTTTGTTAATCCTTAGCTTGGCGACTTGTTACAAACAAGCTAAAACAAAAGCAGTCTGTATGTAGTCTAACTATTTAGCTTAGTTTGCCACGTATCTTAAAATTCTTGTTAACTTATCTGCTGGCTGAGACAAAGCAGCCCCTCCTCTCTCTACCAGCGGTGTCTGCAGTCAGTGAATCACATCAGCAGAGGGAGGAGGACAAGAGGAATGGCTGATACTGACTGATGTCTGTGTTCTTCATTCTGTCTTAACTTCACTCAGGAATGTTATCTATTTTGTTGACATTCTGGATTAGTTTCCAGATATTATTGAGTTGATATAGTGTTTTGCTGTTGTGAACATTACTGTTGCAGCTTGAAGAAACATTCAGTAAATTCTAGTCCTGTTCTGAATTTTTTTTTTTTTTTAAATAATATGTTAAAAAGCAATTATTTAGTAAAGAAAAATAACTGATAATAGTACTGATAAAGAACCGAACCAATAAGGAGTATCGAAAAGATTAGTAGTATCAATAAAATCCTACTGATACCCAGCCTTAGTTCTTGCTAGTTTTCTTATTGTGGTGTCTTCATTCCAGTTGTCTAGTTTTTGTTTCTTTAGATTTTCTTTATTTTTTATTTTCTTTATTACTGTTTTTTGTTGTTGTTATTTTCTCTGTCACTTGATTCCATCCATGTTGGCTTCATTAATGTGCTTTTAATGTTGTTCAGTTTATCGGGAAGGCCAACCATCGCAAACCGGTGGTAAGTAAACACTGGCCTGTAAATGACCCATAACCAGTCAATATTTAAAATGACGATGGTGTTGTGTGTTATGTGGCACTGTTTGACCATTGACTCCCCTATCTCTGCAGCCTCCGCGACCTGAGGACATGGCTCTCATCTGCTTCACCAGTGGAACAACAGGTGACAGACACACACAGACATACATGAGTATCTGAAATATTTATCACATATACACTTAAACTCTAAAGACGTTATGTGTGTGTGTGTGTGTGTGTGTGTGTGTGTGTGTGTGTGTGTGTGTGTGTACTTTCAGGAAACCCAAAGGGAGCTATGTTGACACATAGGAATATTGTGTCCAACTGCGCAGCCTTCATCAAATTGACGGAGGTGAGGCGCTGATGTAATACTTGAGCTGTTAAAGTTACAGTGAAACAACAGTTAAAAGCATCTTGAACTTCTGTCATAGAAGGGATTTTAGACGGATTTAGATCAAAGGAGGAGATAGGTTTCCTCCTCTACCACCTCCTCTCCTTATCTACCTCCTAATTTCCTCTCCTACCTCCTTCTCTACCGCCTCCTTTCCTCATCTCCTTCTCTACCTCCTCCTTTCCTCTTCTACCTCTTCCTCTCCTTCCTAACCTCCTCCTTCTCTACCTCCTAATTTCCTCTCCTACCTCCTTCTCTACCGCCTCCTTTCCTCATCTCCTTCTCTACCTCCTCCTTTCCTCTTCTACCTCTTCCTCTCCTTCCTAACCTCCTCCTTCTCTACCTCCTTCTTTCCTTATCTACCTCCTCCCTTCAACCTGTACCTCCTCCTCCCCTTTTATACCTCCTCCTTTCCTCCCCTACATCCTCCTTTACCTCCTTCTTTCCTCATCTACCTCCTCCTCTCCTCTCTTCCTTTACCTCCTCTTCTCCTCCTCTACCTCCTCCTCTAAAAAGGACCATATATTGTTGAGATTATGGTCAGTGTCTGTTGAGTGAAGTTCAATGTCAGGAGTAACTCAGAATGGGACATAGTGAGATGCAGTGAAAGCAGAGGATAGTCAGGGAAGAGGGAGAGGGGTTAGAGCAGCTTGACTGTGATTTAGCATTATTGTTTTTCAATAAGTATTAAAAAAAGAACAACATTTGGTTAATGGATGACGGAGCAGAGAGAAGGAACGGGGGGGATTGGTGAGGTCGTGTCCACCCCATTGTTTTGACACTTCAAACCCTCCGCTGACTCAGGATCCAGAAGTGCCAGCATACTTTAAGAGGAAGAACTACCAATAAAACGTTGTCAGTATTTGTTTGAAGCGTGAGGGACTTTGATAAACTCTTTCCTCTTCTCTCCAGTCTTACGCTCAGACCACCTCAGATGATGTCATGATGTCTTTTCTGCCTCTGGCTCACATGTTTGAGAGGGTGGTGGAGGTACAAACATTAACACTGACTGCTCTCCCTTCCTGTCTGTTTGTGTCTGTGTGTGTGCGTTCCCCTGTCTGTTTGTCTGGGTCATGTCCATTGGTGTGTGTTTGTATTCCTGTCTGTGGGTAGGTTTGCTGTCCATTGTCTTGCAGTGATGTCCATATATCCTTCCTGCCCTTGGCTCATATGTTTGAGCGAGTAGTACAGGTATTGTATGTTCCCTTAGTTCCCATAGTCGCCCATCGTTAAAGACAGATCAATATCCCTCCAAACCATGGGTGTTAACCTCTCCTTCATGACATACTGGTGACTTCTTAACTTTTCCCTCCTGTATCTTCCGGATGTTGCTGACAGAGTGTGATGATAGTGCAGGGAGCCAGGATTGGCTTCTTCCAGGGAGATATTCGTCTGCTGGCAGATGACCTGAGCACACTGAAACCTACAGTGTTTCCTGTGGTACCCCGACTCCTGAACAGAATGTATGATAAGGTAGGTGGGACAAGATGGTGATAGCCTCATAAACCAACACAGCCTCACGGCAGTACGTGAAATAGTCACAAAACGTAATCTATTTGATTCATGTACACAGACACCAATTTCTCCTTTTTTTCATGACGCTCAGCATGACTTTCAACAACATATTTTTGTGCATTTTCCTATGAATATCCAGCCACACGTAACGCATGTGTCAATTTCCACTCCAGTCTTTTCAAAATAAAACTACTTAGGTTTAGGAATAGATATACGTGGTTAGGCTTCGGCAACAAACTGCTAAACTAGGTTTAGGATAAGATCGCCTTTTGGGTTCAAATAAAACCGGAAGTGGCGTAACTTAAGAACGGAAGTTACGTGACAAAAACTACTTAGTTAGGTTTAGGAAAAGATCGTGGCTTGGGTTAAAATAAAACTGGAAGTGCTGTAACTTTAGTACGGAAGTTACGTGACAAATAAATCAGCTTTGACTTTTGGTTAACAATTACGTGGATTACATCCGAATTGATTTTGTGCTGACCATCACAAAAAAAATGGGAAATTCGTGTCTGTGTACACAAATCAATACATACAATTTTGTGATTCTGAGTCTCTGACCCTGCTCATATTAATATTTTCGACTGGTGAATGTTGAAGATGTCACTTTACCTCCATTTTGAATGAATGCAGTATAAACATTAAGGATGATGATGATGATGATGATGATGATGATGATGATGATGATGATGAGCCTTTGTGTGTATGTGTGTGTCTCTGTAGATCTTTGGGCAGGCCGACACCTCTCTGAAGCGCTGGGTGCTGGAATTTGCCTACAGGAGGAAGGAATCAGAGATAAGGAGAGGCATCGTGAGGAGAGACAGTATCTGGGATCGACTCATCTTCTGGAAGGTTCAGGTACACAGAACCAGCAGAGTCACTGTATAGTTGAGTGCTACATGTCCAGGAATGCATTTCATCAGGGCCGGTTGATATATCAAATTAATTCGATTAACTCAAACTTTTGTTTTCAGCACCATCTGTAGAATGTCTCCAATGTGAAAATTTAGTTATTCCATTTTTTTAAATTACAAAGTGACTCCAGCTGTCTTCCTGCATTTTGCAGTAGAATAGTTGATGAAAGCCTCGAGTTCAGCATTTGTTATATGATACATTTTACAGTGTTTTGGCATACTCCCAGATTTAGCCGTATTTATTCGAGCCACAGTATACGGCTGAAGAAAAGCAGCGGAGAGAGGCCGAGGCTGCGGCTGCATTAGTCGTGCAAGATGATATCAAAGAGGCAAAACTTCTGTGATTTTTTGACAACAGCTGCTAGGACTGAAAACGCGAGTCCGTGGCCATGGATGTATAAAGAGACGTCTGTAAATCAGAGGGTGCATTTTTTTTTTAGGTAAATCAACTTCCCAGTATGAAGGCTTAACGGCCCTCATTTAAATCATGATGTCCTAAAAGTTGTTAAATGAACTAATAGCTGAATCCAGAGTTATTTTCTTCGGCATAATGAACGTTCATCAGACCCACGGGACTGTACCGCCCTGCACGCTCATATGACATATCTGGTTCTGTCAGCTTCCTGCTAGCTGTATGCAGGTGTAATAATGGATATATTGACTGTAATTCATCACTTTTATTATCTTATAATACACCCATGGGCTGTATGCTGTCAGCCTGTACCGTGGTGGATGTATTAACGTCTCTGTTCCCAAACAACCGACTATCGGCCAGTAGCTAGTAGCGCTAGTAGTATGACATAAACAGGATTTAATGTAGTTGTAGGGTATTTACTAACACACAGGGCAAAAGACCAGCACACAACCTCTTCTACATCCATGGCCTGTGGTCTATTGGACTCCATTTTGGAGGTTCATGACATGAAAAGGTTTGAGATTACTCTCAAAATCTGTGTGCTGGATTTTTCTGACTTCCATTTATGTCCATCGCTCATTTTATGCTCCTCTGGGAAGCAGCCGGGAAAAAAAGTCTAATAAATAAATAAGTAACTAAGTAAGTAAATAGTTATAATAGTATGCATATTTATGATATTTGTATTGTTCAACACAGGCCATTTCGGTAGAGACAATAAAATGATGACAATAGAATAGAAATCATTTAGTTTTACTTTTGTACGGCACTTTGTAGGCGTACATTTTACTGGCGTCCGGTAGTCACTCTCAGTCTGAAACGGCGGAGGCGTAGCTCTGCTGCTGGGCGCTGATGTTGCAATGGAACGAGCAATTGGCTTTCACTTCTTATCAATATACGTTCTTTGAGGATATGGCTGACGGGGACCCTCCGGGCGTCAGAGGCTCGCGCCCAATGCATCCTGGTACATGTAGGCACTGCTGGCACGGCTCCTCCCAAAGGAGAACTCAGCTTTCTGGGTTAAAATAGCATGCGCTGCGGAATTTACTGCTTCAACACTGATTGGACCACATAAAAGGTGGCGGATTTTCCCTTTTCATAAAAGTGGTTTTGTTTACAATTTACTCTAAGTTCAGATACTTGGTGGAAATGGTGGTTTAAGGCACATGTCGGGTTCAAAACACTGTGTAAAGTCATGTAAGGTTTGCAGACACATGCTTAAGTTATATGTAGGGTTTCTAGGGACTTTTACATAGTCTTCTGGTTGAATGCTTTTTTTTTTTACATGAATTAGTTGTGGATGCACCTGATAGAGCTGTCCAGTATTAATGTAGTGTGCTGCTCTCTACAGGCTAGCCTCGGAGGCCGCGTGCGTCTCATGATTACAGGAGCAGCTCCCATCTCTCCTACTGTCCTCACCTTCCTCAGAGCTGCAATAGGCTGTCAGGTAACGCAGACACCACACACGCAAGTCGAGTTCAGCCCTTGTTTCACATGTCTTTCTATCTGAATTCTGCAGTACAGCAGGTAATTAAAAAATATAATATGTAGAAATGCTGCCATCTGATCGGACTATAACACTTCCTCATCCACACTCCTCTTCTGTTCCCAATTAGTTAGACAATAATAATCATAATAATAATTTATATATTTATATATTTTTCTCCGACTCAGTTCTATGAAGGTTACGGACAAACAGAGTGTACTGCTGGATGCACCATGACCATGCCCGGGGAATGGAATGCAGGTAATGAATAACAAAGCTGTGTTACATCCTGTTTTATTTTAGTGTTTCCCGTTGAGCCCCTCAGCTGAGTCTATATAGATGAGCCCTTTAGTTCAGATCCCTCTCTCTCCACCCTGCTGCAGCAGCACCTCTGTGCTGCTTGGTATCTGGTCTTTCATTTATTCATTCTTTTATTTCAATAAATTATCATGCAGAAAAAAATCTCCTCTCACTCTCCTGAGCGAGCCCTGTTTCTGAGAACGGGAGCGTCAATATTCTGAGTTAGTTAAGCCTGAGACTGTGATAGTCTGGCGACCTGTCCAGGGTGTACCCAGCTGGGCTCATAGATGATTACTATTTAAAATCTACTTTATTTTAACCTTTAAATCACCAAACACATTATTACTGGATCAGACTGTGAGCTCACGGTCATGTCTCTATGTTTAGATATATTTATTAAATCTTCAACTATATTTTACATTTTCAGTTCTGCTGGCTCCTGTGTTTCGTCCCCGTCAGATAAAAGATGAACAAATATCTTTAAAATGTTACGTAGGCTACAGCCTAATACACAGTCAGATTCCACCACTTTATCATCCATTAAGGAAATGTCAGTCTGGTAAAAGATGAATTAACTGAATACAACTTTATTATATTATTGACACTTTTCCCCGCTCTGACTTCTCTTAGAGATAAATGTGTACAGTCAACATATACATGCATTAATATCTCTACATGGACTGGATTAAAACGGAGGTTCTGCCACTTGTTTACCTGTTGCCATGGTGAATCGTATTATCAGAGCTCCATTCATGATGGCTTTTTATGTTCAGGTTCAACCTACTCAGAGTTGATTGAACTGACTCTGATCAGCTGTTCTGGAACCCAAAACTCAGAGTTTCCCACCTCAGGATTAGTCAACTCAGAGTTCAGGCTGCGACTCAGAGTTTGTCAAACCTGCTTTCTGAAACGGGGCCCTCTTGTTGTGTCCATTATTATGTTCGGTGTTTGAGCCAGCCGTAACAGCTGCTTGACTTACTACATGCCCTAAGTTATAAAGACAAAGTTGAATGATTACTCAGCTTTACGAGAACTAAACATGCCTGCAGGTCACGTTGGAGCTCCTCTGCCCTGTAACTCAATGAAACTGGTGGACGTGCCTGAGATGAACTACCTGGCTGTTAACGGGGAGGGAGAGGTGAAACAGACATCTTCACAGAAACTCTGTCTTTCATATAGTTTACCATAATGTACGTCATTCATGAGTGTGTGTGTGTGTGTGTGTGTGTTGGTTTTTAGGTGTGTGTGAAGGGTCCTAATGTGTTCCAGGGCTACCTGAAGGACCCTGAGAAGACTGCGGAGGCTCTCGATGCAGACGGGTGGCTTCACACCGGAGACGTTGGGAAATGGCTTCCTGTAAGTAATGTCGTTTGAGTTCAACCTCGCACATTTTATTTCGCCTCAACTTCACAAATATTTATTTAACCGGAAGTTCATTACTTTTAGCTGCATTGTCTAACAGCTTGTAGATTTTTAATAAAATGTCATTCTGGGTGTGTGTCGACAGAACGGCACGCTGAAGATCGTGGACAGGAAGAAGCACATCTTTAAGCTGGCACAGGGGGAGTACATTGCTCCTGAAAAGATCGAGAATGTCTACATAAGGAGTGATGCAGTGGCGCAGGTCTTTGTGCACGGAGACAGTCTGCAGGTAGGTGGAGGACATTCTGAGTGTGTGTGTGTGTGTGTGGTAGTATTCCCTGTTTAACTGCCATCGAGCAAAACGCTTGGCCCACAAATTTGCTCCCGTCTCCTTCTGACCGCTGTTCCCTTCGGTGAAAAACTTCAGCGTCTCTCAGTGGGATTGGTGTATTATGAAGTACTGACTACACTTTATAATCATTCTAAAAGTCCCTGCTGTATTTAACTTACATGCATGGTGTTTATCTCCAGGCCTGTCTGATAGCAGTGGTGGTTCCTGATCCTGACTTCTTGTCTGGCTGGACCAAGAGGACTCTGAGACTGGAGGGCAGCTACCACGAACTATGTGGCAGAGCGGTAATACAGTTCAAATATATTCAGGAGAACACATTTGGAACATGATAGGTGGTGTTGATGAAGGGCTACTTGAGTTTACCTGGTAGGACTATGGGGGGGTAACTATTGCTGTACATGGGGTCTGCACAAGATCAGGAACTAACATGAACGTATACAGTAAAATGCAATCTAATAACTCTGCATCAAATACTACTTTGTAAAACTTATTTTTTAATGAAGACTGTCAGAAAAATGAAACTTTAACTCAACTTTTGTGGTGTTGTATTGGATTGCACTGATTGTAAGGTATTCCTGTTGTTTGTCCTCTGTATTCACATACATACATGTGTTTACAAAATGACTGCGCACATACTACCTTGGAATTATGTTTTTATTGCTACTGTTGCAGATTGCAACCAACCTCAGCCTCTCCCACTAGCCAAGCATGAAGGAGAGCTGCAGTGTCCGACTCGAAAACGCGAATGGCCCTCTTTAGAGCCAGTTGTTGTAAGAGTAGCGCAGGTCATTTGGAGCAGAGCCAGTGTGTAGAGTTTGTGTGCGCGTGGGAAGTGAGTGGTGAAGCAAGAGAGAGAGAGCGGCGGCGATGGCAGCAAGTAACGTTGTGGACTCCGGCCCAAGCAGGAAAAGTTGAAAAGTATTTGGTTTGTCCGTTCTGGGCTACTGTAGAAACATAGCGGACTCCATGAAGAGGACCCGCTCCCTATGTAGATATAAACAGCTCATTCTAAGGTAACGAAAACACGATTCTTATTATCAGGTGATTATACACTGAAGAAAACATACTTATTAATATTATATTACATTTCTGCCAATAGATCCCCCTAACTGTTACACACTGGTCCTTTAAGACTGAATGGGGGTTGTGAGTTGGACCAAACACCCATTTAGCATTGACTTGTGGAAAACCATAGCCTGTGTTAAGTAGTAGCTCTATGTAAGAATCACAAATTGCTTGTTAACAGTGACACCTGTGGTTGTTAAGTCAACAACAGTCAGCGCCCTGGTGCTCGTGAGCGAGCATCGGTCAAAACAGACGAGACTGAACGTGACTGACAGGCATCGTGGTGGTTAACGTTAGCAACATTAGCCAGCTAAAACCACAATATCACTCTATATTTCACATGCTTGGCAGAAATGTTAGCTTACCTGTCCAATAGGAATTTTGCCAGCTCAGAGAGTTTTGATACCCAAAACCAAACGAAGGTCCCTCCATGAATCGAAGGCCCGGTCGATGTTGATCCTAGTTTTCCCCCAATGTCAGTCACATTCCTGTTTTGCAAGTCGGCCTTCACTAGATATAACTTTGGGTTTTTTTGTGTCGTGGAGTTTGTGTTGGAGTCTGAGTTGTGGTGGGGGCTGGTCGTTTGTTGGCGTTAGCGGTTAGTTGCACACTAGCCCTGTAGCGGAGCTTAACAGAGTTAACGCACATGTGAGCACGCATGACGTCACATTTGTCGGATTTTCCCGGAAAAACTGACCTGCATCCTTCACATTAAAAGCAGTCTACAGGCTGATAGAGGAAACCCAGAAAGTCACGGAAAGTCAAATGTTTTGGGTTAGGTTACAACCTGTTCACACATTGGCAATAAAAAATGATTAAAAAACATTTATACGTATAAAAACGTACATACAGTCCCATTAATTGAAGTGACATCATTATTCTGATGCACCTCTTTTTCGTCTGTTCAGGAAGTCAAGGCAGCCATCTTTGAGGACATGGTGCAACTGGGCAAAGAAGCAGGCCTCAAGTCCTTTGAGCAGGTAAAACACTTGATCACAATTCAGCGAAGTTTTGAAATATCTTTTCCTGTGTACCACTATGTAGCTCTGTAGACTTTGTAGTGTTCTTCCATGCTGTGTTCAGGCAGGAGATGCTGTTTTCCTGGAAGTGAAACATCATCATCCTGTTTAACACAATGTGCCAACATGTGTGTGTGTGTGTCCTTTAGGTGAGGTCCATCTACATCCACACCGAGCTGTTCTCCATCGAGAACAACCTGCTCACTCCGACGCTGAAGGCCAAGAGGAACGAAATGCGACAGTACTTCAGATCCCAGATAGACGAGCTGTACGCCGGGATGTAAATGTAGAAGGAGGGCAACATGGAAGAAAGGTGTTTTTAGATGAAGGGAAAAGGAATAGGTGAGCACAAGCTAAAGCACACATAAAGAGATCCTCCCAGACCTAAAAGACCATCAGCATGTTTAGTCCTCATGGCCAGTAACACTAGAAACAACAGCGGGTTGGAGCTTGATTCAGAGCATTTAGAACAAAATCAATAGCCTATAGGATCTCTGGCACAGCATACAGACCTCTGATGGTCCAGAGTCAATTTTATACTTGAAATAATTTGTCTATTGATGAAATATTTTTGTCTATGCTATGTACAGTACAAATTCTGTGCTAACGTGTTGATTCTAATCAGCTATTTTGCGATAACATCTCCATTATGGGTGTTTTTAAAGGGAAATATCAAAGTGCAGCTCTGTAGCATCAGACATCTCAGGACTTCACTGGCAAGAAGCACACACACACACATACATACCTCCTACACACACACCATTTAACGTCAAGGATAGAGGGAGACTCAGACCTCTGAAACGGGTTCACCGAGGGTTAAAGTTGGATTGGGAGCCATGTTGATCACTTTGTAACCCAATCAGCTTCAACATTTCAGTGTCTTTGATGAGATTTTTTGTCAAATGTTGTGATTTAATTCTACTATGTTTCTTCTTGAGTCTGCTCTGTAGAAAGTTGAACTCTTCAGTGGATCAGGATTGTTTCTGTTGGTTTTGATTTTTTTCATGAATAAGCTTGGGTCCAGTTAGGACTCTGGGAACCAGCAGAGTGAGCCATATTAAAGATAATCTAGGGAATTCAGGTACTAAAGAACAGACCGGACAAAGGGAAACTGTCAATGTTTTAATTTATTTATGAAGGTAACGTGAAGGGAAGAGATTTGTTAAAGGAATCAGTTTTCTTAAATTATTATTATACTGAAGTGGGGTGAAACTATATACATTTCAAAATAACATTGTTCACAACCCGAATGCAATCCTTTTGAATGTTTATAGTTTGAATTTTATGGAAGTACTTTTGACTGTGGTCTTGCTATAATTGTTTTTACTGTCATCTCAGATCTGTTTTGTAAAGATTTTAATTAAAAATCATCAAAAGAGCGGTGTGATCTCATGTCTTTTGCTTTATCAGGGCTGTGTGTACAGGAAAAACTATTTAAATATGTAGTTCACTTTTAGAGAGTCCTATTATATTTACTCCAGAGATTTGTATACTGGTATATATGGTATTCATGAGGCCAGGACAATTTTATTTAGTATGGATTTAATTGATTATATGCACTGGACTATTAAAAAAAACATCATTTTTTCTTGCTTAGTTGCTGAAGCTAGAAATGTTGTGTTTTAGGTATTTAAATAAACTTTTTGATTTCACTGCTCTTTTCCTCTTGTAGGCCTACGCTACTTTGTTCCCTTGGAGCAAAAGGGTCTGGTAGGGGTCTGGGTATCATCGGATAATTCGTTATTCATTTGGAATTCAAAAACGAAATTTTTTTTTTTTGCATTTTTCTGTTTTAACCCAAAAACGAAACGAAAAATCCAAATTAAAAAAACGATCCAACTTTGGTTTCTTCACGTTTATTTCTGTCATTTTTCCTTTTGAATCGAAGAACGAAGAGCGGCTGTCACGTGACCCGGAACTAAAAGCAAACATGTCAAAATAAAAGCCAAGAAGATAGTGTGGTCATTCTATAAAAATGTAACATTCTTTAAGCACAGGATCTGGCAAACCCGATAGGATAAGATAAATAGGCTAAATAAATACACAAATAAATACATACATAGCTACATAAATAGATGTTTTTTTTGTTTTGTTCTTTTCATTAACACAAAGTGCGTGATAAATTACAGGGAGGGTCTCTACAGATGTTATACAGAACTCTCACGTAATTGACACTTTTCTCTCTCACACTCTTACTATGGGCTGTTTCTTTATGTTTTCTTTGTGGCTAGTACCTGACACTTCCACCTGATCCCTCACACTCCTCTAGGAAGGCTGTAGCCTGGTAGTTGTAGTTCTGTTTTCACCCAGTAGAGTGTACCATGGGACCAGTAGTCTATTTCATGCTCCCATGCTCCAGACTGGAGTCCAGTTGGAGCCAGATACATAGAAAGGATGATAGAAGGCTACTGTAGCTTATCTGAATAAGATTATTTCACAGTTATTAAGCAGTGAATATGTTCATAATGCTCTATGATCTAGCTCTCAAAAGACACAAAGGTACACAATCCTTTTTTTATATTTTTCCAGGCATGGGCAATGCAGAGCCTGGCAAATTCACATTAAGATAATGTATTGTATTTTTTTAAATATTTTTTGTGATGTACTATTTAGTTTTGCAGCGTGAATTAAAAGCCAAATTAATTCTATGTGGAAATCACCTTTGTGGTTCTTTCCAGCAGAGTTCCCCACCTCACATTACCAAATGACTGTTGACCGTTTCAGAGTAGGCTACTAATAACTTCACATTCTACAACATTATCACGCTAATGTTCAGTTTCATAGCTGTTGTTCATTGTTGACTACATTAATACACCACCAATGGAATTTATCATTCCTGTGACATTACACAGTCAACAAATCAATCTGCCAGCGTGGTATTGATCAGATCATACTGAGGGGCCGTCAGCTTTTCAATTTAGTCTGGAGGGAGATTCGGTATCAGTGAAGTCAGTGCATTTTATGAGGAGGCCTTCTGTGACGTTACCCACCACAGGGGTCAGAGGTCATCACTCCTCAACCCCCCAAGCATTTTTTTTTTCTTTTTTCAAAAAGTTGAGCAGTCAAATTCTCAATTTTGATGCATTTATAGATGAAAAGTCAAGTCAATAATCATGATCAATGATAAATAAGTATGGTTGATCAGCATGTTTGCCAACCTTCAGACATCATAGTCTAATATGAGGATTAATCAGCCTGAGTTCACTTAAAAAACTGAAATCACTAACTTACTGTATTCTGTTTGGTGGTTTATGATGCTTTTTAATCATTTCTAGCCTATTTGGTAGTATATGTAATTTAGTTTATTTGTTCGACATCATGATAATGCTGATTTTTCAACCAGCGATTATGACATTAATGCCAGCTAGACAGAATAAAGCTCTGTCAGTCATGACAATAGAACTGTACTGAAGGTATTTTACCTTTACTCTGGTGACTCTCTTTACAGCCGTCTGAAGACAGCAGGTATCTGTTAAATCTGCAGTATCTGGAGTGATGATGTCACTGCTGAACTGCAATTACATTTTGTTCAACCAGACCAATAGTCAGACTGTTGTAAAATAACCACAGAACGCCTCCGTGCTTATGTGCACATCAAACATGTCATTATGATTAGTTATTCTACACAGTTTGTTCTGCACATCAACAGGCGTGTTGGAGACAGGCACACGTATGTATATAACAAAAATGTGGACGTTTCAGGGGAGATAGAGTGATAGTCCATGAGCCAGGGGGTTGGTCGGGCCACTTTGGAGGGACCAAGTCTCATGGTGATTTTTTTAAAGGTCTATGTCCGTAGTGTTAGAAAATATTATATATATATCCTGACCCTAATGCAGGGCCACAAACTAGATTCAACGTGGCCCTCACCAAAACCAGGGTCAGGATAGAAATGACATTTGGAATAATTAAGGCACGCTTTGCTTGCCTGCGTGGCCTCAAAGTGGCCCCCGATCGAGCGTGTTGGATCGTCACGGCCTGTGTTGTACTACACAATATCGCCAGTATCAGGAAGGAGAGAGCCCCTCCAGTACACGAACAACCCCCTGATGTTGTGGACCCCATCACCCTTGACCACCCTACTGGCAGAGCTGTGAGACAGGCCATCACACAGACATTTTTTTCATGAACTAATAAAACAGGCCTTTTTTCTTTGAATTTTGAAGTCTTTATTTTTTATCTTCGGTTCTCCCGTTCCTGGAAAAAAGGGAAATACAATTGTTTAATTGTTTCCCCTGCCTGGAAATAAATTGTTACTGAATTACCGTCTTTTCGTGCTCTAATTTCTCCACCTCCAGTTTTGCTTTGTTTATTAGGATGTGTTTGTGATGTATTTCTAATTGTTTTATTTCTATATCCAGTTCCAGTGTCCTTTTGTATAGGGCCCTCACATTGTCTGCTCTGACCTGAAACACAAAGCACATAACATGAGTTGCTTTAACATTTAAGAAGTCCTTTTGCAATGTCCACTTAAAGAAAGGTGCACATATCGCATCGACTACAAATACTTAAAAATAAGGTTACTTCATTACCACTTGTGACCGTCTTTGCCTAGATGTGGAGGCCACAGGCTCAAGGAGAGGAGGATTCCCCTCTTCCTGCTAAATTATCAAAGCAATGGATTCATTTTAAGATAGAGAGCATTTATTAGTCCCATGTGCAGACCACCACCATTTGCAGGTAATTTAAGATAAATCTATTGAACTTTATTTAAGCCATCTGTGGTGAGTGTCCACACTTGTGTTAAGATGGGCAAACTGAAAACTGCATAAAAGTGCTAACAGAAGACTAAAGTGTACCCGAAAGCTCTCTCAGAGCACACTGACAGTGTCTCATCATCTAGGGCCTCCACCTGACAAAATAAAACAAGTAAATTGACTCTTTAATCCATGATCAGGAAACACAGATGACATGCCAGCCAGTGTATACCACAGGTTGCTTTTACTGTTACCTCTGTATGAGACAGTATGTAGGTAGGTGGTGGCAGCAACACCAGCGTCTCCCCATCAACTGATTTAAATGATGTAAAAGGTGTAAAAGACAGACCTTCCTTCTCTCTCTGACTATAACTGTATCCTTAATAAAAGTTAACAGGAGAAATAACAGATCATGAAAAGAAAAACCTTTCTAATAAAAGTAGAAAGATGTTTTAGGTCCGTTCATCAGGTGTTATAAAGCTCCTTCAGCCGCGGTGTGTGAAGGAGAGATACTGCAGGTCCTTCTGCTGCTGCAACACCTACAACTGACACTGATTTTAACTAGATGGTGAATCAGATGACAACTAAAATATAAAATGTTTAATCTGTGATCTGTCTTCACTCCAGTATGAAACTCCAGTGATGATGAGAGGTAAAGTTATCAGATCAGTCCGGTCGGCAGCAGCGTCCAATCAGTAACTGATATCCAATACGGGGGCGTGTCGGTCGGTAAAGACTTCCGTGAAGGATGCTCTATGGATGTATTAAAGATGTATTAAAGATGTATTATGGCTGCTCTCGAGTGTCCCAGGAGGTAAATGCCGAACCTGAACCATCTCACTAGTGTTTCTCCAAGTTCCTGGTTCCCTTCTAGACACGACTCAATACCAGCTGAGAGCAGACACTGAACCCTGTCGCTCTCCGTAGGACCGACATTTAAACTACCCCGCGAGGGATAGATACTTTTTTTTTTTTTTTTTACACATTTTCAGTGCAAATACTTATTTTAAGTAAACTGCTCCGTGCTACATCGCCATAAAATTAGGACTAAATCCTTGTTATTTCATCCACATAACCTCTCATTTTAAGATGTAACCTTTTCGTCAAAATAAATGGAACGACCTCCCCCCCTGTGTGTATATCAGGAATGGTACAGTCCGGAACTTGAACCATTGTGCGGGAAGCTGTTGAAGCTGTTTATCATGGATGTGTTCTGCTGACGGAGTGTTTATAAAACCAACGTGTTACTTCACTAAACTACAGTGGCTCCAAATGAGGTGAGAGTTATCAATTATGAGTTATGTAATTGCAACGTTACACATTACAAATTCATATTTATTCATATTAGTAACGTTACACAGTTGTTCTACAGACCTGTCGCCTGTTGTGCTGCTGGTTTCCATGGAGCTGGTTTCCATGGAGCTGGTTTCAGCCTGTAGGTGAAGTTAAACAAGCTGAAGTACAACCTCCAGGGTTAGCTAGCTAACTCGTGCTGTTCGTAACGCAACCACCAGTTAATCACTTTACTGTCATTTGGAAAAAGGTGTGTGGAAGGACAGCGGTCATACTGGCAGAAACGTAAGGGCTTTGTTTGTTGTGTGGTGATATCAGCATACCAAATGGCAGAAGAACTAAGTGTTAACTACTTACAAATGCACGCGGTCACATTTATAAGACAATCAGCTGAGCAGTGAATGTGCTACAGTACTGAATGAATACATCTGGTTTGAGGTTAGCCACATAACAGCTAGATAACAGGATGAGGTTTGTGGTCAGCATCAAACACTGGCCTGGAGCTGATGGGACTCAGTGTCACTTCAGCAGGAGGATGCTCAACGACTCAGGAAGCAGTCCTTTGGTTGGTAGGTGTCACCAGATGGTGGCGATGGCACACATATTGAGAATAATGATGGTGATAATGAAGTTGTCCTGTTTTCTTTGTTTCCACAGTGCCAAAAAGGGCAGAGGAGCCAAAAAGGGCAGAGGAGCCAGAGAGCTCACGGTGCCACAACTTGAGATGAGACAAGTGAGTTGGTCAATGGTCACTGGAGCATTTGCACTACTGATTTGATAAAAATTGAAGTGCACTATGATTTAATGGAAATTTGTATTGACAATTTATTTTTGAAAGGGATGAAAATGGGTTATTCCCTTGTCAACTGTGTTTTTCTTCTCTCTGTAAAAACAACGAGGAGGGGATTTCCATGCTATGGAGGACAGAACCTGCCAAAATCAAAAATATATGAATAAATAAATGACTCAATAAATAAATAGATATGTCATTAAACTTTGTGAAAATAATATTAAAAATAAATGTAGCCATTGCTTCTGTATTCATTTATCTTTGTATTAATCCCCTTATTTATTTACTCTTCTATTTAATTTTCCCTTTTATTTATTTATTTGTATTAATCTTTAAATTTATTTATATATTTGATGTAAAAACAAATTAATGAAAAGAATACATAAATAAATAAGTTTGGGGAAATAAATAAGGGTTGAAATGCAAAGGGGAAATCCTGCAGAAATTGTATACATACATTTAAAAAAATAAATGCATAAATAAATCAACTTAAAAATAAATAAAATGGAAAATAAACAGAAAAGTAAATAAATAAGGGAATTAATACAAAGATAAATCAATAAATTTAATAAATTCAATAAAACGAATTAAAACAGAAATATCAATGCATGTCACATTTTATTTTTTAATTAATGGCTGCATTTATTTAAATATTCTTTGCTACATTTAATGACATATTTATTTATTGAGTAATTTCTTTATTTATTACTTTAGTTTTTATTTTGCCAGGTTCCGTCCTTCATACCATGCAACATGTTGATGTGTTATTACACCTTGCTGTATAAAGCTAGCTTGATCGACTGTATATTATGGAATTTGATTTTTTTTTTTCTCTGTGTTCAAATCCAGAAAGGTTCATCTAATGATAATGCGGATTCTCCCAACCTGTCTGCTATAGAGAGAGCTAGCTTCCTGGAGGGACTGCAGCAGAATTATGGTGAGTCCTTCACACTGTACAGCTCATAATTATCCATGTCGGTGTCATTATTTCTCCATAAGTCTTTAAAAAGCAATGAACCATTTGAATTTAACACCTTGAAAATAATGGATTTTTGAAACAAACACAGCAATCCAATATAGTTGCTAAACTATATGTTATAAATGGAGGAAAGAGCTATTATTCATACTTAATTAAGTTAATGGACTACCTTGACACTATTAAAAGTGGATCAATAATGTATTGTGTTTGATATTGTTTGTTCTACTCCTAATATTGTGTTACAGTTCTGACAAAGTAAGTACAATTATTTTACAGCAGCACTTGTTCAAACAGTTTTCTTCATGTTTGCCTCTGTTTCTTCCTACATTTTCTTCAATTTCTTCTCAGTTTATTTAGATCACCTTGTTTCCATAGTCTAATGTTAAACCACCAGTTTTGTGCTGACCAGAGATCTCTTCTGTTGTCTAGGTAACCCTCTGCACAGCACCGCCATGGAGGAAGTTTTAGGCATCTTAGAGGAGGAAGGGATGAACGGAGGAAAGACCGGGAGAAAGGAGATTCCTCAGACGACGAAGACTACTGTTAAACAGCGTGGAGCTGCTGCGAAGAGCAAGCAGACAGAGAGCGATGGCGAGAATGAGGAGGAAGAGGAGAAGAAAAAGGACAAACAGATGAACAGAGGAAAAGCTGAAAGAAAGGAGATTCCTCAGACGACGAAGACTACTGTTAAACAGCGTGGAGCTGCTGCGAAGAGCAAGCAGACAGAGAGCGATGGCGAGAATGAGGAGGAAGAGGAGAAGAAAAAGGACAAACAGATGAACAGAGGAAAAGCTGAAAGAAAGGCGATTCCTCAGACGGCGAAGACTACTGTTAAACAGGGTGGAGCTGCCGCGAAGAGGAAGGTGACAGAGAGGGATGGACAGAATGAGGAGGAAGAGGAGAAGAAAAAGAGGAGCAGGAGAAGTGCTGGAGGGACGTCTGCAGCAGGGTGAGGTCACATAGCGCTGCACGCACATCCGAAAGGTTTTTACAGGTGCTGGATCGACACAAGGCAAAAAATCAGAAAACAGGATCCGCACACTGCATAGGTAGTTCCCGACAATTTTAACGAAGCAACGTTTCAATCTAACAGAGATCTTCGTCAGGCATTGTCAAGTCAGCATCACAAAGCAGAACAGGCTGTATGTGGACACAGACACATCACCACTCAGGTGCTTGTGATCTGCTTGACTGGAAGTCAATCAGGTCACACAGCTGGACCAATCATGGGAGGCAGAACACTCCTCTAGAAGACAACATTGAAAGTATCAAGTCATTGTTGCACAAGCACTAATCTATCACATCACAGGTTAACTTCGAACATTATAAGTTACAAATCTTCAAAGATATTTATTGTTTAAAAACATTATACAGAAAAATAGATGTATTTTAGATATGGTTGCATGGCCTTGCACTTGTCTATCATGTTTGTTAATATCCTGTATTCCCATCAAATGATTTATTTGTCTCTGTGTCCCAACAAGGCTGGTGAAAAATCAGCAGATGAAGAAAGGCAAAAAGAGCAAGAGTGGATCGGGAAGTGGAATGTCCAGTGACCCTGAGCCACACGTAAGAAATGATAAATGTCTCCAGTAACAAGCATAGTGTCTATAGTATACCACAGTTGTGCTAATATCATAGGAACCTGTTGTATGACTCGTTAAAGGTCCCATATCGTGCTCATTTTCAGGTTCATACTTGTATTTTGTGTTTCTACTAGAACATGTTTACATGCTGTTATGTTTGAAAAAAACTTTATTTTCCTCACCCTCTGTCTGAAACGCTCTGTTTTAGTGCATTTCAACTGAATTGCATTGCTAGGCAACAGCTTGGGTCCATGTTTTACTTCCTGTCAGCTGATGTTATTTACATACACTGCAACAGGAAATAAACTGGGACACGTTTAGAATGTTTATGTTTAAAACCGTGTAATGATCTATATATTGTATATTTGTGACATCACAAATGGACAGAAATCCTAACGGCTTGTTTCAAATGCACAATTTCTGAATACGGGCTGTGTGTATTTCTCCGTATATTGAGCGTTTTGATAGTTTAACAGTATTTATAAATTACTTAAACCTGCTTTATAATATAAAAGACATGACAATCTCACTTTTTACAATATGGGACCTTTAAGTGGAGACTGTACATACTGTATACTGAGACAATGTTATGCTATGTTTTTTCTTCCAGGGGAAATCTGACTCTGGCACCGCCCAGCAGAAACGCAAGAAAGTCCTGTCCTCGGAGGAGGAGGGGGATGAAGACCAGAGCTGGGTATGGACTAAATTCTGCAGATTGTTGTAGCTAGGAACCCAGCATCCACAGGAATGTGGACTACATTGTGACTTTTCCTTTTCTTTGTGTCATTTATTCAGTGCCCAAGTCCAAAGAAGGCCAAATTGTACAGTTTGGGCGGAACCAGAAAGTCTTCGTCTGATAAGTTTGAATCTAGAAAGTCTTCATCAGGTAAGGGGAAAGAGCACCAGAGGCTAAGCTGCAAAGTCAAACACCTTCAAAGTTGATTCTTAAGTGTTATGTTTCAACCCTGTTTAAAGGAATAGTTTCGCATTTTGGAAAATATGCTTATGTGTTTTATTGCTGAGGAATATACCCATCTCCCACAAAACTTAGCCAAATATGCAGGTTTTTTTAAACGTGGGAAAACCCGCTAAAAATAAGCGATGGACTCCTTCCCCATTGCCAGTATGCCTTGCTGGTGCACTGGCCTTCCTGTTTTTTTCCCCTGCTGTGTCACGTTCGACTTCAGGACTTCTGGTGGCGTCGAGGAGAGCATATTAATTTACGTTTTGTACGTTAATAAATTATAATAATGGTCCAAATCGCTGTTAATTTTATTTATTAAATATTCATCTCCTTGAGCCAGGAGACGGTTAGCTTAGCTTAGCATGAAGACCTTTGGACAGAGCCAGGCTAGCCGTTTCCCCTGCTTCCAGTCTTCATGCTAAGCTAAGCTAGCACTCATCGAAGTCTCAGCAAGAAAGCAATTCCTTTAAAGGTAAAGTCCTGACTTGTTGGTTGTATGTGGGTGTAGTCATAGCTTCTTAGCATAAACTGGACTTTTGAGGTTGTTTTGTTTTTACTATACCATTATTATACAGTACAGTAGCCCTGATGCCTCATATCATCTGAAGTGCAGCTGAAGCATTATAAATGTAAAAATGAATCTAAAGCCCCGTTTCCACCGCAGGAACTTTACCCCGGAGCTAAGAACCTTTTGAGGAACTCATTGTGTTTTTATGGGTCCTTTTGACCCCCAAAAGGGCCCTGGTGGGGGGGTTAGTACTTTCTGAAAGTACCGAGGGTTTCAGGGTGGAGTTTGCAGGGATGACTCTTGCTGATTGGTAAAACACACACAGCGCTGCAACTCGTGTACTGCTTCAACAAGGAAGTACTCTAGTATCAATTTAGGACCATTTTAGGACAAGGGGAGAACTTTTGTCTTTGTTTGATAACATTGAAAGTAAAGTTGGGCTCCCCTGTCGGCTTCTTGACTCATAAAAAAAAGACAGAGAGAGATCGCGAGAGCGAGTAGTAACGTTAGAAGAGGAAGGCAACGTGATGGTGCCGTGAATGAGAGAAAGAAAAGTTATTTTCTCATTGTTTCACGGCGGTTACATTCTATAGCACAAATAAATAACCATCAAACACTCAGCAGATGATTTACTGTGGAGACAGACGCTCTTAGTTTAATTTTCCTCCTCTGCATGTCATTCATTACATCCAACGTACATCAGTAAATATATGCAGCAGTAAATATTGTTAGGTTTATTTTTTTCCAATGTGTTTTTTATTTGAAACAGGCGGCCGCACTGAACTGCAGGCTGCAGAGTGTGTTTACTGCTGCGACCACCAGCAGCCCTCGTCTCATGTCATGTTGCTTTTTCATACATCAGAGGACTAATTTGTCTAATCTTCACAGTTCTTTAGACTGCGGTGGAAATGCAGACACCAGTGGGCTGAAGGAACCTTTTAGTTCCTTGAAATGTAGTTCCAGCTTCCAAAAAAGGTCTAAGAAATGTTTTTTACTAGATCTTCATGAAAACCACATAAATTCTTCCATGTGAAGGCAGCGCATCTGCAGATCCAGAGAAGACCGAAACCGATAAGCAGAGGAGGAAGAGACGAGGTGGTGAGGGAGGAACACAGTTAGAGGTGGTGCTGGATGCCTTCCTAGAGTTCTGTGACCAGTACAGGTAAACTAAGATATTCCAACAAGTATTCTGTAATCTAACCCCTTTATATCATGTCACCACAGAAAAACTACTTCCATTCACAATTTTAATATTTGTTTGCAAATATTGTAGTTGGAGATGGTTAATATTCTTTTTGTTTGTTTTTCAGGGAGTCTGTGGAGTCTAACGTAGTCAAACAGTCCATCGATTCTTTCTCCTCCAATGTGGAAGAACAACTCATGGAAAAGGTCAGACTTTCCAAATTCTATTTACTTTGTGATACCGAGGAGTTGAAGCAAAAGAGCGACTGCACACTAGTTTTCAAGATGTTTCCGGTTGACAGCTGGAGGTTTGGACTTACTTTTGTACACCAGAAAAAGAAAAAAAAACTCAATTTATCAGGATATAATATATATATAAACTAATCTATAATATATACAGTATCTAGATTATAGAATCTAGAAGACAATTACAACCACATTACTAAACTGTTAAAGCATTGTGTTGTTCATATAAGAAACTGTGAAACAGCTGTAACACAGGAAGACAGTGCTCTACTTTTTCAGAGTTTTCTAATCCTCATTACCTTGAGACTAATGTGCATAAACTCCAGCGAGGTGTTATTGATCTAAAGTGCCGATTGGGATTTGACTGATCATCTATAACCACCTTTTCATGCCAAAAATGTTACACAGAAAGTATAGTGAAGTGTTTTCCTCCAAAATAAGCCCCTAAGTCATCAGTGTGGTATGCATCAAGTCAACAATAAATGTGATCATGCATACTATAACATATCCATCAAAACAGGAGTGAACGATACAGATTAATATCAGAATTATAATCAAACACATGTATATTCTCCGGTGTTTTGTCTCTTCCAGATCTCTTCCTCCGAGGAACTCAAAGTTCTGAAAAGGGAAAACGGCAAGGTAACTATGGCAACCAGCTTTTAGCCATTCTAGTGGCATGGCTCTAGGGATGGCAGTGTTGGTCGGTACCTGCTAAACATCAGCATGTGAGCATCGTCATTGTGAACACGTTAGCATGCTGGTGTTAGCTCCGAGCACCACTGTACAGCTTCACAGAGCCGCCAGCATGGCTGTAGACTCTTAAGGCCCAGACACACCAACCCGACATCAGAGAACTAGCAACGATGAAAACAGACTGTTGCGTCGCCTCACGTCGCCTTTGTCTTGGCAAAAAAGTTGCACTCGAACACATCGCAAAGGCGGCGGTAGTCTGTATTCGTCTTTCAAAGAAGGGAAACCTGAAGACCGAGGACTGCGGATATACAGTACAAGACGTTGTTATGAAACGTACGTGAAACAAAGCGGCGTTTGCCGACCATTTTCACACCACTCTCACTCACCACTTAGTTTCATTCCAGATGGCCATGTCGTTGTGTGAAAATATCAGTGTATTGGAATGATCAGATGAGATGAAGATGAAAAATGAGAAGAGCCTTTTGTGCACCCTCTTGACTTTACTCGTTGGCTTGCTTTCCTCACCTCCGTTTCTCCTCTCGTACACTGATTTCTGAGGGATTTCTCTCACCGACGGGCTCCGCCGCTGATTCAACATGCTGAATCAGCCCAAAAAACTCAGCCCCAGGCAGACTACAGCCGACGGTGTGGGACACACCGCAAAAACTAGGCCGATGGACGCTCACCGACGGCCCCAACCTGTCGACTTGGTGTGTCAAGGCCCTTAGTCTTGTTACATGATAATACTCTGGTCTCGATGGCAGCCTGTACTTACTGTGCTCTCTGTTTCTGTCTGTGTGGATCAGGTGGGTTCTTTGATCCATAAAAAGACACAGAGACTGTTGGATGCCAAACATGAGCTGATGAGGTGAGAGGCAGTTCAGATGTACGAACACACCAGTTTTCATTTCAACAGACTCAGATTACTGTAAGGTTTTACTGTCTATAAACTAAAAGTAAACCCTTTAAACCCTCTGAGACTCTGTCTTTCAGAGGCTGTAGGAGTAAAGGTCAAGGCATCATATAAAACTAGAAAACCTAAGGAATCTATTGGTAACATGTCATGCTAGCTTGTTGGGAAGGAGGATAAATAACGCTCCAAAGTTAATAAAGGTTATTTAAGGAAAAAATGGCATGGGCATTTTCAAAGGGGTCCGTTGACCTCTGACCTCCAGATATGTGAATGAAAATGGGTTCTATGGGTACCCACGAGTCTCCCCTTAACAGACATGCCCACTTTATGATAATCACATGCAGTTTTTGAATGCAGTATAAATGTGTTATTTTCGCTTATTATAAAATGGTGTATTTTATTATTTCTGCATACTGGGGTCCTTAAACACTCTATGGATTACATAAACTGGGTATCACTGTAAATCTGAGACTCTTGTGGATCCAATGAGCCCAACTGTATTCATGTGTGATGATGTTAGTCCCCATAGGAGACATTTCATTGTGTTGAGGCCATTTCTTGAAACTTGACCTCACTGTATGAAATGACCTGTGGTGACCTCTAGGATAATCACAGCCCTGTGAAACTTTACAGCCACAAACTAGAGACCTAGAGCATTCAGAGGATGGATGGCTCAAACTAGAGACCTAGAGCATTCAGAGGATGGATGGATCAAACTAGAGACCTAGAGCATTCAGAGGATGGATGGATCAAACTAGAGACCTAGAGCATTCAGAGGATGGATGGCTTAAACTAGAGACCTAGAGCATTCAGAGGATGGATGGATCAAACTAGAGACCTAGAGCATTCAGAGGATGGATGGATCAAACTAGAGACCTAGAGCATTCAGAGGATGGATGGCTTAAACTAGAGACCTAGAGCATTCAGAGGATGGATGGATCAAACTAGAGACCTAGAGCATTCAGAGGACGGATGAATCAAACTAGAGACCTAGAGCATTCAGAGGATGGATGGCTTTCCTAGCTAGATTGACAATAAGGGGGTTTCTGAGCAGTTTAAATAACAGAAGTGCTAGACATAATAGAGCATGGGAATGGCCATCACATACATGAATTCATGTTTATTTCTGATTTTTCGACTAGAACAATTTGACACACACAGTGCTGAGCTGCATCTCAAATTAGTCTTCAGGTTCCCAGCTTTCAGATGATGTACACCACTTACAGACGTAGGCAAAATTGTTGGTACCCTTCCGTTAAAGAGAGAAAAACCCACAATAGTCACTGAAATAACTTGAAACTGACAAAAGTAATAATAAATAAAAATTTACTGAAAATTAACTATTGAAAATCAGACATTGTTTTTGAATTGTGGTTCAACAGAATCATTTTAAAAAACAAACTAATGAAACTGGCCTAGACAAAAATGATGGTACCCCTAGAAAAGATGTAAAATAGTTTGACCATAGGGACATATTAAACTAAGGTGTGTCCTGTAAATAGCATCACAGGTATCTTCAAACTTGTAATCAGTCAGTCTGCCTATTTAAAGGGTAAAAAGTAGTCACTGTGCTGTTTGGTATCATGGTGTGTACCACACTGAACATGGACCACAGAAAGCTAAGGAGAGAGTTGTCTCGGGAGGTTAGAAAGAACATTATAGACCTTCATGTTAAAGGTAAAGGCTATAAGACCATCTCCAAGCAGCTTGACGTTCCTGTGACTACAGCTGCACATATTATTCAGAAGTTTAAGGTCCATGGGACTGTAGCCAACCTCCCTGGATGTGGCCGCAAGAGGAAAATTGATGACATATTGAAGAGACGGATAATACGAATGGTAACCAAAGAGCCCAGAACAACTTCCAAAGAGATTAGAGGTGAACTCCAAGGTCAAGGTACATCAGTGTCAGATCGCACCATCCGTCACTGTTTGAGCCAAAGTGGACTTAATGGAAGACGACCGAGGAGGACACCAAATCATAAAAAAGCGAGATTGGAATTTTCCAAAATGCATATTGACAAGCCACAAAGCTTCTGGGAGAATGTCCCTTGGACAGATGAGACAAAACTGGAGCTTTTTGGCAAGTCACATCAGCTCTATGTTCACAGACGCAAAAATGAAGCATCCAAAGAAAAGAACACTGTACCTAATGTGAAACATGGAGGAGGCTCGGTTATGTTATGGGGCTGCTTTGTTGCATCTGGCACAGGGTGTCTTGAATCTGTGCAGGGTGCAATGAAATCTCAAGACTATCAAGGCATTCTGGAGCGAAATGTGCTGCCCAGTGTCAGAAAGCTTGGTCTCAGTTGCAGGTCATGGGTCCTCAAACAGGATAATGACCCAAAACACAGCTAAAAACACCCAAGAATGGCTAAGAACAAAACATTGGACTATTCTGAAGTGGCCTTCTATGAGCCCGGATCTAAATCCTATTGAACATCTGTGGAAGGAGCTGAAACATGCAGTCTGGAGAAGGCACCCTTCAAACCTGAGACAGCTGGAGCAGTTTGCTCACGAGGAGTTGGCCAAAATACCTGTCGACAGGTGCAGAAGTCTCATTGAGAGTTACAGAAATCACTTGATTGCAGTGATTGCCTCAAAAGGTTGTGCAACAAAATATTAAGTTAAGGGTACCATCATTTTTGTCTAGGCCAGTTTCATTAGTTTGTTTTTTAAAATGATTCTGCTGAACCATAATTCAAAAACAATAGCTGATTTTCATTAGTTCATTTTCAGTGAATTTTTATTTATTATTACTTTTGTCAGTTTCAAGTTATTTCAGTGACCATTGTTGGTTTTTCTTTCTTTAACGGAAGGGTACCAACAATTTTGCCTACGTCTGTATGTGTGACATCTACTGTTGACCTGCTATCTCCCCCTAAAGACCCCCTGGACCCCCGTAAAAAAAGACAAAAACTGGTCTATTGTGGGTCTCAGAGGGTTAAAAGAATTAGTCATTAAAACATCTGGCATTGCCAGTTAGATGCATAATTAACACAAAAATGGTCTTTTCAGTGTTAAAAACAATCATTATTGACATACCTTCCCTTAAAAAGTCAAACTTCCTGTAAAGGTTGTTCACGTCCAACTACTCACATTGACCTTTACACGGTGTGTGATTGGTCAGGGCAGAGAGGCAGGTGTGGACGCTGCAGAAGGAGAAAGCTGAACTTAAAGTCCGATTGGCTGATCTGAGACGAGGCCAAGCCTTTCTGCACGACATCAGAGAGCTCAACAGACAATACCTGGACTACCGACACAAACACCCCAAAGAGAAAGAGACGGTATTCTCACACACACACACACACACACACACACACACACACACACTGATGTTGTGAATATTTACTTTAGAAATAATGGAAACAATTACCTGAATAATTTTGTCTGGTTATTTGTGTGTATTGGCCATAGGTACAACTTTGGCAATACAAACTACCTTTACCTTTATCTGATACTCTCATAGTGACTCCCTACTTTCCTCTCCTCCTCCCTTTCAGTATGGGGCGCCCAGCCTGCCCGCTCTGCTATTGGAGACCAAGCATATGCAGGCAGCAGAGCATCAGAGAGGAATCAATAACCCACTCAAAAGAAGACTGAAGAAGAACAAGACTCGGAAATAATGCCACACACACACACAAAGGTCCACAGCAGTTTGACATTTTGTATTAAATTATATGTTGTGGTTCAGAGTTCATTGTGTCCATTGTATCCTGGATCACTGCTAGTTAAAACAATACTGTATAAGTATAATTTCTGTGTTTTTCTTTACAAAAGAATATAAGAAGATCTATTTCTATGTGATGTTGAATGCTTATAGTCAAATTGATTTCCCTTGTATGAGTTCTGTAAAGTAATTTTCTCTGACAGATGCATTAAATGTGCATGTGCATTGAGTACTCGTTCTCAGTTTCTAAATCATTGGTGTGAATGCTGGAAACATTCACAACATATGTTCTTCTACATTCTTTATTGGTGTGAATGCTGAAAGCATCTTTTTAACAGCATCTCTTAACAGGAAGCTCCCAATTATACTAGTTTTACAAAATAAAAGCCCCCAACTCTCATTGTATGTTAACAGGAAACTAGGGATTCACTTAGTTTTTCAAAATAAAAGCCCCAGAAGGTAACTTTCTTAACAGGGAACTCAGAACTAACTATTTATAATGCTTCAGCAGCTTTTCATTCAATTACAACATTTATTTACTGATTCATATTCTTCTGATTCTGAATCTTCATACAGATTACAGCCATCAATGCAGTGTAGCGTCAGCTATTCAAAAACCTTCAAATATTCTACATCTTTTATACACTATTGGTATTATTCATTTTTTCAATGATATTCATACAAATTAAACCCATTAGCACTTTTTCAACTCTTCCTTAATCTTCTCCTTCTTCATACAGATTAAAGCCAGCAGTGCAGTGTAGCGTCAGCTATTCAGAAACCTTCAAATATTCGACAGCTTTGATAAATTATTAGTATTATTCAACTTTTCAATGAAATTCATAAACATTCAACCCATTCCCACTTTTCCAACTATTCCTACCACTTCATCTTCTTCTCGCAACATTTAAACCAGCATTACAGCGTAGCGTCAGCTCTTCAGCATCCAGCATTCATTTTTCAGAAATTGGTTTTCTAGTTTTAACATGTACTCGTGACGGTACCGGACATTCTAAGCCAATCAGCTGCTCCCTTTGGACAAGGTGCGCCTGGGTTGTTGTGGTTTGTCCCGCCCACACAGGGAGCAGCGCTCCTGATTGGCTGGGAGTCTGAAGCCTGGACTAGTTTGAACAAGTGTTTGACATTTCCTTGAAGTAATAGTAACGACGAGGACTTGTTAATACGTGTCTCCACCGTCTCACAAAAAGGTACGTTTGTTTTTGAAAAAGTATATATGTTTTTATTATTATTTTTTACATTTATGAGTGACTAAGCAGGGCTTTTGGTGTTAGTTGTAGTTAACAGGACTGGTGGTCATACAGTAGGAGTTACTGGTAACTTCACCTAGGTAACTGAGTCCAGGTAACGTAGCACCTGAAATACATGAAGGAGTGAAGTTGGAGGCTATTGTGAATTCATTCGTTGTTTAAAACTTAATGCAGGAGGCCAAACTTCTTTATCTAGTATGTTATGAGAGACACAAGTTTAGTGGATGTTGTTCCTCATTAGTTGGTCATTTGTAGTCAGCGAATTACAAGTTAACTTTAGTTCAGTTCCCTGTTGCTTCCTGAAGGACACTACAGTCAACGTGACCACACTAGTTAGAATGGACGGAGGCAGACAGACATTTAGCTAGATTACATTTTAGTAATCAACCTTTGAACTCATATTACCACAATCCTCCTCTACAGGAAACAGAGTTTGTGAAGGTTACACCCTGATATTCTGCATGGACAATGGTTCAATAAGTCCTTCACTTCATGTCCATCTGCCAGGTGGAGATATTAGATATGAACAGTGACTCGTGTCCATTTACAGTAGACATGAGACACATGACTCATTTTATGACTTACTTCTGCTGACAACACAGTTGTAATTCCCTCTTTTTGTTTTGGAGTTTCGCTATGAGCTACACATCCTTACGTAACAGTAGCTACTGGCTGTTCCTTATCAGATAACAGAAACAGCCTAAACATGACACTCTATGAGCTTCTGCTATCCAGTAAGGACAAACAGTGAGTTAAAATCATACAGTACATTTAAAGGGTTACTTCATCCATATTGCAAAGGAAAAACAGAAATGTCTGGTTGTCTCCTGGAGTCTCTGACATTAATGCTGCCACCCTCAATGTGGGTAAATGAATGAATGTTGTTACTCTATATAAACCACATACCTCACTGTCTATAGTTTTCATTGGAATTAGCCTATTATCTTTTTAGCAAAGAAATAGTATGGGAGGAAATCTGTTGACAGCGAGATCTGTACCAAAATACTATGGAAAAATAAATAAATAAAACAAATAAATAAATAAAATAAATGGATAAATAAATAAGTGACTTGAAAAATAAATAAATATGTTATTAAATGTAGCAAAAATATTATTAAAAGTAAATGTAGCCATTAATTAATTAAATATATAATAATGATTCTAATTAATAAAAATAAATAACGGAAAATTAAACAGAAGAGTAAATAAATAAGGGAATTGATATAAAGGTAAATAAATAAAGAAGCAAATTAAAACACAAGTATCAAATAAAGTCACATTTGATCAGTTAATTATTGGCTACATTTAGTTTTAATATTATTTTTTGCTACACCTGCAGTGTTTTATAGCTATACATATGTAATGATTGTGACTGTTCTGTGTGGATCCGGGGAAATAAAATAACTAGCTTGGCTAAACTATTTCTCAGGGTTATTTCTTTAAGGACTCTTTTGCTCTTTGTCTAAGGAAGTAAACAAATCTAAGAAAACCATGTCAAGATTGTTGTTCATGTAATGGGTTTATTATGTTAAAAAAAGGACTATGGCCAATAATGGCATATGCCATTATCACCTTTCAGTTAACATTCAACAGTACATGAACAATATAAATAAAGATTGTTACACTAAGCTAAATTAGTGTACATATTATAGAAAAGGTTTGCTTTGAATGGCATTGAAAGTCATTTGATGAACCCTGCACATGCTTTGACAAAGTGCGAGATACTGGAGGAGAAAGATTGTTATGAATCTGGAAACAAGTTACCAAATGTTCTCACTTTCACAGTGTATGTTTTCTGATCAATGTCTCGTCTGCATTCATGCCCGTAGGAACATGGCTGAGATTCGTGGCGATGGTGACGTGCAGAGTGCTGGGGACACGGTGGATGCCATAAGATTGTTTGCAAAGAGGTAATTATTGTACACTGATGACTACATCTGACTATCCATATGTTATGTACCAAACCTGTATGCTCTGTCCATTGAAAATAAGGTCATTATTGTCATACTGATAGCAGCTGCTCACTTTAAAGGCCCTGCAGCCTTGCACATGTTTTCACTTATCTGGATAATTAGACCTTCGCTCAGGTTGAAGGTCACTGGATACCATGCACCAATACGAAATGAAAGACGTGTAGCAAATAGTATTGAAGCAAAGAGGTGAAACTCTGGTGCTTTTTGGACAATAGCTGCTAGATGAAGCTACGGTAGCGCTGCCACCATTTTGGACTGAAAACGCCAATGAGTCCATGGCCATGGATGTATAAAAAGGTGTCTGTAAATCAGAGTATATTTTTTTTTAGGTAAATGAACTTCCCAGTATGAACACTTAACGCCCTCTTTTAAATCATGATGTCCTAAAAGTTGTTAAATGAACTAATTGCTGAATCCAGAGTTATTTTTCTCGGCATAATGAACGTGCATCAGACCCACGGGACTGCACCGCCATGCACGCTCATATGACATATCCGGCTCTGCCAGCTTTCTGCTAGCTGTATGCAGGTGTAATAATGGATATATTGGCTGTAATTCATCACTTTTATTATCTTATAATACACCCATGGGCTGTATGCTGTCAGCCTGTACCGTGGTGGATGTATTAACGTCTCTGTTCCCAAACAACCGACTATCGGCCAGTAGCTAGTAGCGCTAGTAGCATGACATAAACATGCTACATTTAATATAGTTGTAGGGTATTTACCAACACGCAGGGCAAAAGACCAGAACACAACCTCTTCTACATCCATGGCCTGTGGTCTATTGGACCCTCTTCTACATCCATGGTCTGTGGTCTGTTGGACCCTGTTCTACATCCATGGTCTGTGGTCTATTGGACCCTGTTCTACATCCATGGTCTGTGGTCTATTGGACCCTGTTCTACATCCATGGTCTGTGGTCTATTGGACCCTCTTCTACATCCATGGTCTGTGGTCTGTTGGACCCTGTTCTACATCCATGGTCTGTGGTCTATTGGACCCTGTTCTACATCCATGGTCTGTGGTCTGTTGGACCCTGTTCTACATCCATGGTCTGTGGTCTATTGGACCCTGTTCTACATCCATGGTCTGTGGTCTATTGGACCCTCTTCTACATCCATGGTCTGTGGTCTATTGGACTCCATTATGGAGCTCCTTGACATGAAAAACTTTGAGATTACTCTCAAAATCTGTGTGCGGGATTTTTCTGACTTCTATTTATGTCCATCGCTCATTTTATGCTCCTCTGGGAAGCAGCTGGGCAAAAAACTTTAATAAATAAATAAGTAAATAGTTATAATAGTATGCATATTTATAATATTTTTATTGTTCAACACAGGCAAATTCAGTAGAGACAATAAAATGATGACAAAAGAATAGAAATAATTTAGTTTTACTTTTGTACGGAACTTTGTAGGCGTACGTTTTACTGGCGTCCGGTAGTCACTTTCAGTCTTAAACGGTGGAGACGTAGCTCTGCTGCTGGGCACTGATGTTGCAATGGAACGAGCAATTGGCTTTCACTTCTTATCAATATACGTTCTTTGGGTGTAGTTTGTCCCATCCCTGGCAGGTGCAGCAAAGCTAACGGGCGAGTGAGGAAGATTTCAATCCAACACAGGTTGCACGCTCCCACACAACCAAGCTGAAAGCAGCTGCGTGGGTGTATTCGTCCATGGGTGTGCTGGGTGTGAATGCCTACTAATAGATGTGAAAATGATAAATTGAAAAAAAAAAAAAAGATTCTGCCACTATGATACATTTTCTTTGGAACATTTATAATACCACTGCTGCGCAGACTGTGGTTAAACAAGTTTAGACATCGCTGAGCTGTCGTCAAAATCAGTGGGATGGTGCTAAACAAGTTCTTCAGGTTTCAAATCTTTTCAAAGTGTATTCACAAGTGTGTGTGTGTGTGTGTGTTTGTGTATATGTGTGTGTTGTGTGTCTACGTTTTCAGGCCACATGCACAGCCAGCAGCCAGCAGTAACACTGATGAGGAAATGGACTCTGCCCCCAGCAGCAATAAAACAGCAGGCTCTGACCCGTACCGCTACAAGATGGACTATCCCCGCCTCGGAAGCTGTCTGATCATCAACAATAAGAACTTCCACCCCAGCTCAGGTACAATAACTACTCCGGACTTAATAACACTGTCACATTGTCATGACTCACTGGGACACTTGAATAGAGCAGAACCATTATTAATGTTATTAGCAACACCTGTGCTTTTCCTACTATGACGAGTCAAATCATCTGCTGTGAAAAGACCTCATCTGATAGACGTACTCGTTCCACAACTCCACTCCATATTTTTGAATTAAGTTTGCATAATAATAGCTACACACAAATACCAAATGAGAAAAAGGTCCAGTTCTCATGAGAGCATATTAAAGCCTCAACATAGTCATGCCACATCCGCCTCCTCTGTTTTTCCTTCACTCAGTTTACCAAAAGGAGTCGCAGTAATTAGTTGTGTTTTGCCATTTAAACACATAAACACACAATTAGAGACAAGAGACAGCAACCGGAAAAGCCAGGCAGTCTAAACTCTGTGTTCTCCTTGGTCTACAAAATAAATAACCCCATTATAATGTTATCTGTCCAAAGTTTCAGAAACAGGAAGTGTTGCATTATGTTGCATTAATCCAGACTCAGTACTGGAGAGCTCCCATCCCTGGACTGTACTGTAGCTGCTGTCTGCTGCATTTCTACTTGTGTTTTGTCTCTCTAGGCATGAATCTTCGTAACGGGACGGATGTAGATGCTGCTGCTGCTATGAAGACCTTCTCTGAGCTGGGTTATAAGGTCAATGTAGCCAACGACCAGACCGTGGAACAGATGAAGGATCTGCTGTTTAAAGGTAACAGAAACGACTTTTTCCTTCATTCATCCACTGTGTCTAATTTTATTTAATACAGGTAAAATAATACACATATCAAACACGACAATATGATGACATGACAATATAACCTCACGAAAAAGAGAAAAAAAACAATTGGTAAACATGAATTAAAATGTATTTTTTTCCAAAAGAAATTGGCGTTTTTAGGAAAACTTAGATTCAGGTTAGTTCTAGATTGAGCTTTAAATATAAATGTTTTACCCAACAGAATAATTGTATTTATTATCTGGGGACAATTTTCATCCAGAATGTGTAGCCCTTTTGGTGCCCTAGGGTGAAATTCGGAGGCCCCCCCCCCAACACACATCAGACATCACAATTGTTTTAAGACAAAAATGAAGATGTTTATTTTCATAAATAACTGTATTTAATATAAATAAACAATTGCCCCCTGATATTGTTGGCTTAAATGCGTTTAGTTGGTTTCACTACAATTTACACTTTCATTAACAAATAAGTGCGGCCGGGTTGATGAAAAAGTGTGAGAAGGAGAGTTACAGTGGCAGTGTATTTCTGTCTGTCTTTCTTTCTTTCTTTCTTTCTTCATTTGTTACCCCACCTGCATTTTTAAATAAAGACCAGCACCCCGCAGAAGGTGGCACCCAAGGCGACCGCCTATATGGCCTATGCCTTGAGCCATCCCTCCTCGTTATTAATCATTAATTATCGATCAGGATAATTAGGTGACATTTGCTGCATATACAGTATATACAGTAGATTGCATTACCAAAGGAGCATGTAGCAACCACTAGATGGCAGCGTAGTGCAGTGTGGCTACTCTTTAATTCCCAATACACTAATTCACTTTTTGTGAACTGTTAAAGGGATAGTTTGGGTGTTTTGTAGTGGGGTTGTATGAGGTTCTTATCCATAGTCGGTGTATTACCTACAGTAGATGCCGTTTGGAGAAGCAGACAGGAGTTACCGCACAGAACTAAAATAATGTACTGCTGTGGACGGGGGCTGCAGCAAAACTTATTTTAGACACCTAAAATAAAGGCCCACCTAAAAAAAAAGAAAAAATCAATATCAGTTTAAGTGTACGCTATATTCTATATTTGGTAATGTAACTCGTCTTGTTTTCTATCTATTCTTGTGTGTCTCCAGCATCCCAGGAGGACCACAGTAATAGTGCATCATTTGCATGTGTGTTGCTAAGTCATGGAGATGAGGGGGTGATATATGGCACTGACGGTTTGGAAAAGTTTGAAGAACTGACAAAATACTTTAAAGGAGATCGTTGTAAGAGTCTGGTGGGGAAACCGAAGCTCTTCTTCATACAGGTTAGTTAAATATACCCACATTACCACACATATACACTTGTAGTAGTTGACACATACCTGTTCATCTTGTGCCTGTCTTTAAATGCTGTAGACAGGGCCTTAGTAGCTACCACTGAGGACACTGATTTCCAAAAATCCTTGCTACCGCTGTGCTTGTAGATGCTTGTTTTGTAGGATTTGTTACACTTTGTCTAAGTTTGTAAAAGAGCTCTCAACAGTAATATCTTATGCTTTTTTTATTATCTGATGTCAAGCTTTGAATAAAAGAACTTGAATATTTTATGTGCAAATGTGAATCGCACAACAACCACTAGTTGTTATTGTAGCCCTCAGTGTCTCAGTACAACTGTAAAACACCATAATGTATGTTATAATTAATGTACCTGGATTTCCTTTGTAGGCGTGCCGTGGGACAGACCTGGACGACGGAATCGAGACAGACTCAAAGCCCGATGAACAAACATCAGAGAGGATTCCCGTGGAGGCCGATTTCCTGTATGCTTATTCCACGGCTCCAGGTAACTTCTAATGGAAGTGGTAGAAAAGACTTTTTGTCCTGTTAATATTTCCGCCCTTTCAAAATACTGCGTTGTATTCATTAAATGACACACGGATGACTATGGAAGCCCATTTGAAAACAAAAAGATAATTTTAAAGGTGCTGTATATGATATCCAGAGCATTAATATAGCAGCAAACAACTACTTGCTATGTAAAGATATAGAGAAGTGATGTCTACCTGAGCAGAGAATGAAGTCACTCTCCCTCTGTGTGTGTTATCTGAGATTCTCCATGCTTTGATGACCTAGCCGGATTGGCCGCGCATGCTTTTAGTGCATGTGAGAGTGACCCACTGGCTAGCTCACAGCCGCCGCTCTGCACTGCTTTCATACGGCGATTATGGCTGAAAAACGCCGTCCCAACCAATGGCGCCGTCACGAAAGCGTAGCACCCACCCTCCGGTTCACCCTTCAGGTTAACACTGTTTAGTTCTGTCAGCAGTGTGGCCTTTGTTTCCACTGTTAGCGCTGTTAGCAGTGTTATGAGCTGCCGGCTCAGCTGTCGCCATGTTGAGAGCTGTGCAGAGGTAATTGAAATGCTCCCAATCTCGCATCTAGCATCTTTAAGTCATTATAATGAGAAACTTCTCAAAATAATGACTTAGTATCGCAAAATAATGAGAAACTTTTTCCAAAGAATGACTTAGTACTGTATCTCATTCTTATTATTTTGCGTTTTTTTTTCTCTTCATCACAAGGCAGAAATGGGCTTCCATAGTTAACTGTCTGATATCTGTATAAACCTGGAATTCAGTATGTTTATTCATAATGAAATGGTAATACACTGTGTGCAGCTTGTTGTAAAAGTGTTAACACAGTAAATTGTCCTGCAGGCTACTACTCATGGAGAAACACACAGAACGGTTCCTGGTTCATGCAGTCGTTGTGTGACATGTTAAAGCTTTTCAGTGGAGAGCTCGAGCTGATGCAGATCATGACCCGAGTCAACCGCAAAGTGTCGCTACACTTTGAGTCCTCTTCCAACTTACCTGGATTTGGTGGCAAGAAGCAGATCCCCTGTATCGTCTCCATGTTGACCAAAGACTTCTACTTTCCTAAATTAAGATAGACTTTTTGAACCTATTGAAACTCCTCTCTAGTGGGAAACAGAGTCAAAAATGACTCTGTCGCAATTACTAATTTCATGTCCATCTATTTTACCTTCAAAGGTGTTTGCCAGATTTCTACCCTCTTTGGCTAAACAAGGATAACATTAAAAAAGGATATCATCAACAGATCAGTGAGGTTTAGGAAAAACCTAAACCAGTTTTAATTCTAAGTTTGATCATCATGTGTTGCAGAAAAGATACTAAAGGGTGTTGGGACCTTTTCCAGGGATGTATTTTCAATAAGCCTGTTTCAGGGATACACACTTGAATATTAGCAGAACTGTGGAAATATGGACTTCTTCTAATTTTACTCCATAAACATAATGCTGTATAGTTAAATGATAAACAATCAGTTTACTACATACAATGCGTCTGCTTTTTAACAGTTTTTGAATGCAATAAATGCACAAGCACAAGTGTGGTAGTTCTTGTTTTTATGTGTTACATTACCACTGTCATTACTCTTTATACCTTTAACTGGGACTCATGATATATATATATATATATATATATATATATATATATATATATATATATATATATAAATAAATAAATAAAGGTACTATTTCACAACAATTTCTTTACCAAATGGTTTAAAGCCGTCAGTCAGCTGTAGATTCAGAGATCCTGGAAGCTGTGTGTAAAAATGTATTTTTGTCCACGGAACTCCTGAATCTAAAAGTCTAAAATAAAAACAAAAAAATATCGAGGCTAATAGACACAAAAATTAATTATACCCCCGCGACAACATAGTCTGGAGAATATATCGCTCCGCGTGTCCGTCCGTTTGTTCGCGTGTCACACTTTTGTTTCTATAGTACAACTCTAAAACTATTTAACTTAGGAACTACAAATTTGGTATGATGGTTGACAGTGAGGTCTAGTTGTGTCTTTTGGGGGTTAGAAGTCCAGGGTGCCCAAAACTTTTGAAATTTTGGCCAAAAAACATGATTTGTTTTTCAACTTCAATTTTGTTTCTGGAGCAGAACTCAGAAACTATTTAACTTAGGAACTACAAATTTGGTATGATGGTTGATTTATTGAGCAAACAATTTATTTTTGTTTGTGCAAATGAAATGATTCTTTGCTGTAATCGCAAATTGCAATTGTTGCAATATACTTTTGCATCTAGAATGTCCAATCGCAAACTCACACCTGACACCAATTTACCTCCATACGGCCCAGGCTAAGATAGGTTAAATAACTAAACTAAACTTGTGATTTACTATTTCACAACTGTTTCTTTGCCAAATGTTTATTTTTCCCCTGTCAGTCTGCTATAGCTTCAGAGATTCCTGGAAGCTGTGTGTGAAAAATTTATTTTTGTCCATGGGACTCCTGAATCTTAAAGTCTAAAATAAAAAAAACATGGAGGCTAATAGACACAAAAATGTATTTATTGAGCAAACAATCTATTTCTGTTTGCGCAAATGAAATGATTCTTTACAACAATCACAAATTGCAATTGCAAAAAATATTCTTTTGCATCTAGAATGTCCCATCACAAACTCAGGGTTTTGACACCAATATACCTCCATACGGGCCATGCTAAGATGGGTTAAAAACATGCAGAGAGATAGCGCAGACCTCCGCCAAGGTTCGCGAGTACAATTGCCCCCCCTCTCCGTTCAGCTTGCGCCAGCCTCCAGTGTATTTTTGTTTATGTTGAGATCAGCTGTACGTAGCGGAGCATCGTAAAACACTTTGTCGTCGTTATTCTTTCCAACAATGACCAAGTGTGCTGTGGTTGAACTCAACTGGAATTTCACAGAGTTTAATGTGAAAAAATGCTGAATCTACAGTTGCCCCCCAATCCCCCGCTCTTTCTCTGTCTCTCTCTCTGAAGGAAAGAGGCTGGGTCACGCGTCATCAACGTGTCATCAGTTACACTGCACATGTGTTATACCCAGAGGTCTTAATGTTCTAGCTGATCCTGAATCCGGATCGTGATCCGGATCGCCACCAAATCGAATGGTTTGGTCATTGTACCAGACTAGAGACCTAGAGCATTCAGAGGATGGATGGCTTCCCTAACTAGATTGACAATAAGGGGGTTTCTGAGCAGTTTACACAACAGAAGTGCTAGACATATTAGAGCATGGGAATGGCCATCACATACTTCTATCATAATGTTTACAACCCGTATACACTTTAAGAATTTATTTTAAATAATTAATGAATTAATGTTTATTTCTGATTTATGACTAGAACAACTTGACACACACAGTGCTGAGCTGCATCTCAAATTAGTCTTCAGGTTTCCAGCTTTCAGATGATGTACACCACTTCTATGTGACATCTACTGTTGACCTGCTATCTCCCCTAAAGACCCCCTGGACCCCCCTAAAAAAAGACAAAAACTGGTCTACTGTGGGTCTCAGAGGGTTAAAAGAATTAATCATTAAAACATCTATGGCATTGCCAGTTAGATGCATAATTAACACAAAAATGGTCTTTTCAGTGTTAAAAACCATCATTATTGACATACCTTCCCTTAAAAAGTCAAACTTCCTGTAAAGGTTGTTCACGTCCAACTACTCACATTGACCTTTATACGGTGTGTGATTGGTCAGGGCAGAGAGGCAGGTGTGGACGCTGCAGAAGGAGAAAGCTGAACTTAAAGTCCGATTGGCTGATCTGAGACGAGGCCAAGCCTTTCTGCACGACATCAGAGAGCTCAACAGACAATACCTGGACTACCGACACAAACACCCCAAAGAGAAAGAGACGGTATTCTCACACACACACACACACACACACACACACACACACACTGATGTTGTGAATATTTACTTTAGAAATAATGGAAACAATTACCTGAATAATTTTGTCTGGTTATTTGTGTGTATTGGCCACAGGTACAACTTTGGCAATACAAACTACCTTTACCTTTATCTGATACTCTCATAGTGACTCCCTACTTTCCTCTCCTCCTCCCTTTCAGTATGGGGCGCCCAGCCTGCCCGCTCTGCTATTGGAGACCAAGCATATGCAGGCAGCAGAGCATCAGAGAGGAATCAATAACCCACTCAAAAGAAGACTGAAGAAGAACAAGACTCGGAAATAATGACACACACACACACACACACACACACACACACACACACACACACACACACACACACATGCACACACACACACACGCACACACACACACACAAAGGCACACAGCAGATTGGCATCTGTATTAAATTATATGTTGTGGTTCAGAGTTCATTGTGTCCATTGTATCCTGGATCACTGCTAGTTAAAACAATACTGTATAAGTATAATTTCTGTGTTTTTCTTTACAAAAGAATATAAGAAGATCTATTTCTATGTGATGTTGAATGCTTATAGTCAAATTGATTTGCCTTGTATGAGTTCTGTAAAGTAATTTTCTCGGATAGATGCATTAAATGTGCATGTGCATTGAGTACTGCATTTTCAGTTTCTAAATTATTTTAACATGTACTCGTGGGGGTTCCAGACATTTTTCTAAGCCAATCAGCTGCTCCCTTTGGGCAAGGTGCGCCTGGGTTGTTGTGGTTTGTCCCGCCCACACAGGGAGCAGCGCTCCTGATTGGCTGGGAGTCTGAAGCCTGGACTGGTTTGAACAAGCGTCATTGTGACATTTCCTTTTAGTAATAGTAACGGACTTGTTAACACCTATCTCCACCACCGACTCACTAAAAAGGTACGTTTGTTTTTGAAAAAGTATAAATGTTTTTATTATTATTTTTTACATTTATGAGTGACTAAGCAGGGCTTTTGGTGTTAGTTGTAGTTAACAGGACTGGTGGTCATACAGTAGGAGTTACTGGTAACTTCACCTAGGTAACTGAGTCCAGGTAACGTAGCACCTGAAATACATGACGGAGTTTACAGACCTAAAGTTAAGTTGGAGTAAAACTTAATGCAGGAGGCCAACATTCTTTATCTAGTATGTTATGAGAGATACAAGCTTAGTGGATGTTGTGCCTCATTCGTTGGTCATTTGTAGTCAGTGAATTACAAGTTAACTTTAGTAACAGTTCCTTATTGTGATGTAATGCTGCTTCCTGAAGGACACTACAGTCAACGGGACCTCACGTAGGTAGGCAGACAGCCATTTAGCTAGATTACATTTTAGTAATCAACCTTTGAACTCATATTACCACAATCCTCCTCTACAGGAAACAGAGTTTGTGAAGGTTACACCCTGATATTCTGCATGGACAATGGTTCAATAAGTCCTTAACTTCATGTCCATCTGCCAGGTGGAGATATTAGATATGAACAGTGACTCGTGTCCATTTACAGTAGACATGAGACACATGACTCATTTTATGACTTACTTCTGCTGACAACACAGTTGTAATTCCCTCTTTTTGTTTTGGAGTTTCGCTATGAGCTACACATCCTTACGTAACAGTAGCTACTGGCTGTTCCTTATCAGATAACAGAAACAGCCTAAACATGACACTCTATGAGCTTCTGCT
Source organism: Sebastes fasciatus (assembly GCF_043250625.1). Classification (NCBI taxonomy): domain Eukaryota; kingdom Metazoa; phylum Chordata; class Actinopteri; order Perciformes; family Sebastidae; genus Sebastes; species Sebastes fasciatus. Next base: position 3,672,659 of record NC_133804.1, read on the forward strand.
ATCCAGTAAGGACAAACAGTGAGTTAAAATCATACAGTACATTTAAAGGGTTACTTCATCCATATTGCAAAGGAAAAACAGAAATGTCTGGTTGTCTCCTGGAGTCTCTGACATTCCTGCTGCCACCCTCAATGTGGGTAAATGAATGAATGTTGTTACTCTATATAAACCACATACCTCACTGTCTATAGTTTTCATTGGAATTAGCCTATTATCTTTTTAGCAAAGAAATAGTATGGGAGGAAATCTGTTGACAGCGAGATCTGTACCAAAATACTATGGAAAAATAAATAAATAAAACAAATAAATAAATAAAATAAATGGATAAATAAATAAGTGACTTGAAAAATAAATAAATATGTTATTAAATGTAGCAAAAATATTATTAAAGTAGATGTAGCCATTAATTAATTAAATATATAATAATAATAATAATAATCAATAAAAATTAATAAAAGGGAAAATTAAACAGAAGAGTAAATAAATAAGGGAATTGATACAAAGGTAAATAAATAAAGAAGCAAATTAAAACACAAGTATCAAAAAAAGTCGCATTTGATCAGTTAATTAATGGCTACATTTAGTTTTAATATTATTTTTGCTACACCTGCAGTGTTTTATAGCTATACGTATGTAATGATTGTGACTGTTCTGTGTGGATCTGGGGAAATAAAATAACTAGCTTGGCTAAACTATTTCTCAGGGTTATTTCTTTAAGGACTCTTTTGCTCTTTGTCTAAGGAAGTAAACAAATCTAAGGAAACCATGTCAAGATTGTTGTTCATGTAATGGGTTTATTATGTTAAAAAAATGATTATGGCCAATAATGGCATATGCTATTATCACCTTTCAGTTAACATTCAACAGTACATGAACAATATAAATAAAGATTGTTACACTAAGCTAAATTAGTCTATATTTTATGGAAAAGGTTTGTTTTAAATGGCATTGAAAGTCATTTGATGAACCCTGCACATGCTTTGACAAAGTGCGAGATACTGGAGGAGAAAGATTGTTATGAATCTGGAAACAAGTTACCAAATGTTCTCACTTTCACAGTGTATGTTTTCTGATCAATGTCTCGTCTGCATTCATGCCCGTAGGAACATGGCTGAGATTCGTGGCGATGGTGACGTGCAGAGTGCTGGGGACACGGTGGACGCCATAAGATTGTTTGGAAAGAGGTCATTATTGTACACTGATGACTATATCTGACTATCCATATGTTATGTACCTAAACCTGTATGCTCTGTCCATTGAAAATAAGGTCATTATTGTCATACTGATAGCAGCTGCTCACTTTAAAGGCTCTGCCAGCTGTATGTGGCCCTTAATAATGGACATATTGGCTCATTTTATTATCTTTTAATAGACCCATGGGCTGTATGCTGTAAGCCTGTACCGTGGTGGATGTATTAACGTCTCTGTTCCCAAACAACCGGCTATCGGCCAGTAGCTAGTAGGGCTAGTAGCATGGCATAAACAGGATCTAATGCAGTTTTAGGCTATTTACTAACACGCAGGGCAAAAGCACAGAACACAACCTCTTCTACATCCATGGTCTGTGGTCTGTTGGACTCCATTATGGAGCTCCTTGACATGAAAAACTTTGAGATTACTCACAAAATTTGTGTGCTATTTATGTCCGTCGCTCATTTTATGCTCCTCTGGGAAGCAGCCGGGCAAAAACTTTAATAAATAAATAAGTAAATAGTTATAATAGTATGCATATTTATAATATTTTTATTGTTCAACACAGGCAAATTCAGTAGAGACAATAAAATGATGACAATAGAATAGAAATAATTTAGTTTTACTCTTGTACGGAACTTTGTAGATGGACGTTTTACTGGCGTCCGGTAGTCATTTTCAGTCTGAAACGGTGGAGGCGTAGCTCTGCTGCTGGGTGTGAATGCCTACTAATAGATGTGAAAATGATAAATTAAAAAAAAAAAAAAAAGATTCTGCCACACTGATTAATTTTCTTTGGAACATTTATAATAGCACTGCTGCACAGACTTAAACAAGTTCTTCAGGTTTCAAATCTTTCCAAAGTGTATTCACAAGTGTGTGTGTGTGTGTGTTTGTGTGTGTGTGTGTGTGTTTATGTGTGTGTGTGTGTGTGTGTGTGTTGTGTGTGTCTACGTTTTCAGGCTACATGCACAGCCAGCAGCCAGCAGTAACACTGATGAGGAAATGGACTCTGCCCCCAGCAGCAATAAAACAGCAGGCTCTGACCCGTACCGCTACAAGATGGACTATCCCCGCCTCGGAAGCTGTCTGATCATCAACAATAAGAACTTCCACCCCAGCTCAGGTACAATAACTACTCCGGACTTAATAACACTGTCACATTGTCATGACTCACTGGGACACTTGAATAGAGCAGAACCATTGTTAATGTTATTAGCAACACCTGTGCTTTTCCTACTATGACGAGTCAAATCATCTGCTGTGAAAAGGCCTCATCTGATAGACGTACTCGTTCCACAACTCCACTCCATATTTTTGAATTAAGTTTGCATAATAATAGCTACACACAAATACCAAATGAGAAAAAGGTCCAGTTCTCATGAGAGCATATTAAAGCCTCAACATAGTCATGCCACATCCGCCTCCTCTGTTTTTCCTTCACTCAGTTTACCAAAAGGAGTCGCAGTAATTAGTTGTGTTTTGCCATTTAAACACATAAACACACAATTAGAGACAAGAGACAGCAACCGGAAAAGCCAGGCAGTCTAAACTCTGTGTTCTCCTTGGTCTACAAAATAAATAACCCCATTATAATGTTATCTGTCCAAAGTTTCAGAAACAGGAAGTGTTGCATTATGTTGCATTAATCCAGACTCAGTACTGGAGAGCTCCCATCCCTGGACTGTACTGTAGCTGCTGTCTGCTGCATTTCTACTTGTGTTTTGTCTCTCTAGGCATGCGTCCCCGTAAAGGGACAGATGTAGATGCTGCTGCTGCTATGAAGACCTTCTCTGAGCTGGGTTATAAGGTCAATGTAGCCAACGACCAGACCGTGGAACAGATGAAGGAACTGCTGTTTAAAGGTAACAGAAACGATTTTTTCCTTCATTCATTCACTGTGTCTAATTTTATTTAATACCAGTAAAATAATACACATATCAAACACGACAATATGATGACATGACAATATAACCTCACGAAAAAGAAAAAAACAACAATTGCTAATCATTATTTAAAATGTATTTTTTTCCAAAAGAAATTGGCGTTTTTAGGAAAACTTAGATTCAGCTTAGTTCTAGATTGAGTTTTAAATATAAATAAACCCAGCAGAATAATTGTATTTATTATCTGGGGACAATTTTCATCCAGAACCCCCGACATAATGTTTAAAGTTGTAAGTTTAAAATGAATAATGAGTGCTCCCCATCGTCTTACACGGGGCTGGCTCTAGTCCTTTTGGTGCCCTAGGGCGAAATTCGGAGCGATACGATTTTTATATTCATAAATAACTGTATTTATTATAATATAATAAAAAATAGTTAGTGTATTTCTTTCTTTCTTTCTTTTTTATTTGTTACCCCACCTGCATTTTTAAATAAAAATGATTATGATGTGTTTTTTTTTTTTAGAGGGGAACCAGCACCCCCCAGAGGCGACCGGTTATATGGCCGATGCCTGAAGCCGTCCTTCCTCATTTTTAATTATTTATTATTAATTATCAATTATCAGGTGACATTTGCTGCATATACAGTAGACTGCATTACCACAGAAGCATGTAGCAACCACTAGATGGCAGCGTAGCGCAGTGTGGCTACTCTTTAAAGCTGAAGTAGGTGAGATTGGAGCAAATATGATTAAAAAAAGTTATTTATATAAAACGGTCGCTATATCGTGACAGTAGTGCATGAAAAAGGTAACCTGAAAACAAATCATGTGCCTCCGGTGTCCTCCGCTGCTCCTAACGGCATCTGCAAGATTTCACAGACCGGAGGAAAACAAGCAGTCAGAGCTGATCTGAGGTCTGTTGTCCAGCTGCCGTCTATGAGAGCCGGCTGTCAATCACTCGCGAACTCCGACCAAACGGTCAAACTAGGCAGCGCTGATCAAATATGAATCAATATTCTGTTACGTTAATGCCTATTTCTCTCCTCAGATGTTTTCAGAATCATCTAGTAGTGCACGGTTTAGCTGTGAAATGAGAAAGTTTGTGACGCCGCCGCCATTGTGAAATCTGGTGAAGGAACGCCAAGTACCGGTCACATGACCGGAGCACAGCCAATAGGAACGCTCTCTCAATGAAATGACCTGTGATTGGTCAAAGTCTATTATGGGATTTTTGCCCAAAAATATATATGTCCTCAAGATAATAATGATTCAACTGAGAAAGTATCAGGACTGGTAATGTAACTCGTCTTGTTTTCTATCTATTCTTGTGTGTCTCCAGCATCCCAGGAGGACCACAGTAATAGTGCATCATTTGCATGTGTGTTGCTAAGTCATGGAGGGAAAGAGGGGTTGATATTTGGCACTGATGGTTCTGAAAGGTTTGAAGAACTGACAAAATACTTTAAAGGAGATCACTGTAAGAGTCTGGTGGGGAAACCGAAGCTCTTCTTCATACAGGTTAGTTAAATATACCCACGTTACCACACATATACACTTGTAGTAGTTGACACATACCTGTTCATCTTGTGCCTTTCTTTAAATGCTGTAGACAGGGCCTTAGCTAGCTACCACTGAGGACACTGATTTCCAAAAATCCTTGCTACCGCTGGGGTTGTAGATGCTTGTTTTGTAGGATTTGTTACACTTTGTCTAAGTTTGTAAAAGAGCTCTCAACAGTAATATCTTATGCTTTTTTTATTATCTGATGTCAAGCTTTGAATAAAAGAACCTGAACATTTTATCTGCAAATGTGAATCGCACAACAACCACTAGTTGTTATTGTAGCCCTCAGTGTCTCAGTACAACCGTAAAACACCATAATGTATGTTATAATTAATGTATCTGGATTTCCTTTGTAGGCGTGCCGTGGGACAGACCTGGACGACGGAATCGAGACAGACTCAAAGCCCGATGAACAAACATCAGAGAGGATTCCCGTGGAGGCCGATTTCCTGTATGCTTATTCCACGGCTCCAGGTAACTTCTAATGGAAGTGGTAGAAAAGACTTTTTGTCCTGTTAATATTTCTGCCCTTTCAAAATACTGCGTTGTATTCATTAAATGACACACGGATGACTATGGAAGCCCATGTTTGCACACTGGCTATATTTGCACTATCTGTTTATATCATGTTTATTTTTGTTTATAGCTTATTTTTTATATTGTATATTGGTAAAAATTCAATTTTTTTATTCTTATTTTATTCTATCATTTTCATCTATTCTTTTGTTTTTATACTGTTTGACTTGCACTAACAAAACCAAAGCAAATTCCTAGTGTATACCTCTTACACCTGGCAATAAACACCATTCTGATTCTGATTCTGATTTCCGCCAATGTGATGAAAAAAAAGATCATTTTAAAGGTGCTGTATATGATATCCAGAGCATTAATATAGCAGCAAAAAACTATTTGCCATGTAAAGATATAGAGGAATGATGTCTACCTGAGCAGAAAATGAAGTCACTCTCCCTCTGTGTGTGTTATCTGAGATTCTCCATGCTTTGATGACCTAGCCGGATTGGCCGCGCATGCTTTTAGTGCATGTGAGAGTGACCCACTGGCTAGCTCACAGCCGCCGCTCTGCACTGCTTTCATACGGCGATTATGGCTGAAAAACGCCGTCCCAACCAATGGCGCCGTCACGAAAGCGTAGCACCCACCCTCCGGTTCACCCTTCAGGTTAACACTGTTTAGTTCTGTCAGCAGTGTGACCTTTGTTTCCACTGTTAGCGCTGTTAGCAGTGTTATGAGCTGCCGGCTCAGCTGTCGCCATGTTGAGAGCCGTGCAGAGGTAATAGAAATGCTCCCAATCTCGCATTTAGCATCTTTAAGTCATTATAATAAAAAACGTTCTCAAAATAATGACTTGGTATCACAAAATAATAACTTAGTATCTCAAAATTCTGAGAAACTTTCTCAAAATAATACTTAGCATCGCAAAATAATCACTTAGTATCGCAAAATATTATCTCAAAATAATGAGAAACTTTCTCAAAATAGCAACTTAGTATCTCAAAATATTGACTTGGTATCTTAAAATAATGAGAAACCATTTCAAAAGAATGACTTAGTACTGTATCTCATTCTTGTTATTTTGCTTTTTTTTTTCCTCTTCATCACAAGGCAGAAATGGGCTTCCATAGTTAACTGTCTGATATCTGTATAAACCTGGAATTCAGTATGTTTATTCATAATGAAATGGTAATACACTGTGTGCAGCTTGTTGTAAAAGTGTTAACACAGTAAATTGTCCTGCAGGCTACTACGCATGGAGAAACGAGCAGAACGGTTCCTGGTTCATGCAGTCGTTGTGTGAGATGTTAAAGCTTTTCAGTGGAGAGCTCGAGCTGATGCAGATCATGACCCGAGTCAACCGCAAAGTGTCGCTACACTTTGAGTCCTCTTCCAGCTTACCTGGACATGATGGCAAGAAGCAGATCCCCTGTATCGTCTCCATGTTGACCAAAGACTTCTACTTTCCTAAATTAAGATAGACTTTTTGAACCTATTGAAACTCCTCTCTAGTGGGAAACAGAGTCAAAAATGACTCTGTCGCAATTACTAATTTCATGTCCATCTATTTTACCTTCAAAGGTGTTTGCCAGATTTCTACCCTCTTTGGCTAAACAAGGATAACATTAAAAAAGGATATCATCAACAGATCAGTGAGGTTTAAGTTGAGCCTCAAACATTTTTTTATTATGTGTTTTTAGTGTGTGGTCTTTTAGGAAAACCTAAACCAGTTTTAATTCTATGTTTGATCATCATGTGTTGCAGAAAAGATACTAAAGGGTGTTGGGACCTTTTCCAGGGATGTATTTTCAATAAGCCTGTTTCAGGGATACACACTTGAACATTAGCAGAACTGTGGAAATATGGACTTCTTCTAATTTTACTCCATAAACATAATGCTGTATAGTTAAATGATAAACAATCAGTTTACTACATACGATGTTTCTGCTTTTTAACAGTTTTTGAATGCAATAAATGCACAAGCACAAGTGTGGTAGTTCTTGTTTTTATGTGTTACATAACCACTGTCATTACTCTTTATACCTTTAACTGGGACTCATGATAAATATATATATATATATATATAGACTTATTTGGCAATAATAAAGGTACTATTTCACAACAATTTCTTTACCAAATGGTTTAAAGCCGTCAGTCAGCTGTAGATTCAAAGATCCTGGAAGCTGTGTGTAAAAATGTATTTTTGTCCACGGAACTCCTGAATCTAAAAGTCTAAAATAAAAAATAAAAATATGGAGGCTAATAGACACAAAAATTAATTATACCCCCGCGACAACGAAGTCTGTGGTATATAGCGCTCGGCGTGTCCGTCCTTCCGTCCGTTCGTTCGCATGTCACACTTTCGTTTCTGGAGTAGAACTCGGAAACTATTTAACTTAGGAACTTCAAATTTGGTATGATGGTTGACAGTGAGGTCTAGTTGTGTCTTTTGGGGGTTAGAAGTCCACGGTGCCCAAAACTTGAAATTTTGGCCAAAAACTGTGATTTGTTTTTCAACTTTAATTTCGTTCCCGGAGCAGAACTCAGAAACTATTTAACTTAGGAACTTAAAATTTGGTATGATGGTTGATTTATTGAGCAAACAATTTATTTTTGTTTGTGCAAATGAAATGATTCTTTGCAAAAATCTCAAATTGCAATTGTTGCAATATTCTTTTGCATCTAGAATGTCCCATCACAAACTCAGGGTTTTGACACCAATATACCTCCATACAGGCCATGCTAAGATGGGTTAAAAACATGCAGAACTAACTTAACTAAACTAAACTTATGATTTACTATATTTCATTACCATTTCTTTACCAAATGTTTTTTAACCCCTGTCGGTCCGCTGTAGCTTCAGCAGTGAGTAAAAATGTAATTTTGTCCATGGAACGAAACTCCTGAAAAAGTCTAAAATAACTGAAGTTGGGTCAAGTAACCAGAAACTGCATCCTTTTCTTATTTGAAAGTGAGACCTAACTTACTTTGAGCAATGATTCTTTCCACTGTAGTAAAGTTTTTAAAAACATCCTGAGTCCAAATGTGTACAGAGAGGGAATTTAAATACAACCCTTATAAGCTTATTTTAAACAATTTGAAGCTTATTTGTAGTGCTTTGTGGATAACTTCTGGACCAGAAGGTGGCAGGATATTCAAAGTGGAATTGAACTAAAGGCCCAGCAAGAATCTTTAATAAACTGTCTTTAATGTTACACTATCTTGCAAGGCTGCTTTCCTGGCCAAATATTTAGTCTGTTGACAAATTGATGCCCGGAGTTAAAAGAGTCAAGTGGGTTACAATCTGCATTTTCTTATCATTTTTAGTGTTACTTGTTCAAAAATATCAACACACTGCCGAGAGTTTCATGCCTGTACTTCCAGAGTGATAAAGGCACTGAGCCTGTTGTGTACTTTGCTTTGGAATACTGTCAAAAGTGTCAGTTTGTTTGAATGATTAACAGTTTATGAGGATTGTTTTGCAAGTCAGTGGCAACATGCAACCACTAGAGAGAGCCAGAGGAACATTTAGTGGAGTTCTGAGGGCCTTTACTGTAATGAATCAGCAGTCCTTCAAAGGTACACAATTCCAGGAACTGCTCGGATAATGTGCATCAGATACAGATAAACACGTTTTTCTCCATGACTTCCGTCTGTGCAGACAAACAGGTGCCATGTTTGATTCCTGCTGTCACTCTGGTTTCTGTGTATCAATAATTTGAACAAGGGTTGTGGGATAAACCCCCTTATATGTATACTACACACACACTATATGTGTGATGTAGAGTATGGCTGTGTTTTTCACTGTCTATATTCATTCCTGTCTATATGACTGCTTTTGTTTTCGGCCTGTCTGTCTTGCTGTTAAAGTATTCAATTTCTCTATTAGCTTATCAGTCTTGGCTGCAGCTTGTGTGTGTCAGAAAGAGATAACCCTGACTGTGCTGGTCCAGAGGACTGTGTCCTGACTGTACGGCAGCTCAGAAGTGCCGACACCGTTTACATGTATTTAGTTTATATAGGTAGTAAATAACAGTGCTTTTCAAACATCACATTTTCTGTTCCTGTATTTTTCAAAAACTAGTTTCTGTTTGGTGTAAACAGAAAGGGCCATGTAGGGGGCAAACTGGGGCAGACACGACAGGAATTTCGTAATCATAACTTCATCTGAAAATGTACGTATATAGCCTGCATGTTAAAGCTTGAACAGCTGCTATTCATACATGAATGTGTTTTTATTCTAAAATGGACACAGCAGTGCAATTTAACATCATGGGATTAAAACAAATTAATATATTCACATTATTTGTATTATGTGACCAATATCATAATGTACTATTGAGAATAAGATACAATTGCATTTTTAGTCATGAGCACATTTTCATCAGAAACTGCGACGGTCTATGAAACAACTTCCTAATTGAAACTCTGGTGTTGACTGAATGTACTTTGGTCCTGTTTTGAACCCACATCTTTAACTAGGGGACATCAGTTCACTGCAGGCAAATATAGACTAGTGGAAATCTGCACTTTCCAAATAACTGCAGGTGGGGTTTCTAATCTCTCTCTCACACACACCCGCTTAAAGTTTCTTGTTTCGTTTCCAGCTTCAGCCGCGTAGAAACGGGTGGAGGAGGAGGAGGGGAGGAGGAGGAGGGGAGGAGAGAGGAGGAGGAGGAGATACAGTAGAGGAAGTGAAAATGAAATCCAGCTCAAAGATCGTCTATGTTTCAGAAGGAACGATTCAAAAGTGGGCGTTATTTTTCCCGATGTGCTCCTCTGCAGTTCAACTTCTACAAGACTACATTATCAATATTAGCTCACACTTTAAGTTGTTTTACTCAACCTTACATATTTTAATGGAAGGCATTTAGTAGTATTTTAGCTCAACCTTATAGCCAGTGGAGTGGACAGTCTCTAGGGTGCATGTATTTGGAAAATAAAAACAGGGAAAACCTACTAAATTGTGTTAGAGCAGCCAATTAAGTCACATTTACATCACAAATAAACAACTTAATGCGCTATACAAGAAATGAAACAAACAAACAAACAAAACAGAAATAATGACTAAAACTTGATGTTGAACCAAAACTACACAATCATGACAGTGCGTAGTAATATACTAAAGCACCTTGCCATACAAGACAATATTGGTGCTTCTTTCGAATTACATAGATGAGTGTTGAGAGTAAATATATTGTAGCAATTGTATAATCTATATATTCACAGGACTCAGGTACACATTTTTTAATCTTTTTTTTTTACAGATGTATTTATTAATCTATGAATAAATGGACTAGATTACAAAGTTATTATTCTTTTTAATTATACATTATTTGACATTTTGATTGACAATAACAAATAAGAATTATAAAAATAATGTACAAATGAAATATGAATCCATCAATAAATAGCTCAAAATTAAAAAGGGATTTACAAAAACACCACAGAACAGTCAATGAGTACATCACTTAAAATACAGGAATGAAATATAAATAAGTAATGGAATTCAAAATTCTATTTGAAAATACAGTTAAAAAAAGAGAAATAAATAACTCACAAATTCACAAACTGAATTAGAAATGCTAGTATATTAGTTTTAATCGGGCATTTAAAAGGGCAATGCTTTATTACTATTTCCGTGACTCTTGTGGTCCTCCATAATGTGTTAAATACTCACCTCCATACCATTATTGACACACAGTACACCTGAACTGAATGGTGGTGAATGGTAATTGTCTGAAATATATTAATTTTTTTTTAAATATGTTTGAGAGTTACAAGTTCTTTTAACATGGTCATGGAGCATATATACTGTATATTTGTATTGTGGGGGTATCGTTCCTATGCAGAGGGTAGTTTAGTTTATTTATTGACTACACTGAGGGCCTTTTATATTTTAATAATTTATTTATTTATTGTGTTGAGTTGAATGTGCTACTTATTTTGTACTGCAATTACTTTGTGCCTTTTCTACCTTTTTTCTTTTCTTAGAGCTGGCTCTGTGTAAAATAAAATAAAACATGAGAGACGGCTTGTGTTGACTTTTTGTGGTCCCCAGAAATCAGAGCAGAGTGAGCCCTCTTCGTCGGTGGTCTTTCATTGGGAGCGCGCACGCGGCCAAGAGACTTCCGCGACGCCGCTCGCGATCGAGCCAAAGCGAGAGCACGAGAGAGAGCAGGAGGGGGATTTCCAGCGCGAGCCCCCACTTCCCGGAGCAGCCGTTGTTGTTTTGCTTTCGCTCTGAACAGAAACACACTAGCTTTCCTTTTTCACCTTAAAACGTGAAATAAGTTCACTTGTCCAACTTCAGCTGGTGTCTCTCTCCTGCCAGCAGCAGCGTGAAGCCTCCAGGCCACAACAACACGAACAGGTAACTCTTATTTCCGCATATTAACGCTGTTGACTAGAGCTCAGGCAGACTTCCCTCAGGACGACATGATGACGGCTCCTCTCTAGTCTCAGCTCTCCCTGTAAGTGAAAGTAGTGCTGGAGTTGTTCTCTGCGTTTGTTGACGAGCTGCTGCGTTTATTTTCACTTTAGTCTCGGCTGGTTGTTTGTGGGTCAGCAGGCAGACAGACAGACAGACAGACAAACATGAACTCTCCACCTGACCCTCACACTGCTAAAGCAAACTTTAACCTCAAATAAACCTCTTACTAACTAAAGTCAGAGGGATTCATATTTAACAACATGTAGAATCAGAGGGACTGTTTCTGTTAGTTTTGACATTTACAAGTCTTGTAGTTTGAACTGTGTTTAGTTGATGTGATGAAGAATGGACTAACTAGCTAGTGAACAATATTCATGTTGTGTTCAGGCCTCCGTGCATGTGTTAGTAAGTCAGAGGACTGTCAGAAGCATCTTATGTGAACTGGACTACTACAGGTAACTATCATGTTCTCTGCAACTTAGACGTGTGTGTCGTAGACATTTAAAAATAATAATATTTGAATGGTTGACAGTAAGCAATCCAAGTCATAAGGAATCACTCTTCAAAATTGTACTTAAAAGGTATATATAAGATAATTTGTATTGTGCTATGTGAGGAATAATGGATTGGCTTATAAACAGTATTTATGTTGTGTTCAGGCCTTGGTGCATGTGTTAGTAAATCAGAGTACTGTCAGAAGTATCTTATTTGAACTAGACTAGGTAATGTTTCATGTTCTCTGCAACTTAGACGTGTGTCTTGTTGACATGTAAGAGATTACAATTTGAGTGGTTGACAGTAAGCAGGCCAAGTCATATTCTACATACATATTTTACACAAACGTCTATATATATTATCATTTTTAACATACAAATCTACCATTAAGCTTTGTGAGTTATGATTGTAATCATAGGGTTTAGCCATGATGCAGACATTGTAAATATTATTCATTATTCACATTATTCATTAGGGCTGGGATGATACACCTATCTCCTGATTCACTACTATCACAATACTTGTGTGCCGATTCGATATGTATTGCAGCAAGTATTGCGATTCGATATTGCTATTTTTGTTAACGTTTTTAACACTAGACCATGGGAAACAGTTGAATCATACACTTCTAGGGACTTTTACTTTGGAAAATATCTAAACTAATACAGTACATGGGTTTGATTTTCAGCATGTATGTAGTCAGAGATGTCCTGAAGTCAAATATATCACTCATTGTTAGGAATTATTTATAAATGTTTTCCTGCAACCGGAAAACCAGAGAATGAAGACATTTCCATCACAAATTAGTGGAATTTTCTTTTCATTTATAAGGGACATTCCAACTTCGCCAAGTCCATCGCTAGCTCTTTCATGTCATGGTCAGCTCCACCGGGGCCGTTTGAATGCATTTAACATAAATGTCAGTATATGGGTGCTCTACCGGCTGATTTGACCTCGGAGATGAGAGTGGTGACCGGCTAGACCGCACGTTACCGCAGTACGATAACGTATCCTGTCCGCGACAGAGTTAGCATGCAGCTTTAGTCGTGATGTCTAGCTCTGCTTTTCCTGCAATGTGTGAAACCCAAATTGTTTCCATCCTTTACTGGATGTGTAGTGTTTACCACGCTGGATTGTGAGGCTGCAGGTTGTATCCATGCGCACCGTCCGCCGTTTTCTACTTATTCGTTTTGGCTGGTTGAAGCCGGCTGGTTTGTTTTGGTTGATGGATACAGAACGGATAGGACGTCAGGTTACTCAGACTACAACAATAAAAGCAGTAACTTCCTTCTACCTCCAAATAGACTCAAATGAAGGAAATATATCGATTCTGGCATTAAAAAAAACATACATAGGTGAATAAATTTTTTCTCTCACTGCAATTATTCACACCGCCTGGCTACTGGTGCAACCTTTCAAAAAACAAAACAAAGGATGTGACTCATTGTGCAATCAGAAAAAAACCCATTGCCACATGGTATAATAACTAGCTGTATTGGTCTTTTTCTTACCTTATTTGCATTTTAATGTTTTCACTAATACAGCTGTGCAGACTTCAGATTCAACATATTTAACTACCACACGGTACACTATTTATATTATCACCTATTCAAACTTCTGTTGGTCATATAGAGCTGATTACATTGTGCTGCAGTCAGCCTGTATGTACTGTAAGCTGGATGCAGCTGGAAGATTCAACCCCGTAGCTCAGAAAAAGGGCTAATATTTAGTATTTGATGCTGTGCCATGTCACCCTGTTTGACCTGTTGGGGAGCTCGTTCTCACGTCAGGAGGCAGTATGTTGGCTCACTGTAGCGTGCACGGGGAGTGTCACCCTGGCTCACTGGCTGAACTGGCCCACCGGACTTTGATCACATCACACTGCAGGGATCATAACCCTGCTCTTAAATCAAATGTGGCGGGGTGGGTGAAGTTTGCTCTAACTGTTTTTAGATAAACACGCTGTAGTCCTTATCTGCTCCTAGTCCATGCTGTTGTCCACCCTCCTGTCTTGTCTTCGAAAATGTGGTGTTTCAAATTTAATTTCTACAAAGATGGTCAGTATGTGGAGTACACGGCTGCAGTTACAGTCCTGATAGTGCATGTTCACTTTCACAAACTTGGCAGGAGTTTTATCTTTACAGCCACAGAGAATGAAGGATCCAACTCTCTCCTTTGTTTGGCTCACAACCTCACATAACCTCTAGTGGTTGCTTCCCCTCACTCTGTTTGACACAGTAGGCCACATGCCATTATGTTTTGATATTTGTGTTGTTGACTGTACTAATTACAAGAGATGTTCCGATGCCATTTTTTCCCTTCCCAATACCTATTACGATACCTGAACTTGCATTATCGGCCGATACCGGCGAGTACCGATCCGATACCAGTGTGATTAAAAAAAAGAGTTATTCATATTATTATTAATAATAATAATGGGGCAGATCTATTCAATTAAATTCTATATTTATATACTATATAGATTATACACTGGAATTTTAATTCCTGTTTACATTTTGACCAATTTGTTGCTGCATTAAAACGGTTTACACTTGAATTGTAATTCCTGTTAATTGTTTTTCCTCGCTCTGACTACCGTTACCGTTACCTCATACATACAGATGTTGCCATCTATAATATGTATACATGCTTATGTCTTTGTGCCTGAATATGTGTGTGCTCACAGGACACCATGCCAGTAGAGAGAATGAGGATGCGGCCGTGGCTGGAGGAGCAGATCGACTCCTGTCAGATACCAGGGCTCAAATGGGTTAACAAAGTAAGTGTACACTGATGCGTGTACACACACACACACACACACACACACACACACACACACACACACTGCTGTTAAAGTTCAAGAGCTGACAAAATGTAAATGTCTGTAGGAAAAGAGGATCTTCCAGATCCCATGGATGCATGCTGCACGTCACGGCTGGGACCTGGAGAAAGATGCTCCGCTCTTCATGAGATGGGCCATACATACCGGTAATACACACATCTAACAACATACTGTATACTCAGTGGTTCTCCTTTTTCAGTTGATTTCATTTTCATGCCTACTAGACGTCACAGCAGTTCTCTGTCTCAAATCAAAGAAGCTTTCGATATGCGTGATGTTTTTTTAGGAAGAAATTGAAATGATTAAGTTGTAGGAGTGTCCCGTTCAGTTAGGCCTCAGAATGCTTCTCTAAAGGTACCTTTGTTAGGAAACACACAGGGGTTCTTTAACAGTAGAAAATGCCCCACAATTCCTTGTTGCATCAGTTAAGAGGAAAATGTATTAAAAATCGGTCTGATTTTTGCCAGGAGGACCGGCCCAAAAGATTCCAAAAACAAAATAGTCAGAATTGCAGAAATTGTCAGTGGGAAATATTTATTTTCAGCTACTGTATATAAATATATACTGTATGATATAAATAAATAAATATATGATATAAATACTAGCAATACTGATGACAATTAAATGAACCAATTGTGCAGTGTGTATTTATGAAATTAAAAAGTCAACATTTTTCATAGCCAGCAGGTCCACAGAGCTAAACCTACATAGAGTGTGTTTTTTTTCAAACTAAATAATAATAACCAAGTAACAAGTGTGGGTAACATGTTGGTTTACTTTAGTGACCATCTGTAGTAATAAATAACAACTGTGATTTTCTGTATCTGTGAATGTGCAGGTAAATTCCAGCGAGGCATAGACCGTCCAGATCCAAAGACGTGGAAGGCTAATTTCCGCTGTGCCATGAACAGCCTGCCAGACATCGAGGAGGTGAAGGATAAAAGCATCAAAAAGGGAACAAATGCCTTCAGAGTGTATAAGATGCTCTCCTCCTCAGAGAGGAGCATGAAGAAAGGTGAGTCCTGCCGATGATGCTGTGCTGTGTAGAACTCTATCACTTTTCTACATTTGATCTGTTTGTCTTGAAAGGACTTGTTTATAATTCCATATTTACTGTATCAATCATATTGGGGATTTTAAATCAATTTCTGAAAGGTGTGTGTTTCTGTCTGTATGTCCATTTAGGAAAGAAGAAGACAGAAAAGGAGGGAAAGCCCAAGGGAAATAAAGAGGTAGATAAACATGAAGCCCACAACATTTGCAGGATAGAGTAATGTGTAGCACAAAACACAATAACACAAAAATCTCTTATAGAGGAGTTTTTCACATGTGACGTAACCCTTTTGAATGCATTCAACATTTTATTAATGCTCACCATAAGTGGCAGCACTGCTGAAGAACAGCAGTATGATGGGAAATAATAGCACCAGAAAAGAAGAGTGTGTTTTTGATTCCTCACTCGGGCCCAGTGTTAAAGCTCGGGTGGGTAATGTATTTAAAAACCTTTTCTATTATATTGGTTGAAATCATCACAGCGATCAATAAATCAAATGATCTGACAAAAAAAAAGACAAACAATCTGGTATCTGTGGCTGTTGCAGGACTGTAATAAGCCCGTCCAATCATTTCATTCAGCCCGAATTGGTTCGTTATGATAGGTTCTCATTCACATGGCGACTTTCTCGCTAGATTTAGGGACTTATGGAGCTAGTGCTGAGGGCTACATTCATCGGAAAAGAGTTGGCAACACTCGGCTGGGTTTATCGGGTAGATCATTTTTTAAATCTAGTGTACTCTTGCTGTTTTCTCCAATGCTGCCAACCCCAGCTTTAATCTTGACAAGAATTTTAAATTACATTTTAGTCACAATTTAGTATTTTTTTTAGTCGATATTTAGTCAGCGGAACTCAGTTTAAATTTTAGTCAGTGTTTTTTTTTTTTTTTTTTAGCGAGTCAAATAATGACTATAGGACCAATTTAATAAGGAAGTGATATATGATGGCAAGTTGACATTAAGGGCTTTATAAATAAATAAAAACCAATGCCTGTCACGTCTTACTGTTAGAGATGCCAACCCAACCTTTTCATACAAGATGCAATGATGAGTAGAATAACAGTCTCTGGAAATAAATCTTAGTGCAGAGAGATAAACTGAATCGAACGGCTTCAGAGTGGAGGCAGAGGTGTGTCTATAGATGATGTCACCATAATCCAAGACAGACAAGAAGACAGCCTTAATTATTCGCTTCCTACAGAACATAGGTAAATTAGCTCTGTTTCTGTACAAATATCTAATTTATTTGTCAGAGCTTGCTGACAAGTGTGTCAATGTGAAATTTAAACGTAACTTTTGGGCCCAGCAAAGCAATACAGAACTGTGTCATCCACACATATAGATGTAATATTGTTAATATAAATTGTGAACAAGACAGGACCCACAGTGGTGAAATATAGTGGTAAAAGTACAGAACAATCATTTCCCAAAATCACGCATTACGGTCTATTACACAGGGAGTTCTGAAACCATTTACAGGACAGAATCAAAAGCAATTTCACATGGCCTCTATAGGAGCATAGCATGATCAACAGTATCAAATATAATATAACATGTAATATAACTGGTATAAATGAACTTTTAAAAGAAGGTTTTAGAAGTTTGAATAAAATGGTTTCTGCTCTATATGTACTGCTGGTACAGCGTGATGAAAAACAGCCACAGATCTGCTCCTGTAACATTAAAGTCACCGTCCCTTTTGAACATAGTTATCAATCTTTATTCTGTCTAATTTTCCACTCTCTGCCCTTCTCACCAGCAGGTAGTTTCTCCATCTCCAGACAGGACTCTTTCTGATGCTCATGTTGGACCTATTGACTATACCATACAGGAAACGATCAAACTGGAAGTCAAGGAGGAACAACTAGAGTTTACAGTGACGGACAGTGCCTCAGGTACTACACCAGTGTCTTCTTTATTCATATGTTGTGGCTATTTTGGGTCATACCTGGGTTTAGGCCTATTTCATATTTCTGCTTGGACGTGTTGTTATTGTGAAACATTCTAATGTTTCTGTCTGTCTGCTTGATGACTTGTTGTTGACTTGAACGTATACAGCACAATAACTAAATCCTACCCTAGTAAATGCAGTATCTGCAGACTGTTTGCTTATACTGGTAAGAGGAATGGTTTCCACCATTTAAGAATAATTATCATTTATAGATTTGCCATGCAACCACAGTGGCAATAATAATGTGATAAAAACGAGTTAACGCAAATTCATTTTAACGCCATTAATTTCTTTAATGCTTCAACATGCAATTTTAACGTTGTGGCTCAGTTTTAAAGCTAGAGTGAAGATACTGACATCATATAAAACAAGAAAACCTGAGGAATCCATTGGTATCAACTATGTCATACTAGCTTGTCACAAAGGAGGTTAAATAACGCTCCAAACTTGCGCTACATTTTGGTGTGGAAAAACTGGCATGGCCATTTTCAAAGGGGTCCCTTGACCTCTGACCTCAAGATATGTGAATGTAAATGGGTTCTATGGGTACCCACGAGTCTCCCCTTTACAGACATGCCCATGACATGTCTGTTGGGCTGCAGTTTGCCATGTTATGCTTTGAGTATATTTTTTATGCCAGATGCAGTACCTGTGAGGGTTTCTGGACAATATCTGTCATTGTTTTGTGTTGTTAACTGATCTCCAATAATAAATATATACATACATTTGCATAAAGCAAACATATTTGCCCACTCCCGTGTTGATAAGAGCATTAAATACTTGACAAATCTCCCTTTAAGGTACATTTTGAACAGATACAAAATTTGCGATTAATCACGATTAAATATTTGAATCGATTGACAGCCCTACTTTATATATATATATATGTATATATATATATATATATATATATATATATATAAAATGGAAGAGATTACATCTGGCTTCTTTTTAAGAAACAGTAATAAATTTAGAGTAGGGCTGACTGATAAATCGTATTTTGATCGTCATCGCGATATGATCATGTGCGATGAACACATTGCAAAAGGCTGTCTGAAACGCGATGAATAAGAAAAATCGGGGGCGGTTGGTTACTGAAACCCGTTATTAAACAGGCCACGGGACTAAAGACTAGCATTTATTATCACGTTGCAACCCCCTTACTGTAAGTAAGTGCAATAAAACTTTGCAAGTGTAAAGCCAAGATACATTATTCCACCTGTTCAACAAGCATAAACACGAAACGGTTCAACATGTAGGAAAGCGATGTTCCAATCTGCTCTGTCCGCAGTCTCTCATCCACCGGCGCTGTTTACACAAGCAGAGCGCGTTAGCTCGGTGGCTAACAGCTAATTGTAAACACGTGTAAGTAAATTTGTTGAGTTGTGAATGACTTTAGTTCCTCTAGTAAGCCGTGTTTCAGTGTTTGTGTCTGGGGAGTTTATTGTGAAGGGTTGAACGGAAGGCGTGAAGCGGTGATGCGCTTATATTGACAAAGGTGTAGACTACAGAGCCTCTGTATTAATAATATATTATCTTCATGAAGTATTGGAGCAACGTAACCCTCGGCTACTCAAGCTAAAACTAAAGCTGGCAGTAGGCGATGTAGTCTCACTGTTTAGGTTAGTTTGTCACGTATCTTACTTGTAAAATGATCAGCTGGCTGAGACAAAGCAGCCCGTCCTCCCTCTACCAGCCCTAACATTACCTGCAACAGTGAATCACATCAGAGGAGGACAGGATGAAGGACTGATACTGACTGAAGTCTGTGTTCTTCAGTCTTTATAACCTTCACTCAGTATGTTCATGTCAGGAATATGATTTATTTTATTAACATTTTAGACAGTTTCCAGTGAGATATTAATGAGTTTATATGGTGACTTTGCTGTTGTTAACATTACTGTTGCTGCTCTAGAAACAACATTTAGCCTAGTTATATAAAAAAAATATATGCATACAGTATGTATATCTACAATGCACAATTCAATATTTGTTTATTTATCGCAAGTCATATCGTCAGCGCAATATTGAAAAATGTTATCGCACATTTTCCTCCTATTGTGCAGGCCTAATTGAGGGGGAGGCTTTGGTGTTCAAGTTTTTCTCTAATGCCATGGTCAAAATCAGCGTTTTGACTATAAATATTGAATAACTACACTTGGATTTTTGAGGTGTACGAATAGCTGATGGAGATGACTCTTTATCTCACATCAGTGGGTGGATGTGTAACTAGATAAGATCTCTTCATCAATAATTCATTTACAGCACTGGAGTGAATTCATATATTCAGCCTGTCATAACCTATCCGGTCTGTCCGTTCACAGCCATTCGCTGCTCAATAGAAGACCATGTGATCACCAGCGAGCAGCTGCCATTCGTCTGTCAGACAATCGAAGTGACCACTGAGAACGAAGAGCAGACTGTTAGCTCCTCCCACTCGTACCCACTCCAAATCTCTCCTGTGTCTTCATGCTGCGGTGAGACCACACACACACACACACACACACACACGATGATTTTTGGTATGATAAGGAGCATATCTAGGTTAGCTACATGGGACCAGGCTTGTACAAGAAGTCAAAGTGATTCAGAACCACTGTTTTGACCACAGTTATGAAGAGCAACCATAGTGGTTACCATACATACAAACGAGCAGCTTTCTAGGACATGGTTAATGGTACTTGTGTGTTACAACACACAGCTTAATTTGGCTGTCAAGCCCAAATCAGTTCTTGTTTTTTGGTTTGCATTAATTGGTGTTCAGTTTGAATAGCGAGTAAAAAAAACCAAAACCTCTTAACCACAGTCAGATAGTGACCTCCTGAACCGTTATTATCGGTCATTACATCATCTGCTATTACATCATCCACATAAAGTGTCTGTATCTTCTGTATCACAGTCCCCAGATCGGATCTATAGTGTGGAACAGTGTGGTGCAAATCAGCCCAATGTTGAAAATAATGAACGATAAATTTGAAACCGAAAAGATGAATGCGCACAGTGATTTGATTAGACTTGTTCAGGCTGTTTTTAAACTTGTAGTTTATGGAGTCATAGGAGGAAATGACTTGCGTATTCTGGATGGTGAGTTTTAAAAAAGGGGAGCAGAGATTTGTGGCGTATCCGTCTTTAGCCATGACTTGTTTATCGCACAGTTTACAAATCACTTTGTTCGTTCATGTTCTCCGGCTCTCCTTTTTCGTTTGGTTTAAAACCAAACGAGTGTGCAGGAGACCAGAGAGAAAGACGTTGTGTGTTCAGCTTTCAGTACTTTTTTAGCTTCTAACTGATTGTACTCACATATCGGCTTTATTTCACCGTTTCACTTTTCAGCTGCATAGGAGTCATGTTAAGTTGCTGCTGATGAAAAATGAAATGTGTTTATCACCATTTACAGCCGCTCCTTTGAGTAGCGCGTAACTGTTGTAATGGAGACGTAAATCCCTGCCTAGTCATGTATGGAGAAATCCTAATAGAGACACGTGAACTTGTCTTGTGTCTTGAGGAGTTGTAACATTTATTCACCGACAGCCTGAACTGTACACACTGCTACACTACAGCTAGTTACAGCTGACTTCCTCTCACCGTCACTCCGTCACACAAAGACACACACACACAAACACACACACACACACACACGCTCCCTCTCTCTGTCTCTCTCTCTCTGTCTCTCTCTCTCTGTCTGTCTCTCTCTTGACCGCAAACAGACACTCGCTAATGTTAAATACACAACCTACGCCCTGAGTAATTCCTAAAGGATTTTGCTACTTGTATAACACATTTAAGTTTATAAAACATCCTAAAAATACATAATTCCCCAATGTTTTGCCCCAGCGGGGAGTCATCTCAGGCCCGCGGGGCTTGCAATATACCGGGGGAGCGATCCAGATGTTTTGGCTTCACTTTCAGGGAGGTGTCATGTCGTCAATCTTTAGAAATGTAGTTAGAAGTGTAAGATATGCTTTTTGTAGTTCATCTTCGGAACATTGTAGTTTCATCACGGCGGCAGACCGACATCAATAACATTCGCTGTCGCATCATGATTACGGAGCCCAGTGTAAGTGCAGTCGGATTCTCTGAGCACCGCGGTTGTCTTTTCCTAAGTCCTTATGAATTCACCTTCTCATCTTTCCTGGTTAGGAAAAAGGACATTAGGACGTCATTTTTTCACTTTTCAACCGTGGCGGGAGCTTTTTAGTGCAGACAACGGGAAGTAAACACAACACAGACTTGCATATGCGCAGTGTGAATATTTATATTTAATTAATGATAATCTAATTAAATATAAGCAAGTATCCCGTACAATATGCGAGGATTGCTTTCTCTGTTAAAGAGGTCCAGAACCATACATGTTCACTAGTAACTAAACTGGTCATGACGTTGTCAATACTGGACACTTTGTCATCTTACATTCATTGTTTCATTACCAGCCTGAGATCTTTTTATCTCACAACTCTGTGTAGAACCAGTCATTCAAGTACAGTTGGCTCTATCAGTTTACACTTGTAATCGTTCCATCTGTCATACTTTCTCTTTGTCTCTTTCTTTTTTTTTTTTTATCTTTCTCCATCGCCAACATGACTTGAAGTGTCAGGATTCAATTCAAAATCATCATGTATCCCTTCTTTTCTTTCTTTGTTTTCATGTATTTTACTTTGCTTACTTAAGCACATGTGTACTTTGAATTGCGCTATTGTGTGCATGTGTTTGCACTGTTTATACTGTTTAAATAGTAGAAAACGCACTGTTGGATGTGAGCCTTGAGAATTGCTTTTTTTCTGGCTTAATTGAACTCTTCCTATTTCTCCTGCTCTCCATGCCCTTCATCTGTTTTTTTTCCATCCGTGCCTTTATTTATATTTCTTTATTTCTACAGGCAGCGACACGGACAGCGACACAGAGGACACCAAAGAGGTGAGTCTACCATTATACACACACTTATACACAGAGGAGAGAGTGATGAATGAATTATTAACTGCTCGGATCTTCAGATAAACAGGTTTTTACCTGTTTCAACCTTACTGCTGAAACAGGGTGTGTGTGCGTGTGTGTGTTCCTTCCTGTAATGTTGCGAGAGACTGAGAAAAGGGAGGGCCTTGTCAGGAACTGTGGCTGTCAAACATTAACAGTTTGATCTGTGGTTGTCCTTTGTAGTACATTGTACCCACAGTGAACACAGGCTCGTGTACACACACCCACACACACACACACACACACACACACACACACACACACACACTCTACTTCTTATCAGTAGCAAGAGTACATTGTTGTTAACTATGTTGTTATGTAGAAACTTTCCTTCAAATCTTGATTTTTTTTTTTTTGCTTTGAATAGTCAGTAAGAAATGCAGTTCTTGCCTCTTGGTTACAGTAACATTGACACGTTTTACATGTAATGCATTTCAAAGCAATAGCCTGTGAAGCATATTGTAATATTTTACACAGAGATGTTGATTCAGTTCTATAATCATTTTTTTGCGGTGGTGTTTTTGTGTGTTTCACCACAACATGCGTCATGAATTAGCCACAGCCTTTAACAGCTCTGACTGTATTTTTCTTCTTCTTCTCCTTTTTTTCATTGTTTTAACTGACAGGGTGACTGGAGGCGGGACTACAACACATCAGTTCTCAGGGTTCCCACATGCTCTCTCCCCGGCATGGCCACCTTCGTCACTGCGAGCAAGCCCAACTTCAGGGTCACCAGCACGCGAGACCCGACCCCTCTCATCAGCTACCACACTGACGGCTGGACGCCGGCCTACAGCCAGAACTCTCTCATGGACGCGGCGACCAGCCACACCCACGAGATGCGCGCAAGCGTCATTATGAAAACCTCAGATGTGACTACCTCCTGACCTCTGACCCCAGATGAGGGAGTATCATCACCGCTTCCAGGGCATAGGAATGACAGAGATAGTTTGTTTTCTCCATCAGGGCGGCGTGGAGCTCAAACAGGGCCAGCTTCAAAACCTTTGATTTTTTTGTAGCTTCTGTCTGGGCGATGAATTCTCAGTTTTCCTCTTAATTGGAGAAACTGCTAGCTGGTGCTGGCTTGACGTGCCCACGATACATTATTTCTGCATCTGTATGGATGCGAGGGTTTGCCTGATGTAAATGTCATCATCTCTCCATGTCTGCCACGTGGGCCGCACAGACAGACAAACATGTATGCAGACATGGAATAAATAGAACCGTATGCGCGCCTGTTGTCCATGTCCACATCCGACTATATCTGGCCTTTGAGACACCATAATCATCCACCTGTCACCGATAGATTGTGTTCTCTGCTGCTTTGGGCTAACACTTTGGCATACATTATGCCAAATGAATGAAATTCGCCACTTTTATCTAATGAAAGAAAATTAACCTTTTAGTTGTAAAAAAAAATTAGGGCTGTCAATTGATTAAAATATTGAATTGCAAATTATTCACACATTTTTTATCTGTCCAAAATGTACCTTAAAGGGAGATTTGTCAAGTATTTAATACTTTTATCAACATGGGAGTGGGCGAATATGCTGCTTTATGCAAATGTATGTATATATTTCTTATTGGAAATCAATTAATAACACAAAACAATGACCGATATTGTCCAGAAACCCTCACAGGTACTGCATTTAGCATAAAACATATACTCAAATCATAACATGGCAAACTGCAGCCCAACAGGCAACAACAGCTGTCAGTGTGTCAGTGTGCTGACTTGACTATGACTTGACCCCAAACTGCATGTGATTATCATAAAGTGGGCATGTCTGTAAAGGGGAGACTCAATAGTACCCGTAGAACCCATTCACATATCTGGAGGTCAGAGGTCAAGGGACCCCTTTGAAAATAGCCATGCCAGTTTTTCTGCCAAAATTAACCACAAGTTTGGAGCGTTGTTTAGCCTCCTTCATGATAAGCTAGTATGACATGGCTGACTAATGGATTTCTTAGCTTTTCTAGTTTCATATGATGCCAGTATCTTCACTCTAACTCTAAAACTGAGCCCCTACAACCTAAAAATTGTAAGTTGCGTTTAAGAAAACAAATTTGCGCAAACTTGTTTGTCACTTTGACAGCCCTAATAAAAATTCTTAATGTTTTTTTATTGCACAACCTATAGATGAATACCCCTTTTAATTAATTATCTTTGAGCCAGTATTGCCTTACTGTACATTTGAAACTACATCCTCCTCATATTCATCCACTGTGTTGTGATTTTTAGCAAACTAATAGTTGATCACATGAAGTTGTTTTGTATTTCATTTACATTTTTCAAATCTCCCTCATCAAATTGCCAGATTTAGCCACGGGTCATTTAAGACTACTCACCATAAAGTATTAGAACAGATTACCTGCCATCTTAAAATAGTGTAAACTCAAGTGTAAGCACATGCTTAACTGGCACACACGGACGGAACAAAGATGTGTTCATAACAAAGCAATGGATACCGTTGTCAAACCAGCTTTACCAGCAGCAAGTCACAAAAAGAATCAAAGGAATGTTGTTATCTAGATAAAGATTGACAATCATTGTGAAGCCCTGATTGGCCCCCTCGCAGTGGAAAGAAGGCGTGTGTGTGTGTATCTGTCTGTCTGTCTGGAGACCTCAGGACAATGTACCCGCCAACACACAGAAAGAACAGACTCACTGACAAGACAGACTGACAGACTGTGAACTATGTATTGGTGTGTTCTCCTCTCCTCTGCCTCCTGGTGTTAATAATGTACATAGCTCATATGTATGTATGCTGGCAAGCCGCTTCAGCACCTTAAGGACAGCACTAGTGTGTGTGTGTGTGAGTGTCAGTGTCAGTGAGAAAAAGCCTTATTGAAGATGTGTGCCTTTGATAGAGTGCGGCTGGATTCAAACTATCTGTGCTTTAGTCTGCTAGTGACACATGCAGGCAGCTTTCAGGGGTTTTATCGGTGGACTGAGACAGCAGGCAGTGTTCTAGTTCTATCTTTTCGCACATTTTGCACGAGTCTTGACCTGGTTAATTGAGTAACAAAGTAACAAACATCCCTCATATGATAGAGTACTTGTATTTCAGCTCACTGGGTTAGAGGAAAGGGACTGAATCTCAGGGTGTCCGTCTGAACATCTTAACTTCAGTAACAGCGTAAGTGAAGAGAGTTCAATCTGCAGTTCACTCTGCCTATTTTGAAGTGAATGTCTTGCATAACGAGGAATAGGGAAGTCTGGGCTCGAGATGCATCCCAGAGGCTGAGCTCTGGTGTTTTTTGCAGTCTAGTCTCAAAACTTCCCGTTTACCAGTTGACTTTAGTGCAGGTCTTTCCTCTGTTTTCTCGTTGTGTCCGCCTCTCCATTCTATCTAATTTAGAGCACAGTAGCCACTAGCCTTAATCTTGATGTCTTAAAGAAAAAGTCGTTCTTTTGACAACTTAAATGCAAATTAGGGCTGTCAGTCAATTCAAATATTTAAGCGCGATTAATCGCATGATTGTCCATAGTTAATTGCGATTAATTGCAAATTAATCAAATTTTTTTATCTGTTCAAAATGTACCTTTTTAAAGGGAGGTTCGTCAAGTATTTAATACTCTTATCAACATGGAAGTGAGCAAATATGCTTGCTTTATGCAAATGTATGTATTTATTTCTTATTGGAAATCAATTAACAACACAAAACAATGACAAATATTGTCCAGAAACCCTCACAGGTACTGCATTTAGCATAAAACAATATGCTCAAATCATAACATGGCAAACTGCAGCCCAACAGGCAACAACAGCTGTCAGTGTGTCAGTGTGCTGACTTGACTATGACTTGCCCCAAACTGCATGTGATTATCATAAAGTGGGCATGTCTGTAAAGGGGAGACTCGTGGGTACTCATAGAACCCATTTACATTCACATATCTGGAGGTCAGAGGTCAAGGGACCCCTTTGAAAATGGACATGCCAGTTTTTCTTCGCCAAAATGTAGCTTAAGTTTGGAGCGTTATTTAACCTCCTAGTATGAATGATTTTCTAGTTTCATATGATGACAGTATCTTCACTCTAGCCTTAAAACTGAGCCCGCTACAACCTAAAAAGCGCAAGTTGCTTTAAAGAAATTAATGGCGTTAAAACTAATTTGCATTAACACGTTATTATCATGTTAACTTTGACAGCCCTAATGCAAATATATAAGCACAGATTGATGAACTATGGCTTCAAATGGATGATATTGTCTGTTGTACAAGGGATTATTGGAGCAAGCTCAATGGTTTCAATATTATGTAGCAAAATATAGTTGATCTCCAATGAGATGTTCATATTAGGTCGCCTGAGAGTCCTCCGTTATGAATTCTATTGAGTGCATGAGAAAGCTACTTGTGTTAGCAGCTAGCAGGCTAAAGCACGGTCCTCATTGCCAGCCTGGCTTTAACAGAGAGTTCCTGTAGGAAAACGATAGGACAACATAGGAATCTGCCAAGATTTTGAACCAAACCACTAGAGAGACTTACACTGGACCGCACATTACTATCATGGTGAATTTATTTAAGAATCTCATTGAATCAAAGGGGTTTGGTCTTACTTGATAGCAGATGTGGAATATAGGCATTGCTTTACCAAATGTTTCTCCCATGTGCCTTTTTATTGTTCATCACATACCGAAAGGTTGCTTCTATTTCTGATGGTGTGGCTGCAATACACAGACCAATGTATGCTAATTGTTGTGTCAACTGCTTTTACAAACACCTGCCTTTTCTTTTAACCATGCATTTGTCATTATGAGCCTTTTCGTTTTTCTTCAGCAATTTTGTCATAATGGTCACATCCTCTCCGAACGTGAAAAATAAGTTTAGATTTGCACAACCCTGTAGTTGTAACAACCAAATCAGATGCTGTTAATAGTTTGTGAATCTTAAAGGGGCTTTATGTAAGAATCAGAAATTTCTTGTCAACAGCGACACCTGTGGCCGCTAAGTCAACGACAGTCAGCGTCCTGTAACTCGCGCTTGTGCTCGCACTGCATAGACGCGAGCGAGCATCGGTCAGAACAGTGAGGCGACACACACACGAGACTGAACGTGAATGACAGCTAAAACCACAATATCACTCTATATTTCACATGCTTGGCAGTAATGTTAACTTACCTGTCCAATGGGAATTTTGTCAGCTCACAGGCCGTTTTATACCCGTTTTGATAAAACTAGGATCTTAGTTTCCCCCCCCGACGTTGGTCACATTCCTGTTTTGCAAGACGGGCTTCACTAGATATAACTTTGTTTTTTTTGTGCTTCCACGGCGCTTGTGTTGGAGTCTGAGTTGTGATGGGGGCTGGTTATTTGTTGGCGTTAGCGGACTCCATTTGTAACCGAACGTTAGCTGTGGTTGCACCCCGTTAGCGGAGCTGAAGAGAGTAAAGGCACTCGCGAGCACGCTTGACATCACATCCGTTGGATTTTACCGGAAAAAACGTCCCACAACCTTCACATTAAAAGCAGTCTACAGGCGGTTACGTTACAACCTGTTCACACATTGGCAATAAAAAAACATTTATACGTGTAAAAACATACATACAGTCCCTTTAAATGTGACTATATTATAAGGGTTGTTTGGTATATAAACAGCATGATCCATATTAGGCCTTTCCACCACAGCAAATGTATCGAATGAAATCAATTCTTATGTTTTTAATATTGAAGCTAAAATGATCTAAATTTCAGACCCCTCTATAATGCACATTGACCGTGTTATTAGAAAGGTCTAGCAAAGAATAACTCAAGTGCACTTGAAAGTAAAGTCATTGCAGCCAAATGTCAGCAGTGAAAGTAGATGTCGATGATGTGTAACAATGTCGATAATGGACCCATCGTGTAGATCCAGCCTAGCTTTGCTTCACATGAATCACTGTTCAGTTAAAGCCGAGGTGTGCCTCAGCTCAGCACATCCCATAAAGGACAATATTTCCCTTCTGTTCAAAGAAAAACAAAAAAATAATTGCTCAGCTACTCGCAATGCAGCAAAGCCGTTTTCGCCGCGACATGTCTCCACTGTTTATGCTCTGTACATTATGAAAGCTACATGTGAATCAACATGTAAATCTGAATAAAGACTGTTTTTGTATTTAATCTGAGGTGTTTTTAACACGCTTTATGACACGGAGAAGGATTGCTGGCGGTTTATCTTGTGCATAAAGATCATAAAGATCAGAGTCCAGCTTTATGGCTTATGAGAGAACTTGTGTATCTGTTGCTGTTAAGGAGAAAATGTGCAGTAAAAATGTCCTCCATGTTAAGGACAAGGGGGAAAAAAAGGGGTTAGAGCTCAGGTTGGTGATAAGAAATAATGCTTTGGTGCTGACGTGTGCAAGTTAGTACATGTAATGACTGTGTGCTGAGTGGAAAAAAGCTTTTTCCGTGCGTGTGGTTCAGCTTTTTTGTGCTCAGAGCAGATGTCTCCTCGTTTCACACATTTACACACTCAGTTTAACCGAAGCTTTAACTGCTGTTTCAGTTTCAGTTGCTGTTCTCAGTTCTCAGTCCACTTCCTGTTTGCCTCTGAGGCCTCGACGGATGGCTGGCCGGTCGCCTTGACAACTGCAAACCTCAAGCCATTAGTCATAGTAAACAGCCTGTCTTTTGTATAGTATGTCTACTATATTTTACTCTCTTTCACAAGCTCCTTTGTATCCACGTGTCTCCTCTTCCTCCATGCTGTCCTCTGCTTTAATCTTTTGGACCACAAACAGTAAGAGTCGTCACGAAAAGTCCCTGTACTACTTTCTATTCTCTCTAACACGACTTCTTCAAACAATGGAAGAAACAAAACTACATAAAGTATTTTTCAGTGGACAATGTCAATGTGAATCCTCTCTGATTGTTTTCTTGTGTAGCATAAAGGAACTGCATTTCATTGTGCAACACAGGGTTGCACAATGACAATGACACGACCTTGAACTTTGACTTAATTTATCTGGATGGCATGTTCAGCAAAGCCAAATCAAATCCCATGCTGTCATTTACAGGGTAAAAAAACAACTTAAACACCATATTACAAAAAACAATTATAAGTCAAACTTAGTCATGATCATTGTTAAAATGTTGACTCATTTTCTTCAAAACGGTCTACTTTCACATAAGATGTAAAGGATTAAGTTAGGTAAAGTAAACTATTCTGCCAACAGCAGGCAGACAGACCTGCAGGGATGTCTCACTCCTGCCATCTGGTGTACAAAAGTCAAACTGCAGCTTTATTTCTCTGCTGAACATGGGACAGAAGGGTTATTAATATAAATGTTATGCTTAATCATGTTCAAATATTGAAACAAGTGCCCGTAGGAGAGGAAAAGGAAGAGTGCCTTTAAATATAAGATAAAGTGCATTAAGTATATTTTATCATGTAGGTAGATGGAGTAAACTTTATTGTCCCTGAGGGGGAATTTGTCTTGGGCACACAGTGCTACAGTTCGTTGCTTTACATAAAAAAACATCACAAAAACAACATGAAAACATCTTAAAACATAGAGATATTTGACCTTGACAACACGGCAGCTTACAAAGAAGCTTTAAGAACTTCCTGAGCGGAATATTATACATGAATACTGTTGTATTTGCTGTTTTGTATCAACTATTTTATTGTTTTTCAATTACAATGTTTAAAAAAAAAAACACAACTTACACACCACATTAACAAAACCAAGTATAACACAAACGCAGCCAGAGTTATAATTTAGTCATAGTCATAATCGCAGTGTAGATT
This sequence comes from Sebastes fasciatus, assembly GCF_043250625.1. Classification (NCBI taxonomy): domain Eukaryota; kingdom Metazoa; phylum Chordata; class Actinopteri; order Perciformes; family Sebastidae; genus Sebastes; species Sebastes fasciatus. The sequence continues at coordinate 3,703,289 of NC_133804.1, forward strand.
TGGACAAATTTTTTTCAAAACGGTCTACTTTCACATAAGATGTAAAGGAATAAGTTAGGTAAGGTAAACTACTCTGCCAACAGCAGGCAGACAGACCTGCAGGGATGTCTCACTCCTGCCATCTAGGTTTCAAAAGTCAAACTGGACAGAAGGGCTATACTTCTAACATAATATCATTGTTGAATATTGAAACAGTTGCCTCTAAGAGTATTCTAAAAATATTATAGTAACGCCAGAAGAAGAGCAGTGGCTTTAAATATAAAATAAAGTGCAATAAGTGCATGAAATCACATAGGTCAGTGATTCTCAACGTTCTCAATTCAAAACGGTCGCTATATCCTGACAGTCGGGCATGAGACAGGCGTTCACAAGTGATTGACAGCTGCCTGCCGTGGCTGGAAAAAGATTGAGAACCTCTGACGTAGATGGATTCAATTTTATTTTCCCCGAGGGGGAATTTGTCTTAGGCACAGTTCTACAGTCCGTTGCTTTACATAAAAAAATAAAACATCTTAAAACACAAAGACATTTGACATTGACAACATGGCAGCTTAAAGAACCTGTAAGAACTTCCTGAGCACGCTTGAGGGCTTTTATTTTGAAATGAAAGCAGGAAGTGTTGATTTGAAAATAAATATTTACTTTTTTTATGCCCGTGACATATTCTACAGAAACAGACAATGAAACTGTAGTAATGTTGCTGGTTTGATGTCAATATACTGTCAATAGATCACTTTCACTGTCTGTTGTTGCTGTAAACCACTAGTGGCTCACGAGACCTCGAATCTCTAGAAGAGACGCAGCTGACACGCATCCCAGCCGCGCGTGACCGGGGGCTGTGTGGCTGCTCTAACCTGTTTACATGGACGCCCGAATAAAAAACATGTTCCGCAGCCGCCACTAAGAGGCAGGGTGACCCATCATGACCTCGTCATCAGTTACACTGCGCATGTCTTAAAGCCTGTGGTGTTAATGCACAGGCTGAGCGGAGTTATTAAAAAAAATTCCCGAAGCCGGATCATGATCTGGATCGCCACCAAAATATACTGGATTGTTCATTGTGCCACACCCCACCCCTCCAAGAAATTTCATTCAAATCCACTGCGGACTTTTGGAGTAATCCTATAAACGGACAAACCAACAAACAAACCAACGCCGGTGAAAACATAACCTCCTTCCTAGGCCTTCGGCCTTGTCGGAGGTAATAATATATATTTTAATATGTATTTATGGAATTAGCTATAGCTAATGTTATTTTACTATCAAACTAGCTAGCTACCAATATGCCGTGTCTGTCGCTAGCATGGTCGCTATCCGTGGGATGACCAGCACAACATGCGCTGAAATCCTGTCACGGATTGGTCCGCTCCAGTGGATTGCTCCATTCCAGTGGACAGCACTTGCGTAAACTATAACTAGCCTACTGGAAAACTAAAGAAACAGTTTCCCTGTCTTACATGTGTTTTTGTTAACATAATAAATTCAGAAAGTGACAGCATGTTTATTTAAATTGCAAATATTGTTGAAATTCTCTACTCATTCATCCATTCATCCATCGATAGGCAGTTACTGTTGATGACACTGTAATGACCCAGTGAGACATACATTTTCCCTACGCTGAACAGGCCAACATCAAAGCGCAATTTGCAGCGATGTCCTTTCCCAGATGTGATCGGTGGACTGTACTCATAGTGCAAAAAGGGCACCGCGCTTGGACGGATTTGCTTTTGTGAATAGAAAACATTTCCATTCTATCAACGTCCAAATTATCTGTGATGCAAATCTGATTCGGACAGATGTAGCTGCTCGACGGCCTGGCTCATCCCGTGATTCATTTATACTGAGACGCAGCAGCGTAGGGAGCGGATTTGAAGCTGGAGTTGTGATAATGGTTGGCTACTTGGTAAGATAAGGCGTAGAAACAGCGCCTCCACTGACTTTTAACGCATGTGTTTTACAGTCATTGATCCAACCATTGAATGCAATTTACCATTTCTGCAGGCGACAGCGGCTTCCCCCTGAAACGCTGCGCACCTCACCACATTCCCAAACCCACAGAGCCCAACGGAGAGGCACTACAACAGTCCATAGTCAGGCGGGGTCCACCGTGGAGCGGGCCATTGGACTGCTGAAAGGGCGATGGGGATTCCTGGATGCAACATGCAGCAGACTTTTGTACCACTCAGCAAAAGTTTGCCACATTGTTAGGGTATATGCTGTACTGCACAACATGGACTCCCCTGCCCTGCCTTCAGTTTGCCCGAGATGCTGCTGATCTGCAGGTGTGAATGTAATGCATCGTCTGTGAAATAATGGGAGAGCTGCTACTGTATGCATGGTGCAACATTTTAATTTTTTCACAAGTTCTTTGAAGATCACATCTCAGCATCCCTGCCTTCTTGCCGATGCACCACAGTTAGGGATGCACCGATACCACTTTTTTCAGACCGAGTTTAAGTACAAGTACTTACATTTGGGTACTCGCCGATACGAGTACCGATACGAGTACTTCTCTGTGCCAAAAGACCCTCGTTAACAGCCAGCTGGAGGGTGTGAGCGACACACGGCAGGCTGGGGAGCCCCGCATACGAGGCGGTGCGCCGCCACCGGGTCTAGGTCGGCTTGGAAAGGCTCGGGGGGAAGGTGCTTCCTGGGGCCGTGGACAAAGTGTCACCGGGACGGACTGTTCTTAGTGCGCCCGACCGCGTCGTGCCCCCAGGGCGGGGCTCGGCCCACGTAAAAGGCGCCAGGTGAGCGTGAGCGCGTGCAACAGGACCCGAAAGATGGTGACGAGAGGTTAACGTTAAGTCCAATATTTCCTCTCCTTTTAAATCCTGAGGGAAATATCTGGCTTGTTAGTTGTTAAATGATTCGCTATGGTTACCAGCTAGCTGCTAGCTTTGTTTTTCGTTTGGTGCTGGGTGGGCAGTGTACAGTGGGTTTTAACAAAAAAAATTTGCTATTGAAATACAAATATTGATTATAGCAGCTTTAAGACATACCAAATCCAGAATCAATAAGTAGTACAATGAATAGAATTTGCTCCATGTTGGGAATTTGCGTTATTGGCTCCTTCTGATTCGATTTGGAAAAATCTTTCGAGCACACTATTGTCAAAATGTTCAAATTTGGCCCCCATACTTTAAGTTTGGCGATAGATAATGTGCCTTTACTCCACCAATAGTCTGAGTATCAACCAAAGCCTCATCTTTATGTTTCTAAATATAAAACAGTCTTATATGACAAATCAAAATTGATGTGTCTAAACCAGAGGGCACCTCCAGGGTCGGAAGTGCCTTAAAGTTGCATTCCCTCTAACAGCCAGCAGGGGGCGACTCCTCTGGTTGCAAAAAGAAGTCTGGTTGTATAGAAGTCTATGAGAAAATGAGCCTACTTCTCACTTGATTTATTACCTCAGTAAACATTGTAAACATGAGTTTATGGTCTCAATCGCTAGTTTCAAGTCTTCTTCAATACAGCATGATGTTCATTTAGTAAATTATGGTCCCATTTAGAGTCAGATAGACCATAAAGCAGGGGATGCTTTAGGGCGTGACTACATTGTGATTGACAGGTCGCTACCACGGCGTTGTCCGGTCTGGGAGTTGTCCGTGTTCTTGTCTTACAACTTTAATCCTTTCACAGTGTGTTTTCACTTCAGGAAAGTTAATTATACCCTTTTTGGTCCCCTAAAAATGTCTTACTCAGCGTTCGATTGTACTTAGCTCCACCCTCTCGTGTCACTTCTGGTTGCAAAAAACAAGATGGCGACAGCCAAAATGCAGAATTCGAGGCTTCAAAATGACAGTCCACAAACCAATAGGTGACTAAATACAGTCTATTGCAGGAATAACGTGAACTCAGATTATGTGTTTTATTTTTTATTGAGAACGCGGAGATGAAGAAAAGCTAAAGTCTTGAGGGAGGTTTGATCCCGGGCCTGCATGCAGGGGAATACAAGGTATCAGAGTTACAGCAACAATACACAAGAGACAAGGAAATCCCACTGTGTTAGGATGTTGCCACTCCTTCCTCTGTGTGTGTGCATGTGTCAAACATACATACTACATGATTTCACTTTGCTCATAACAGCGGCTATGAGCTTGTTTGTGGCTCTATGCTTAGCAAAATGTGTGTGTATATGTGTGTATATGTGTGTTTAAAGTGAGTGACTTCTGAGGAAGCAGATGAAGAGGAGAGAGAGGAATGATGGGAAGGAGAGGAAGGAGCAGGGGGTTAGAGAAGTTTAGGAGGGGATACAGCAGGAGAGGTGACTTGAGGTCGGGGGAGGTGACAGCCAAGATGAGTAAAGCTGAGGACAGAAATGTAATAATTTCTTCAATCTGCCTCACACTCCGAGATATGTTACGGCTCAGGAACAGATGGGGGTGCAGCACGAGGAGTCTTCTATATCTGATAAATATGCTGCCATAACATAGGGATCATATTGTATGTGTCAACATATTTTGAATACATTTCTCAGTGTTTCCAGGAGAAGAGTCCACACAATATGGGCTGGTATACATTTGTCTTCTATCTATCTTGCGCGTCAATATACATCTGTATCTCCGCCAGTACAGATATATATTGACATGCAAGAGGGGTTGTATTATGCATTTAAGAGTCAAGTAATCTCTTATATTCTGTTTCAAAGGCTATATAATTTCCCGGCAGGTAACAAATAACACCGTGTTCCTCTCTGGATTACAGGTACAATGTGTTCAGTGCCGCTCTGCTACGATGCTGTATAATGGAGAAAACCTCTCATGGTTTTGGAACTCGGGCAGAAAAATAGTTTTGTAGAGATTTCAGAAGTAAGTGGTGCAAAACCTTTCAGTTTTATGTCCAACAGGGACCTTGCTGGCTTTATGGTGTGTGTACCTCTTTTTTAAATAAAACACTGGGACATTCAGTGTGCCGGCTGCTGAAAGTTAAAAACATTTCTACCTTAAGCACAAAGTGCTGTGTACTTTCTTTCCTGGCTCGTAGCAGCAGGCCACTTCCAGAAGTGTCTGAGTGCTGCAGATTTGGATGAAGATAGGAGGACATCATGGGTCTATTATGAAACCTGGATGTTGATTGCATTGAGACTCATGGCCAGAGCAATAGGTTAAGTGCACCCTGGGAAAAAATCAGCTGTTAGGCGCCCAATGATCCCACCTTCACTAACTGCCTTGTGTTGTGTTTGTGTCATGCTGCCTCCAAGTTCCTATTATGTACAGTGTACCAACGACACATGGCAGCTTTGTTGTATGCCCAAAGACAGATCAACCAGAGGCCTGTACTACGAAGCGAGTTCAACATACCCAGGGTTTCTTCTCGTTTTCTGGTTTAACTAACCCTAACAACCGAGATCACTCTAAGCGGTCTTACGACGCTGGTTATCAACCTCGGTAAATCAACCCAGTGTTTCTCACTCTGGCTGTGAGCACGTTCAGATGAAAGTTGTGGTGTTTGCAGCATCTGACCAATCACAGATGTAACCCCAGGGCAATTTGTTCTGCCCCTGTGTGCCATTGTGGCTGGTTTCCTGGTCTGGTACCAGTTTCCTGGTGGTTCTGCTCAGAATAAATATGTTTTGTTTAATATTTACATGTTCAGTTCAATATACACATACAGTATGTTGTGTCACTTTAAATAGGTTGGTTGCAGTGTACTTGTTGAGCATGTGGTTTACTTTGAGTACAACCTATGTGGTTTAATTTTATTACATGTAATTGGTTGTTTATGTGTCATGTCACTTTACCTGGTTGTGATTGGCTGTGGGGCGGGACTAGCGAGGAGCAGGTGGTCTAGCGAGAGAAGTGAGGGAGCGGCGCAAAGGAGAGGTTGGAGAGAAGAGAGTGGAAGAAAAGAGATGTAGTAATTAGAGATTTACGGTTTAAAGTGTGTTTGTAAGTTATAGTGCTGTAAAAACTAGAGCATAGGACTGCAAGCCAGTGAAACGCCAAATGTATACGTTGCCAGTGTTGTGCCCTGAATAGGGAAATAATTGTATTGAGACTCTTGACACGATGCCTACTCTCTTTCAGTCTCATGAGAATCTTTAATTTCCACAAACAATATCAACAGGGACATAAATCAACAAACATTAATTATCTCAGCAAAAGGAATTAAACAAAAATATCCTAAATGACACAAATTACTCTAAGTTCCCTCTGTCCTAAACAATCACTTTATAATTAACACAAATACATCATCTTTACCCCCAAACACACACATACACTTCACCGGCCCATACTGTCTTCACACACACACACACACGACGAGTCGCGCCGCACCGCCATCCTGTGGCGCTATCAAAGCGGCAGGATCAAACACAGCTAACTAGCTTGAACCAGTGCTCGAACAATGCCAACAAAACACACAAAACACTCTAAACCAGGTCATCATATCAATAAAACACAACTCAACAACTTAATAAACACATCTGACAGCTTTGAAAATGAAATACTTATTTCTGTACCTGAATAGGGAAATAATTGTATTGAGACTCTTGACACTGCCTACTCTCTTTCAGTCTCATGAGAATGAGGCACCGCAGTCGCGAGCTTCCCCTTCAGGCCTCAGCAGGTACTACTAATCAATCTCCGAACAGGCCCAACAGGTAGATCACAGATGGACAGGGAGATAGGACATATTCTGACATTTAGAGAGGTTTTAACCAAAATAATGTTTTTAACGTGTTTTTAATCTTTTTAAAAAGACTGTTTCGAACACTCAAACCTTTTAAATGTTTTTATGACCCATTTCACAATTAATTAATCTTTTATGTCACTATAACTGTTTTTATTACTCAAAGTTATTTATAGCTGATCAGCTTTCCTCATATAATATTCTACCTATCACACACTCCCCTGCAAAATTAGATGTCGTCCCGACATCATTACTGTTGTGGAGTTATGGTTCTCAACCTATGTTCCTGTTTTCTTAACTACATCTTAAAGGGAGATTACTACAGTGACAACTTTACTTATAACAAAGTACTGGATGTACTGTATACATGACCCAACTAAATCTAGAGAGCTTTTCTGTTAAACAATCTCTTACTGTACTCAACAGCTTAAATCTTTCTTATGCCTAATATCTCTGCATAAATAAAGGTTGGTAAACCTGATGTGGGCTTGTCCACATTGGTACTGGCTGAACTGCCCTGTATACTATCGGCTGATACTGGTAATGCATGTCATTTGCATGGGTTGCACTGTAACATGTAGGGGTTCCTAATTGGTCATAGGTGAAGATCTTAGGAGCTCGTCTTTCTCTCCTTAACAGGTCATGTCTCTGTTCTATGACATCTTCATCTGAATCTGGATGCAGGAGTTCCTGAATCTCATCCTGTGCTCCTTCATCTGGTTGTTCATCTTCACTCTGATCATCGTGTTCTGGCAGTACATCTTCCTGCTGTACCTCAAACTCATCTGTGTCTATTATGTGACCTTGTTCAAACACTTGTCCGTCGTCACTTAACACTGATTGCTCTTGGTCATTTTGTATGTCTGCATGCTCAATGGTTCTTTCTACCATAGGTATCTGAGACTCTGTTGCTGGTCTGTAGTAGATTAGACATTCATCTTCATCATTTTCTTCGTCCTGTTCTGTGTTTCCTGTGGTTGTCTTTGTTATCCTTTTGTTTTGCTTGGATGCTGCTTTTGGCTGGATTTCCAAGGGCAAGTGATCACATTGTAGCAACAGGTTGCGATGCAGGGTTCTTGATCTTCCTCTTCCCTGCTCAGGCTTCACTTCATAGACTGGGATGTCTTCTCCAACCTGGCGTACCACAACATGAATGTTCTCTTCCCAATGATTGCGAAGCTTTCCAGTGCCTCCTCTAGGTGTCAGATTCCTTACAAGGACACGATCACCGGGGTGCAGCACTGAGCTTCTCACTTTTCCATCATAATGTCTTTTACTTCTCTCTGTTGACTTCTTTGCATTTTCTCTGACGATGTCATATGCTTCCTGCATTTCTCGCTTCCATTTCTCCATGTATGTTCGATGGTCTACCTTTCCTGTCTCAGAAGTGAGTCCAAACAGTAGGTCGATAGGTAACCTTGGGGACCTTCCGAAAAGGAGGTAAAAAGGGGAGAAACCTGTGACATCACATCTTGTGCAGTTATATGCATAGATTAACTTGTTTAGAGTATCTTTCCAGTTTGTCTTCTGTTTTTCAGTCAGTGTTTTGAGCATTTGTAGTAATGTTCTGTTAAAGCGTTCAACATGTCCATTACCTTGCGGGTGATAAGGTGTAGTTCGCGATCCTAGAACACCACAGTTCTTTTTCAGCTGGGAAAAGAGCTGGTTCTCAAACTCGCCACCTTGATCATGGTGTATCCGCTTCGGCAGTCCAAACTTTAGAGCATAGTCGTTGAATATTCGGTCAGCAACTGTTTTTGCAGACTTGGATGTGGTGGGGTAAGCCTGTGCAAAACGAGTGAAGTGATCAACAATTACCAATATGTACTCGTAGCCACCCTTACATTTGTCCAAGTGGAGGAAATCAATCGACACCAGTTCAAATGGCTATGTGGTTACAATACTGGTCATGGGTGCTCGTGTTTCTTTGCTTGGTGTCTTTTGTTTCAGACAACTACATGTCCTGGCAACATAATGTTCAATTTCTTTCTGCATGTAAGGCCAGAAGAATCTATCTCTGATCAGTGATGTTGTTCGATCGATGCCTTGATGGCCCATTTCATCATGTAACTCTTTCAGAACAGTGGCTTTATACTTCTCAGGTAATACAAGCTGTGTTTTGTTTGTTGTCTTCCTGCGAAGAATTCCATCTTCATCAAAATGAAGTCTCTCCCAGCTGCGCAGTAAACACTTGCTTTGCATACTGAAGTTTCTTAGTTCATGTACTGATGGTTTGTTGTCGCTCAATACACACTGCATTACAGGACCTATATTTTTGTCATCTTGTTGTGCTTGTCTTATCTCATCGGCTGAGAATGGTTTGTGTGTCTCTTCACTTTCTGTACATTGGAGAGAGTTAACTGCTGGACAGACCCATGATGAGCTGGAGTCTTGAGTCTTGACGGCTTGGGTTGTCGCTGCTACACAGTCTGATGTCAACTCTTCAGTACATTGTTCCATCATCATGTCAATATTTAAAGGCATTCTTGACAGGCTATCTGCATCCACATTTTCTTTACCTGGGCGATATCGAATAGTAAAATGGAAGTCTGCAAGCTCTGCCACCTATCTGCATCCTGTTGCGTTCAGCTTGGCACTGGACAGGACATATGTAAGTGGATTGTTATCAGTAAACACTGTGAAAGTTGGAGCATAATACAAGTAATCTCTGAATTTTTCTGTGACTGCCCACTTTAATGCGAGAAATTCCAATTTTCCTGAGTGGAGATGATAATTTCTTTCAGCAGCAGTCAGAGTTCGTGAACCATAGGCTATGACACGGAGTTTATTATCCTGTTCTTGGTAGAGGACTGCACCAAGGCCTTGATTTGAGGCATCTGTGTGGAGGACAAATGGCTTTGAAAAGTCTGGGAACCCGAGAACTGGTGGCTCTACCAAGCAGTCTATTAGCCGCTCCAATATGCGTTGATGTCCTTCATTCCACACAATTGGTGTGTGTGACGGCACTCCTTTGTTTTTCCCTTTAACTTGTCTCGAGTTTGTTTTCTTTTGTGGCACATTGTTGTCTTTTGTTGTCCCTTTCAACAGGTTGTAAAGTGGTCCTGCGATACGGGAAAAGTCTTTTATGTATTGCCTGTAATAGCTTAATAAGCCCATGACAGATCTTAGCTCTCCAACATTGCTTGGTCTTTTGTCTTTCAAAGCTCTCACAGCGATGGTGTCTGCTGGATCAACTTTGCTTCCTTCGTCTGAAACAATTCTTCCCAGATAACGGACTTCATGTTTAAACAATTCACATTTGCTGGGTTTTAGCTTGATGCCGTATTTTCTCAGCAGCTGGAGTACTTTTCTGACATGGTTAACATGATCATCAAATGACTGGCTGTAAACAAGAGTATCATCCAGGTAGGGGACGCAGATATTATCTCTCACTTCTTCCAGACACTCCTCCATGCAGCGTTGAAAGGCTGCAGGTGCGTTCATTAGCCCAAATGGAATCCTTATCCATTCATAAAGGCCCCATGGAGTCACAAATGCAGTTAAAGGTCTGCTGTTTTCATCCATAAACCCTTGATGGTAGGCTTTTCCTTGGTCGAGCAACGAAAACCATGAGTTGCCACCAAGACTGTCAAGGATGTCCTGCACTCGAGGGATCGGTTGTCTGTCAGGGTGAGTCTTTTTGTTCAGTTCCCTGTAATCTATGCAAAGACGCAGGCTTCCATCTTTTTTTCTTACACAGACAACAGGCGATGCATAAGGTGAGTTGGATTTCTTTACCCATCCCTGAGCAATAAGATTGTGCAGATAGTCTTTCATTTCTTTGTAGAGCGGCTTTGGCACTGACAGGTAAGTGCGTGCAACAGGATCCATGTCTTTCAATGATATGCTCAACTTTAACTTTTCAACACATCCGATGTCATTGTCTGACTTGGAAAAAGAGGAGCATTCTTCACGCAGCATGTCCTGTACAACTTCTTTTTCAGGTTCATTCAGATGGCTTAGGTTAATCGGTGGATCCCACGAAATGTCATTAGCTTGCTCACTTTGTGCATTTACTTGACTGACTGACACTTGAGGGCAATGATCGGGTTTCTCTAAAACAGTAGCTGGATACACAGCCTGGACATGCTGTAATGTACCAACAACAGTCTTTCCTGACAGTTCAATATCATGGTCAGTTGGATTTTACACATCAAGAACAATGTAAGTTGAAACACCACTTCTTAGCTTTACCAATGTCTCACAAAACTCAAGGCCTTCAGTCCACTGAGGGTTTATGTCAGGTTCAAAGAGAAGTGTGGTGTCTTTTTTCAGTGGCCGTGTCTGCACCTTACAGTCAATCTGAACAGAGGTGTGTTTGGGCACGATAACTTTCTCTTTTGCCGTTTTCACAACATAGTCACATGAATGTTCAGTAGTCACAAGATCAATGAAGGCAGTGACATTGTCGCTCTCAAGACTGGGGAAAGCAGTTGTTAATGTCTCATTAAGTTGCTCTCTTCTTGTTGTATCCAGTTGTTCTGTGGTGCTGGCTTTTATCATTTGCTCAATGACATTAAAGCCTAAGATGGGCTGTGGAAGTCTTCCACCTCTCATAACCAGCATGGGGACAATAAGCTCTTGAGGGTCAGCTCCATCAGCAGCTAATCCAAAAGTGACTTCAATGAAACCTTTATAAGGCATGCTCTGTCCGTTTGCGGCTGTTATTTTCAAATCATCAGGTGCATCCAGTAACTCAGAGATATCCTTTAACTTTTCATGTGGCAAATGTCTCCGTTTCCACTTCTCATCAACAATGCAGACTTGAGAACCTGTATCCCACAATGCTCTAGTTTTACGGCCTTGTATATAGCAGTCAACTATACATCGTTTCCCTACAAGAGCAACAAGGCGGGAATGACTGTCCTCTTTCTTTGTTTTGGTGGCATTTGTCTTTGTGTGAGAGCACTGATTTACTGGTGAGTTAGTGGGCTTGTTGCATCGTTTCTTATGTTTTGGCCAGTGTTCAACTTGACAGGCTTTTGAACAGTAAATGTCTTTTTTACATGATGCACACTTTCTTAAGCTTTTGTCTTTCCCAGAGAGACCACAGTGGGAACAGTGCTGTTGGGACGTTATACTGTTGCTGGTTACTCCTAGTCCCGTGGGGGTAACCCTCTTTCGTTTAAAGGCCCATCTTTGTCTTGTCTGGTTCCTCTCACTTTGCAACCTGCGAGGAAGTGTTCATCACTGCCGCATCTGTAGCAATGAGTGCAATATTCACTTTCACTCTGCTGGCAGCCAATGCATTTTCTCAGGCGTGCACGATTTGGAGCACGATAATGTGGCTGTGGTGCAAACCTCTGTTGATATTGTGCTGTTTCTCCTCTTCGTCCTGGTCCTGGGGGAGGCCAGACGCTTTGTGGTGGATACTGGAACTGAGGAGGGGGAAGGTATTCCTGTGCAGCCACATGCTGTGTCTGTGCTGGACTAGGCTGTCGAATTGACTCTCTGATTTGTGCAACTTCAGCACCAATATTTTTCAGTAATGCCATGTCAGAGCGCAATTCTTTCAATTCATTCAGTACATCAGGCTGGGTTTTGCTGGTTTGTTCTGAGCTTGGATTTTTCCTCCCTTTATCCACAGGTGGGTCAGACTGAACTGAGTGCACAGTTGTTGGTCGCTGCTGGCTTAGTAGTTTCTTTTTATTTTGTCGTTCTGCTTCATTTGCACAAGCAATGTTAAGTTTTTCAAGAAGCAGCTCATCACTTGTCGTTGTTTGTTGCAGGTAAGGCTGGAGGTCACTTCTAATGCTATCATTTTGCAGGCCTGTCAGAACGGTATGAAGAAACATGCTCTGTACGAGGACAGGATCATATCTTAAACCAGATTCTGCTTCTTGCGATGCAAACAGGATTTTCTGTCTCAAATCTAGGGCTCGGATAAGGAAATTTTGTGGGGTTTCCTTGCTACTCTGAACCTCTGAGGTTAACTGTTTGTACAGTTCTGTTGCACCTTTTTCTTGGTAATGGAACCTAAGAATCCTCCTTAAGGTAGGTAAGTTAAGATTACTCTTTCCCTCAAGGTAACTGCGTAGTTGTAAACTTGGTGCTATTGCTCTAATCACTGCATCAACTACTTCTATTTCAGGAAATCCCTTATTGATGCCTTGCTCAATCTGGTGTGCTAGACTGGAGAAGGTAAGTTTGTCCTTTTGACCTGGCTCACCTATCTGGCCTGATATTTTAAATTCTCTGCCCCACTGTAGTGACAGGCGGGGTTGGGAGGTCTGTTGAGCAGGTACATGGTCTCCTTTAGCGCTGTTACTGTTTTCACTCGCTGACTTTTGATTTTTATTGTTTAGGTTTGCTTTCTCCTGAAGTGACAAAGCTAATGCTAATTGCAGTGACTCTATCTCTTTTTGTAACCGCTCTCCTTCTGGAGGCTGAATAATCTGCTCCTGCACAGAATCTGTCTGTTTTGCATCTGAGTTTTTCTGTTCTACTGCACTATTTTGGGCAGCCTGTTGCAACTCATCTATCTTGTCTTTTAAAGTCAGTAGCTCTACCATACCCTCATCTTCAAGCTCACTTAACTCTTCTCTTTCTATGTGCCTTGTGACATGTACGATAAGAGAGGAGCGACTTTTGCCTGACACTATTTCAAATTTTGACCCAGCAATGTGTAGAAAATCACAAACTTCAATCAAATCATCTCTTGTCAATGTGTACAGTGCACCACCAACTTCGAGTTTCAAATCCTCTCGCTCCGACGAATCCATTTCAGTCTCTGGCCGTGGGACAGTGTCAGTGTGAAGCGGAACTTTTCCTTTGCAGAATAGACGACGCAGCTCTCCGGGCACCAGCGGTTGACCTCAGGTTGCATGCAAGTCTCTCTGCGCAGTTGTCGAACCACCACACGCTCTCCTCCACCTCGGCTGTAGATGTGATGAGTTGAATGATGATCGGGGACGTCTATCTGGAACAGCTTACCCTCGTCACATTCATCTCAGCGGTGCCTCCAAGATGTTGTGCCCTGAATAGGGAAATAATTGTATTGAGACTCTTGACACGATGCCTACTCTCTTTCAGTCTCATGAGAATCTTTAATTTCCACAAACAATATCAACAGGGACATAAATCAACAAACATTAATTATCTCAGCAAAAGGAATTAAACAAAAATATCCTAAATGACACAAATTACTCTAAGTTCCCTCTGTCCTAAACAATCACTTTATAATTAACACAAATACATCATCTTTACCCCCAAACACACACATACACTTCACCGGCCCATACTGTCTTCACACACACACACACACGACGAGTCGCGCCGCACCGCCATCCTGTGGCGCTATCAAAGCGGCAGGATCAAACACAGCTAACTAGCTTGAACCAGTGCTCGAACAATGCCAACAAAACACACAAAACACTCTAAACCAGGTCATCATATCAATAAAACACAACTCAACAACTTAATAAACACATCTGACAGCTTTGAAAATGAAATACTTATTTCTGTACCTGAATAGGGAAATAATTGTATTGAGACTCTTGACACTGCCTACTCTCTTTCAGTCTCATGAGAATGAGGCACCGCAGTCGCGAGCTTCCCCTTCAGGCCTCAGCAGGTACTACTAATCAATCTCCGAACAGGCCCAACAGGTAGATCACAGATGGACAGGGAGATAGGACATATTCTGACATTTAGAGAGGTTTTAACCAAAATAATGTTTTTAACGTGTTTTTAATCTTTTTAAAAAGACTGTTTCGAACACTCAAACCTTTTAAATGTTTTTATGACCCATTTCACAATTAATTAATCTTTTATGTCACTATAACTGTTTTTATTACTCAAAGTTATTTATAGCTGATCAGCTTTCCTCATATAATATTCTACCTATCACACCAGTAGTTAAGTGTCTATCAAGGCAGTAGCTGATATTGCGCCGTTAGCCTTTCCAGCTAACTAGCCAAGCTAACTACCGCCAAAGGACACTCTGGACTGCCCAGATAGCCTCCAGGTGACCAGGATAAAAGCCTGGTAGCTCCTCTGGCAACGAGGGAGAAAGAAGGTTTCATCCATCGGCCTTTCTAGCTTTTTACTCTACTCTTGGAGGTGCAACATTAGGACTCTGTGATACTAACTCTGCTACGCTAACGTGAGTACTCAGCTTTTATTTGGCTGTTAGAGCGAAACGGTCTCAACTGTTTTTGGCCACCACGTTCCCAAGCATCGCCCAGACCTGCAACGGGGTTGTTTTCATTAATGGTCCTTTTCTGTTTACCAGCTTGTGTGTGTGTGTGAGAGAGAGAGTGTGTGTGTGTGTGTGTGTGTGTGTGTGTGCGTGTGAGAGTGTGTGCGTGTGTGTGTGTGTGTGTGAGAGTGTGTGTGTGGGCCCACCAGGTTATTTTTGGTGAAAGTAAAAGAAATCATAAGAGTTCATTGCATATCCTTTGGTACTGCTTTATGTTATTTTGGGCTAGACCAAGTACATTAAAGGGTGACATATATGCTAGTGACCCCAGAAGGTTAAAGGAACATAGAAGATTGACTTGGGTTAATACTGACTTGTTTATCTCTGTGAAAGGTCAAAGTACTATTTTCTTGGTATACTATTATTGAGAGTATTGTGAACCTTTTTTATTTGACATATTTTTGATATCATTCCCTTTTAGTTAATAAATTGAGTAAATTGTTGGGGACATATTTATGTGATTTTTATTAGGTATAAACATAACCACAGTGCAGTCACATATAAGAAATAGGGAGGAAATAATTATGGGTTATTAAAATAAAGCAACAACAGGAATAAGCCAACCTGGGAATTAAGTTTTACGAACACAGGGCGCTACCTTTATAAAAAGGTGCAGAAAGCGCTACACAGACATGGAATACTGTCAGCAGAGCGACACATTTTATAAAGGAAGAGCAACTATAGTATTAAACAAATACAAAGAAGTTAAACACATAATCCAGATGCCAAATACAGGAAAAACAGCTGGCAAAAGTAAAAAATGCCGATGTGTGAATGCGTAAATTAACAGATTTATTAATTTAACAAAACATTCAAAAGTCAGATATAGTCAGCTAGATGGGGCAGTGATATTATAAAAAGCTTTCAGAGTATGATAGATGAATAGATTAGACTTCATTATGCTCTTGGGTAAGTTTATGGCGTGTATGACTATTTCAGCTTTCTTTCAGCTGCGTCTCCGCCGGTGTGAAATGGACTTGAGAGCAAGTTAAAAAAAATAAATATAAAAACATAATTCAAAGCGGTAAACACCCACAGCATACAGCCAGCTGTCCTTCCTGCATTTATCAGTTTAAACTGTATTGTTTTTAGTCTGGATTATGACTTTAACATCTTCGTATTTGTGTAATATTATCATACGATCCACGCACACAGCTGTGATTGGTCAGTAGGCGGTGCTCTTATACAAGTTATCTGGAACATAACCTGCTCCGGAGCAGGTTAAATGTTCAGCATCAGTTACCATGGCGATCTACCCCGGTAAGAAGTGAACCACCATAGTAGGACTGAGAACACTGAATGGTTAACCCTGAAGTTACTTCGCTAACCCCAAATCCTGCTTCGTAGTACAGGCCTCGTAATACAGGCCTCAGTACCAACTACTCCTCCAAATTAAACAACAAAAAACGTTGTGGTTATACTTTATAATAGCCGTCATTTATAAATGGTAAATTGATAGTTAATTAAACTTAGCTAATAGTTATTTTACTGTTAACAAACAATGAAATAATGTTTACTAAATATTAGTAATGCTATAATTTATCTTATTTTATCATTAGTTTGTTTAAATAATGAAATAATTAGTTTATAAATTCGATATTGTATCATAGCTGATAAGAGACGATAACTATTACATTCTGATTACATTAGTAAGGTATTTATTATCAGTTTATACAATATTTGATATACTACATTAAGTATTTATTAGTGATTACCCAAAGATTTGCAAACCTTTAAGAATGTGTTTGTAAAACCTCTATAAACATTACATAGATAGATGGACCAGAAACCAATTATTAACCCTTAACAAACTATTAACTATCTGTCTAAACAATGTTTATAGAGGCTTTACAAAGTATTTATTAACCATTTAACAAGGTATTATAATCATCAGTTGCAACTTTATAATAGCCATCCAAATAATGTTTATAGATAGTTTACAAATCAGTTATTAACCATAAACAAAGTGTTACAAATATCTATCTATGTAATGTTTATAGATGTTTTACATACAATTTATTTAAGGTTTACAAATAATATCTTAATCATCAACAAATACTTAGATGTAGTGTATAAAATGTTATAATATGTGCAACAATAAAATGTCAGAATAACATAAATTATAGCATTAATAATAGTTAGTGAACATTATTAATTATCACTTTGTTGTTTATTAACAGTAACATAACTATTAAGTAAGTTTAATTAACTATAAATTTACCATTTATAAATGATGGTTATTATAAAGTGTTACCAACGTGGTTTGCAGCTGCCCTTTAGATAGACACATAGAGGCGTTTTTAGCAGGACGACATCATTTGTTTTGTGCCTTTCAAAATCGAATCGTTGTTGAAAAACTAAATCAGTTTTATAGAACAGCATCGTTCTAGAACCTGGGAGGGTTTTATTATATGTTGGCTGTTGGCTAAACCTGGTATCAGCTGGTGTAGGAAAAGTTGTACAGTATGTATTATACTTGTTTCACAGCCCACCTCTCTTCAAATAGCTCAAACAAATGCCATAAGTGATGGTGTCTTTAAAGTTAAATCACTCCTACAGTAAGTGCGTCCTACTGTACTGCTTGCGACCAGCAGATGGCGCTGCAATACCATTTATCAGCTAAGTCCCTCTCCTCTCTGGCCTCCTTTTCCTCTCCCACCAGAGAAACTTGTGTAGTTTTCAATAGAAACATGCATCTACTGGCTTTATTGTCCTGGCAAAGCCTCAAACTGATGCAGTTTACAAAAACTTCAATGGAATACAACAACTTCTCAAGTGTCTACTAGTTTAAAAATGGAGGTTTTAGTATGAAAGGGCATATCATTTGACCCGTGATTTTGGCCAAAAATACTAAATTCTGTTAAGAATTCATTGACGAATTAATGTATAGACCATTATTAATATCTAATATATTAATTAGACCATTGGTTCTCACCCTTTTTCGTGCCAAGGACCCCTAAATTGAGACACATTCGGCCACGACCCCCATTTGAAAAGATTTCGCTTCAGGGACCAACTGAGGCCTCTCCCGTGTGCCAAGCATGTTGGAGAACTACGGTGGCCAACGCGAAAACGCGAATGTCCCTCTCTAGAGCCAGTTGGAGCAGAGCCAGTGCATAGATCGGTGGTCTCCAACATGTCGCTCGCTCGCGACCAGATAAGACAAAGTCACTTGGTAAACCTAAATTTCTATCCAAGTGGGAAGTGAGTGGTGAGGCAAGAGAGAGAGAGCAGCAGCGACGGGCGCGAGTAACGTTATCGACTCCAGCCCAAGCAGGAAACGTCCGTTCTGGGCTACTGTAGAAACATGGCGGAGCAACTTGGCGGAGACCCGCTCCCTATGTAGATATGAACGACTCATTCTAAGGTAATAAAAACACAACGATTCTTATTATCAGGTGATTATACACTAAAGAAAACATAAATATTATATTCAATTTCTGCCAATAAATCCCCCTAATTGTTACACGCTGGTCCCTTTAATAGTGAAAATAGACCCCTGGAACTCCCTCAAGGACCCCTGTGGGTCCCCGGACCCCTGATTGAGAACCACTGAATTAGACTTTCACACTTTAAAGTGCCTATTCTGTCCTTCCCTTTCCCGTCTCGCCCATTAATGAAACATCATAACTCAAAAATGATGTTTGAAGAAGCAAAAAAAATCCCAAATTTATTCAGGCAGAGGAGTGCAGAAGCTCAGCAGGAATGCAGCCGAGCGCATCGAATATGTGAATCAGGGATTCCACGTACTGTGCTGAATGGAGCCTCATTCATTTCTAATGATGAGAGGATCTTCTCTCCCACTGCATATTTCTAACACCAGTGGGTTGCAGTGAAGGTGTTGCACTGGATTATTCATGTACAAAGTCAAATAAATGTACAGATGTCAGTAATTAGCCCTCGCAGTGACTCCTCTGCAGCTGCACACTGCAGCTGTGTCGCAATGAGGCAGCAAGACATGGCTTGGCATACGCAAACGCACACACTCAAAATTGGGAAGTAACCAGGTATTGTGAGTCATCAGCAAAAGCGGCGTATGAAAACCTGACTGAGAGAGAGAGAGAGACAGATGGGTGAGAAGAGCGAAGCACGAGAGGAGGAGGAGGAGGAGGAGGAGGGGAAGAAAGAGGGGGAGACGGGGAGCGAAAGAAGAAAACAGACGGAGGGATAGAAAGTGTCACAGAGGGGCGAGTTAAATGACATTAATGATGCATTGGTGTGAAGTGGCTGTGAATCTCAACACTCTCCCTCTCTCTCTACTTGTTACCATGGTTGCTGCTGCTGACATCCTGATCGCAGAGCGCAGATAATGAAGTCAGGTGTGTGTGTGTGTGTGTGTGGAGGAGAGGAGTGAGAGCAGAGGAGGGGACTTCACTCTGCATGTATGTGCTGCATCATATCACATATTACAGATGTGCATCGTGCAGTGAAGTGTGTGTGTGTGTGTGTGTGTGTGACTGCCTGGTGGCAAAGAGTTGAACAGTTTAAATATATACACTACCTTGGAAAAGTCTGCATATAAAAACTAAAAGATAATATCCCAACTCCAGATATACCTAAATATGAAACCAGACAATAAAAAAAGGTTGACAAAAGTTACGCACACACACTCGCGCACACACAGAGGCTTGCAGAGGTACTGTAAATAGTAATAAGTAGAGCACTGAATTGATGGTCGTGTGAATTAATGTCAGTTACCTTGGCAACCACAGCTTGTGAAATAAGATACAAAGAAAGCAAGGGCTGAGAAAAAAAGAGGGAGAGATGGAGAAGAGACAAACAGACGCAGAGCAAAACACAAAAGTCCAGGAATCCTAAACATTATATTAAAGATGAACATTATGTCTCTCTAGTGCAGTCTGACCCAGCGAGCTGCGTGGAGGTGGTTCAGTTCAGGAAAGGCAATGCACAGATCAGATAATGCTTTTCTCCATCTTTGGTGCTTAGCACTGCAGGTTGCTGTATTTGTTTTTGTGCTTCCCAGAAATCACCTGTCAATCAAACATGATGTCTGCAGTGTTTTTCTCTCCCTTCAGGAGTTTCTGCAGGTGCTGCTCTTCTCTTTCCATGTCCAAACTACAACTACAGTGACACATCTTTTTCTCCCCTTTTTGGCCTCCTGTCCGCCCTAAATCAGCATTTTTCACACCCAAAAACTGAGCTTTTTTAAAATGCTCTACAGGGTGGATGAACCCGAAAATGTCAACCTGTTTAAATGTGGACAGGGAAAGGAGCTTTGCAAAACTGATTATGTATGCCTGCTCAAACTTGGCTGGTGCTGTGTGGTAATGTGGGGGGCGGCAGTAGCTCAGTCCGCATGGACCAAGTACTGAGTACTGGTAGCTGGAGAGATGCTAATTTACCTCTTGGGCACTGCTGAAGTGCCCTTGAGCAAAGCACCAAACCCCCAACTGCTCGGGGCGCCTGTCCGTGGCAGCCCCTTCGCTCTGACATCTCTCCATTAAAGCATGTATATAGGTCCTGTTTGTGCGTGTGTGTATTTCGGGCCTGTGTGTACTGTGTTAAAACAACTGAGTGAACAAATTTAATTTCCCCTCGGAGATCAATAAAGTGCCTTCTTCTTTTCTTCTTCTTCTTCTTCTTCTTCTTCTTCTTCTTCTTCTTCTTCTTCTAGTAAAGTTTATGGTTTGCAACGATAAAACAGTGGTTTGATCGATGTTTGCATGCAGCAGCAGGCGGGGTGGCTGTGGTTCAGTAGAGCGGTTTGTCTATTACTTGCAAGGCAGGTGGTTCAAAGCCAGACTCCTCCTATCCTCATGTCGACACTAGACCCCAGTTGTTCTTGATGGTTAAGCATAGTATAGTATAGTATGTCCAAAAAAGTCATAAAAAGCCATACTATGGTACGTCAAAAAAGTAATTAAAAAGTAATACAATAGTATGTTGAACAATGTTACAGTATGTCGAAAAAGTCATGGTAAAGTATTTCAAAATATAGTCATAAAAAAGCCATAGTACAGTAAGTCGAAAAAATTTCATACTGTAGTATGTCAAAAAAAAGTCATAGTATAGTATGTTGAAAAAAGTGATAAAAAAGTCAGTCTAGTATGTCGAAAAAGGTCATAAAAAGGTCATAGTATGTTATGTAAAAAAAGAGATACATTATATTATGTCAAAAACTGATAGTTTAGTATGTTGAAAAAAGTGATAAAAACGTCATAGTGTATTACGTCAAAAAAAGATGATAAAAAGTCAGAGTACAGCATGTCGAAAAAAGTGAGAAATAAGTCAGTATATTATGTTGAAAAAAAAAATGATAAAAAAGTCATAGTATAGTATGTCAAAAAAGTGATAAAAAGGTCACAGTATGTTAAGTCGAAAAGGTTATAGTATATTATGTAAACAAAAAGACACATTATAGTATGTCGAAAAAAGTGATAGTTTAGTATGTTGAAAAATGTATTTATAGTAAATGTATTTATAAATGTGCACATTTGTTTTTGTGTGTGTATTCTCCATGGAAGTGTGTGGCCTACTCCATTGTGTTTGTGATGTATTGGTTTGAAAAGAAGTGTGTGTGTGTGTGGAAATGTCAGGTCAGGAGGACAGGGCCCACTGCTGCGTGTCATTATGACCCAGACGGTTGTTGACCATCCATCCATCTATTCATCCATCAATCCCTCCCCTCTCTCTGTCTCTCTCTTTCCTTTCACATCTGTTCTATTCATCCCTCTTTCTATTTTTCTTGTAGAATATTCAGCCCACTCCTTTCCCCCAAAAAATTACATTTCCTCTTTTTTCTCTTCTATTCTTTCCTTTCTCCCCATTCTCAACTCCACCTCTTTCCCATTTCTATACCTCCTGAATTCATCACTCCTTATTTGCCTCCTCTCCGTCAAAATCTTGTCAAACTCTTCCTGCTCTTCGTCCTCCAATTTCCCACTTTACTTCGCCCACCCCCTCTTCTCCCCTGTCCTAAAATCTCCAGCCTTGCCTTTTTTTCTCCTCCATTTTGGCCCCATCTTTGTGCTCCTCCACTTCACACTGACATTTTAGATGCTCTTGCTTTCATCCAGCAGCTTACAAAGAAAAAAGAAGCATCTTCCCTCTGATTTTTAAGCTCCCCTCACTGCTTGAATGTCTAGCAGGATAAATCAAGCTCACCTAAAGTCACTGAAATGCTCCAAATTCTAGAAGCATGCGTAAAATATCCATCACGTCTCTCTGATGAGCTTCTTTTCTCTCTTGTTGTTCAGTGTGACCCTAGTGCTAATGGTGACACAGTCTATCACATTCCCATTAACAGTTTGACTGTAATTAAGTGAATGTTCACAGTGCTCTGGTTATTTGGGGGTAAGCTTTTTAAAGCAATATTTCAAGAAAATATCCAGCAAGGATTTAATAGCCTTGTTTACACTGCTTCAATAGTAATCAGTGTAGGAGTGGAAATGGAAGAACTTCTTTTCCCAGACTTCCTTGCGCATCGAACCAATAAACCTTGAATCCTTTTTGGTTCTCAAAGTTTGTGACTTTTTTGAAAGCTGATAATCAGATTATAGACTTCTAAATGATGTTTGCTATGGCTCATTAACTTGTGTGACTAATCTCAAATCAAGGGCCCAGTTAGGTACGCTCAGTAATTACTATCAAACTGTGAAATGTCTCGACAAATACGGATGGATTGCTGTGAAATTTGGTAAACATAAGGGCCCCAGATGAAGTGTCTAGATGACTTTTCATCTAGTTGCAGAAATAGCTCATAATTTCCATTTATTCGATGCTTCAGTTTATGACAAAATACCTAAGCGACCTCCAAAGTCCCATCACCCTCTGCTGTGCAATGCTAACATAGCAACCGTTTAAACGCATAATGTTAACGTGTTAACATTTCTTCAGAGTAGACTACAGCTGATCTTATACACATGAAACTGACAAAATGTAGCTCAGACCGATGAAATGTCTCACGGCATAACACAGTCTCACGGCAGTTTGTGAAATAGTGACGAAATTGAATCTATTTGATTTGTGTACATAGACACACATTTTCTTTTTTTTTTTTGTTGCTCAGCACGACTTTCAACATTATATATGTATTTTTCATGCCTTTTCCTACGCCTGTCCAGCAACATGTGACACGTGTCAATTTCCGCTCCAGTCTTCAAATAAAACTACTTAGTTAGGTTAAGGGAAAGATTGCGGTTTGGGTTAAAATACTGTTACTCCGGAAGGGCTGTAATTTAGGTACGGAAGTTACGTGACAAATTAACTTTGACTTATGGTTTCAAACGGGGCACGGACACCGGTCTCCTGGGCGAAAGTCCTGTGTTTTTAGACCCATCCATCCACCCTGACCTCCTCCCTACACGGCGTTTGCCACTCTCTATACTTCCCTGTTCACAATTACGAGGATTACATACGAGTTGATTTTGCGCTGACCATCACACATTTTTTAAAAAATTTGTGTCTATGTACACGAATCAATACAATTTTGTGACTATTTCAAAAAACTGCTATGCGACTGGGCTGGACTATCTTAGCCTGCGTCCTACAATGGTCAATGTTCAGGCTATACTGTTTTCTGATGCCACCATCAGGCCAAACATTTAGTCCAACTAGTGGTAAGAATAGCAAAGCTCCCCCCCCTTTTTTTATTTATCAATCCAGTTATAATTTTTCTGTGTGTTATGAGCATTACAGCCAGCATCGGAAATTCATCCTAACAGAGGTAAGAGATGCATTTCAGATTAATAAACCATAACAACAGGAAGTAACCTGTAAATTGATGGTTTTCTGGCTCAGGCACAGGAAAGTGATGTCCCCATTGTTCCTGCCAATGAAACACTGATCAGCTTGGATGTTTTTCTTGGAGAAACAAGCGTCAATGAGCACAACAGCAGATCTATTGGAAATAACAGATCTTTTTACTGATTCAAATGGATTGTTTCTGTAGCTTTCACAGTCATTCGGCAAGCTTTAAACCAGGAAGTACCGAAGTGTTTATTCAACACGTTCTCACTCTTAACTCGTCAAATATGGCAGCTTGGTCAGTGGCCCTGAGCTTCAAACTATGATGCCCTACGTATCCCTCTAGCTCAGTTTTGCACACTTGTGTCAGTGTTTGCACGTGTCAATTTCCACTCATTACATGCAGACACCGTCTTTTCAAAATAAACTTCTGTGTTCACCGGAATCAACTTGGTTAGGTTTAGGAAAAGATCGTGGTTTGGGTTAAATTAAGTATGTTTATTACGTAGTTAAATAGGCTATGTTAAGTACATGATGCAAGTTAAGTATTAGGGCAGTAAATCAATTAAAATAGTTAATCTTGATTAATCGCAAATTAATCACACATTTTTTATCTGTTCAAAATGTAACTTAAAGGGAGATTTGTCAAGTATTTAATACTCTTATGGGAGTCGGAATATATGCTGCTTTATGCAAATGTATGTATATATTTCTATTGGAAATCAATTAACAAGTGAAAAGCCTTCTAGCTTGGGAGACTCTCGCTGTGAACTGCGAGGCAAACACAGCCGAGGCCGTCAGTAGGCCAGTTTTGAGTAGCCGCTTGCTTGAAAAATTTAACTCTAGCAGATGGAAACTTGCTAATCAATACAGCGATATAGGACTTAATTTAATAGCAAATAAATATTTAATTGCAATTAATCGCAAATTAGTCACAAATTTTTTTATCTGTTCAAAATGTACCTTAAAGGGAGATTTGTCAAGTATTTACTCTTATCAACATGGGAGTGGGCAAATATGCTGTTATATGCAAATGTATGTATATATTTATTATTGGAAATTAATTAACAACACAAAACAATGACAGATATTGTCCAGAAACCCTCACAGGTACTGCATTTAGCATAAAACAATATGCTCAAATTATTACATGGTAAACTGCAGCCCAACAGGCAACAACAGCTGTCAGTGTGTCAGTGTGCTGACTTGACTATGACCTGCCTCAAACTGCATGTGATTATCATAAAGTGGGCATGTCTGTAAAGGGGAGACTCGTGGGTACCCATAGAACCCATTTACATTCACATATCTGGAGGTCAGAGGTCAAGGGATCTCTTTGAAAATGGCCATGACAGCTTTTCCTCGTCAAAATTTAGCTTAAGTTTGTCGCCTTTGTGACAAACTAGTATGACATGGTTGGTACCAATGGATTCCTTATGTTTCCTAGTTTCACATGATACCAGTATCTTCTCTCTAGTTCTAAAACTGAGCCTACTACAACCTAAAAAGTATGTTATGTGACGTTACGTAACTTACTTAACTTGCGTACGTAACTTAAAATAAGTCAACGTTGACTTTTGGTTTCAGACAGGACACAAACACCTGTCTCCGGGGTGAAAGTACTGTGTTTTGTTTTTTTCACAATATCTCCCATTTCTTTCACTTTAATTCAGATGTAATGGGCATTCAATTCACATGTGATAAATGTTTCAGATTTAAGGACTTCCATATCCACATATCCTGTAGAATGATTTCAATTGACTGAAAACGGGCCCTTCATCCATAACAATCTCTCTCTTTTGTACTGATTTGCGCAGAGTGAATTCCAGAGACTGCAGTGTACCCAGGCCTGCTGGGCCATCAGAAAACCCTGTGTTCAAATACAGTTTTGGACAGGACGGGTGCCATCAATTACACTAATGCCACCGAGCTAAAGTTGGTTCCATTCCTACTCAGCCCACTGTGTGTTCAGCCAATAGCATCTGGCACATTACGCACCCAGCTGTGTGTGTGTGTGTGTGTGTGTGTGTGTGTGTGCGTGTGCGTGTGCGGTTGTCTGTATGCTTAGGCAGTAAACCTAGTTGCCTCATTAACTCACATACCGTCTTATTGGCACAGGATGTAATGACTCAGGTGTGTGTGGATGTGAATACAGATCATGACTGGTTTTGTAGGGTCATAAAATGTTTGTTATGACTTTTACACTCAAATGAATTTTATTTCACTGTCCTGTCCTGCAACATAAACCAGCTTCATAACACCAGAAGGGTATTTTCATGCGTCCACAACACTGGTCTCTGTTCAGCTCCACTAAATATGTACAATAGTGGAGTTCTGGATCTGCTTTTGTCAGTTTGGCAAAAAACTTTCCAATGTTTCCCATGGTGAGATATGTAGAACTGGAGCATCACTTAATGATGCTGGTTTTATAAATAAAGCAGACTTATTAGTACGCCTTTTCACAAATATGGCCTCTGCTGGGTATACTCAGACTTGCATGCCATTTTTTGCCATACATATCACTGACATGAATTTCTGTTGTCAGATGATTTAACAGTTAATGAAAGTTACTTGAAATGCTACAAATTACCTAGTAGTTTCCTGCACAATAGACCTCTCAAATAATATAATCTAGCTCAGAAAGATGTAATATGTCCTGCCTTTACAGCAACAGAACTGAGAGGGCTGTGATAGAGAAGTCAATAAGGTTCTGTTTGGCCTAAGAGGATGTCTAACCAGAGAGGCAAAACCAGTGAAAACATCGGCGTGGGTGGACCAAGATAAATAACCTGGACTGTGTCCAAAATCACTCCCTACCTACTCTATGGTGCTCTATATTTACTGCCATAGCATCGTTAAAAACATACTTCATACTACCTGCTCAGCAGCAAACAGCTGTCAGACACAGTCAGCAAACTAGCTGGTGAACATAGTGGAGCATTTAGCAGCTAAAGAGACAGATATTTCCCTCAGAAGTTGGTGGAGACCAAAAGGAGCTAAAAGAAGAGGGGATATTGGACTTACTCATCACATAAACATGATTCCAAATAAATGCTTATGTTACTCTGTATCTGCTGTAAATAGGCAACTGTTTGCTAATTTAAAAAAAATTTATATGTTGATGGTAAAGAATCTAAGAATGTTGTGTTTATGCCTCATGGTTCAGGAGTTATGACAGAAAATATAATGGTGCTATTTTCCCACAAAACTGATCATTGGTCTTTTGTTAGCCCAGGAAACAAAATTTGGCCAAAATTTCCTTAAAATCTGTTGAATAGGTTTTGACATACCCCGCTAACTAATGCCGGGCACACACTACACGAGAATCAAGATGATTTTAGGGCCGATTCCCCCCCCCCCCCTCTTGACAATGGTCAGCAAAGCCCAGATTTTCTGATGGTTCTAAAGATTATCTTTCCAGATGTTCCTGTGGTCTGAGGTATGTTAAGAGTGTTTTTTACATCTCCCGATCGGCTCGGAAGTCCATCCTGGCTGCATCGATCTCAAATATTAAACATGTTTAATATTTACGATGGGATATCCTGTTGTGTGTGGGGAACACAGAGGACAGGCGATGACGCAGTCACGTGGGAACGAACGATAGCTAATAGAGAACCTAGCTGAGCAAAGAAGGAAGGACGACAACTGCCGTAATGGCGACCGCGGCTAATGCATGGGCTAATGCATGGGCTAATGCATGGGCTAATGCATGGGCTAAACGTGAAACACACGGCATAAAGTAGTAGTAACATGGAGCTCAGAAACGGAGGACACAAGCGTTTATTTAACGTGTCTCAATGACTTCATCCATGTTTTTTCTGTTTTTCTTCATCAATTTTCAGTACAAAGTAGTGACTAACACTAACACTAAAATTAACATCGCTAATTCTTCCTGCCCGTCGTCCGCCATGTTTGTTTAGACTAAAGTCACGTTTGATCGCGAGAGATTTTGCGAGATTTCTGTTTTTTTTAGTTGGGACTCTTATTGTTGATGAATGCATCTGTTAGTGTGTGGTGTGCTGTTTCGGTCAAACGTTTCTCTCCACACACTGTAGGAACAAAACTGTTAATTTCTACATAACATGTTGTTATGTGTGCGGTCTCCCACATTTTCAACATCTGTTAAGATTTGAAAAATCTTTTAGTGTGGGCCAGCCTTAACAGTCAGACAAACAGACAAACATACGGGACTGGAAGTATAACCTCCTTGGCAATAATGATACAGAGTAAATTGATCATTGGAGAGTTACATTCTGGGCTTCTCCACTGTTAAAAGACGTAGGCTGTTAGGCCAATTTATTGGCATTATCATTCACAAATATAGTAGGTGAGAATCTGTTTCCTCTCCCTGATGATTATTTTAAACTAAAGAATGATTACCAGCTGTGACATCAATGCCGCTATTGTTTTCATGTTGTCATCATGGCAAAATGTGGTCCTGGAGACACCTACCGTAGCAGGAACCGTTTACGATGCAGTCACAAAACTTTACAGGTGTGTAGTTGAGATCAAAATGAAGGACGAGTTACACGATGGGTGTGGTCTGAACAAGGGTGCTGATAGTAGGGGTTAGGAAGTGGGGAAGGGGCCATACACCCCGGGCCCAACTTGACGTCGTGGTTGGTGTGATCCCATTGCGAGATGGTCTCTAGTTGTACCTGGTTTCAATCTTTTTACTCACTCTCGCTATAAAACGCTGTTGTAACAAATAAGCAGGTTGATTCCATTAGCTGACTACTGTTATCAGTATGATTGATAACAGGTTGCACCCTTAATGTGAAACCAGGCAGAGTTTATGAATAGAAGATTTTACCACAGAGTGTGAAAAGAAAAAAACAATATCGTATGAATGAAAAGAACATCAAATGTGCTTTAGCATCAACACAGTCGTCAGATAATTTGCATAATTATTCACACTATTTGCCTTTTACCCCCAGCACTCAACAGTTTTAGTCTTCACCGTCCTAATGCTTCTCTGTCGCTCATGTTTATTCATTATAATTCATTAATCATCACAATAGTTTGTTTGTGTTTTGTAAGACAGGCTCAGTTGTTGAGGGAAATAAAGAAAAGAAAACCTTAAAGGGATAGTTTAGGTGTTTTGAAGTGGGGTTGTAAGAGGTACTTATCCATAGTCAGTATTACAGTAGATGACGGTCGGCACGACCCCAGTTTGGAGAAACAGACAGGAATTACCACACGGAAGCTAAACAATGTACCGCTATGGACGGGGACAGCATAAAACATACTTTAGCCACCTAAAAAAATCTATATCAGTTTAAGTATACGCTATATTTAGAATATTTTCACCGCTTTACCTCGCCGTCAGACAGCCCTTTCCAACGAGGAACTGAAGCCGTTGTATCCATCTATGCTCTCAGCAAAGCCACCAGACTCCATTGAAAAAAACTATAATTTTACCTTGCAGACCTCGGTAGACCAGCAACCCCCGTGTTCTGTGTGGTAAAATTACTGTTTTTTTCAATAGAGTCTGGTGGCTTTTAAGAAAGCATAGATAACTGCTTCAAGACTGTATAGCTGTCTCACGGCAAGGAAAAACTTTCTATTCTAAATACACTTAACTGAGATTTTTTTTTTTTAGGTGGCTAAAATACGTTTTGCTGCCGGCCCCGTCCACAGCCGTACATTGCCTTGCTTTCGTGCTGTAACTCCTGTCTGCTTCTCCAAACTGGGAGCGTGCCGACCGTCATCTTCTGTAGGTAATAAACTGACTATGGATAAGAACTTCATACAACCCCACTCCCACTGAGAAACACCCGAACTATCCCTTTAAACCTTTCCTGACACTGAAATCTTCTTACCCGGTCTGGAAGCCCACAGAGATGTGAGTCATAGCATCTGCCAGGAGAGTCATTGACTCCCTCACTCATTAATGATCCTGCTCGCTGAGTTTATTCTCTTGACACGGTTTCAGGAGGAAATTTAGACAGGAAGTCCCAAATCCCAAAAGTCAACTTCCCAGCAGACACTGATTAGGCGTCCTCTGTCAGGTTGGATTGGTGGGTGAACAGCTCGTGAGTCGTGTGTGTTCCTCCCCCGATCTGTGAGTAATGGAAGTGATCGCTGATGTTGTCACCCTGGCAACGTTCCACAACACACCGATACACAGGCGTTCAGAAACACAGCGACTTGAATATGGAGAAAAATGTCTGGCTTCTCAGTGACTCTTATCTTTCTCAGCCTTTCTACTTCTGTCTCTTCCCTCTCCCAGCATGCTTTGCTCTCTGTGCCCTTACACTAATAAGCTCTTATCACTTATATGGATAACACAATACTTGGCGGTGAGCTACTTAGCCGAGAGATACCTGGCAGATTTGCTTCACAGAGCTCATTCAGGTGATAATCACAGCGAGGAAAATTTCATCTTCTTCAGTGTCAGCCAG
Source organism: Sebastes fasciatus (assembly GCF_043250625.1). Classification (NCBI taxonomy): domain Eukaryota; kingdom Metazoa; phylum Chordata; class Actinopteri; order Perciformes; family Sebastidae; genus Sebastes; species Sebastes fasciatus. The sequence continues at coordinate 3,733,235 of NC_133804.1, forward strand.
GATTCAGCACCATCACATTGTGTTGCCTGCAAATTTAAATACGCTAGAATTCCATTTAATCAATTTTTATCTCACTATTATAAAGTAATTCATGCAATGGGGCTGCAACAAAGAATAGTGTCACTATTCCTTCTGTTATCCTGCACCTGGCCTGAATAAAGGAAGGGTTGAGCACACCACTACCTTTCTGCACCTTCACTGCTGCAAGTCCTTACAATACAGAGTCAAAGAGGAGTGGTTCAAACAGCAACCTGAAGGTGTATGGAAATATGAATGAAGGTCTGATGCAGTCCTGACAACAGAGGTGTGTGATTGAATGAATAAAAATAAACTTGCAGAGACTTGAAACACGATTTTATTGATCTTAATATATTTGTATTAATCAGGCCAGAAAACTCAAGTGGGATGAAGAAGGTGACAGTACCAACCCATGAAGTGCCCGGTCGATCGAGGAAAAATAATTATCCAATAATCCTTTTCATTAATTTAATCAGCAAAAATGTCAAACATTTTGTGATCTCAGCTTCTCAAATGTGACAATTTGCTGCTTTTCTCTGATTGACATTGTTGTACATTTCTTAATTAATTAATTATTGGATTTTGGACTGACTTACAAAACAAGTCATTTTAAGATGTCACCTTGGGCTCTGGGAAATTACGGAGGGCATAAGACTAAGGGTGCATTCACAAAAATATTTTCATCGCTTTACCTCGCCATCAGACAGCCCTTTCCGACGGGGGACTGAAGCGGTTATATTGCTGTCTTCAAAGCAACCAGACTCCATTCACAAAATCAGTACTTTTACCTCACAGAACAGAGTTGTTTGTTTTATTGTGTGACTTTCGGATATGAGCTAACGTGACGTCCACAGCAGTACTGTGCTTAGCTTCCGTGCCAGTACTTCTGTCTGCTTCCCCAACCTGGGAGCATTTCGACCGCCATCTAAGTTACTGTATGTGACATTAATACACTGACTTTAAGGATGTATACGTATATACTGTACATGTAGCAGCGTCATCATGCAGAAACCTACATCAGGTCACATGGGAAAACGCTTTTAGAGGGGTTTGAGAAAATGGCATCTTGACGCTAAAACATACATACTTTGACCAAAATTTTAATGTTCAGATTTGAATATATATGGAACACCACTGTGAAGCTACTGAATGTTAAAACTAAAATAAAGGTCCTGCCCTTTAAAGTGGCAGTAGGCAGTATATTTTTTGGCATCATTAGGCAAAAATTCCATAATAACCTTTCAGCATATTGTAATTCAAGTGTTCTGAGAGAAAACTAGACTTCTGCACCTCCTCATGGCTCGGTTTACAGGCTTTAGAACATCTAGCCCGTGACGGGAGACAGGGAGAGCATTCCTATTGGCTGTGCTCCGGAGCTTGGCGTTCCTTCACCAGATATCACAATGGCGGCGGCGTCACAAACTTTCTCATTTTACAGTTAAACCGTGCACTACAAGATGATTCTGAAAACATTTGAGGAGAGAAATAGGCATTAACGTAACAGAATATTGATTCATATTTGATCAGCGCTGCCTAGTTTGACCGTTTGGTCGAGGTTCGCGAGTGATTGACAGCCGGCTCTCATAGACGGCAGATGGGCAGCAGACCTCAGATCAGCTCTTACTGCTTGTTTTCCTCAGGTCTGTGAAATCTTTCAGATGCTGTTAGGAGCACCGGAGGACACAGAGGCACATGATTTTTTCCAGGTTACCTGTTTCATGCACTACTGTCACGATATAGCGACCGTTTTATAAAAATAACTTTTTTTTAATCATATTTGCTCCAATCTCGCCTACTTCAGCTTGAACCACTTGTTTTTGCTACTTTGCCATATATGCCTCTTTCTTGCCACTTTTTCTTCCCCGACCACATCATTTACCAACGTCCGTAGGACTGATCAAAGCAGTCATGGCAGGTGGCTGCTATGTCTAACCAGAGTGTGCGTCAACATGCCGACACTGTATGGGATTTTACATAGAAAACAATTGCTGCAGGTCTTTAGGCGCGCTATTAGCTACAACTGCTTGAGAAATGAATCGCCCACCTAGTTGCAATATATCCACACACACACACACTACACACACGGGCAGCCAGACACTTGGCACACTCCTGTGCCACCGGCTGCTCCCTCAGTGATACAAGTCACTGCCGCTCCAAAAAGCATTTTGGCTCTACATTTGTAAACCATCTAATTCTTCTCTCATTGTTGACAGAAAAATCTCTTTTGTTGAAACACCAAACAGGGATTTCAAGCATGTCAAATATTGACAAAGACACTGAAAGAAGAGAAGGGGAGCATTATTCATCTGACACAAGGCACAAGATTACAGAGAGGAAGGCCATCTGTGTGTGTGTGTGACACTTTCCTTTTATCTGGATGGAGATATGTCTTTAGCATACAGAATGCGGGCTCACAGCTTTATCTCACAAGTGAGACAGCTTGCAGCAGCTACAGTATAAGGCTGATGGTAAGTAATTGTAATGACTCATAGCTGAACCTGTCAGAGTTGTTTAGCAGAGAAGGAAGGATTCACTTTCAATAGCAGGAGATCTCTCTTCCTGTGAGACTACGGGAACAACGTGTTTAGTTTGCACACGACGGAGGAGCTGACTTACACAGACAGGTAAAAGTTGGTGATGGCCTTCAGTAAATGAAGACTGACAACTGGTTCTCAGAGGCTTTGAATACCCACTGTGGATTGCTACATCTTCATATTTTGGATAGTGTTATTTTAATCAGATACCATAATGTCATTTTATTTGCCTCATTACGCGGCATATAGGAGTTTAGGGTCCTCAATTCTTATCTGTCCTAAGCTTGCTATCCTCACCAGCAGACCATTTTCTTTTGCTCATGATCAGACAAAGCTATGTAGTCACTTGTAGGCTGTAATAGATGATTGACAGTTCTCTCGTTCTCTCATGCATTAACACAAACCCTTTCTACACCTAATTGATTGGTGGGGCTGCTCTTTGCTTCGGATTTTCAAACTTTGAAAACCTGGCACAACATGCAAATATATGATTATTATAGCCGAAATTATTCACGAAAATTGGTGTTTGAGTTGGTTTTGTCAATCGATTGAAATATTTAATAATAATGATTGTCCAGAGTTAATTGCAATTAATCGCAAATTAATCAAACATTTTTTATTTGTTCAAAATGTACCTTAAAGGGAGATTTTTCAAGTATGTAATACTCTTATCAACATGGGAGTGGGCAGATATGTTGCTTTATGCAAATGTATGTATATATTTATTACTGGAAATCAATTAATACACAAAGCAATAACAGATATTGTCCAGAAACCCTCACAGGTACTGCATTTAGCATAAAACAATATGCTCAAATCATAACATGGCAAACTGCAGCCCAACAGGCAACAACAGCTGTCAGTGTGTCAGTGTGCTGACTTGACTATGACTTGCCCACAAACTGCATGTGATTATCATAAAGTGGGCATGTCTGTAAAGGGGAGACTCGTGGGTACCCATAGAACCCATTTACATTCACATATCTTGAGGTCAGAGGTCAAGGGACCCATTTGAAAATGGACATGCCAGTTTTTCCACACCAAAATGTAGCGCAAGTTTGGAGCGTTATTTAACCTCCTTTGTGACAAGCTAGTATGACATGGTTGGTACCAATGGATTCCTCAGGTTTTCTTGTTTTATATGATGTCAGTATCTTCACTCTAGCTTTAAAACTGAGCCACAACGTTAAAATTGCATGTTGAAGCATTAAAGAAATTAATGGCGTTAAAATGAATTTGCGTTAACTCGTTTTTATCACATTATTATTGCCACTGTGGTTGCATGGCAAATCTATAAATGATAATTATTCTTAAATGGTGGAAACCATTCCTCTTACCAGTATAAGCAAACAGTCTGCAGATACTGCATTTACTAGGGTAGGATTTAGTTATTGTGCTGTATACGTTCAAGTCAACAACAAGTCATCAAGCAGACAGACAGAAACATTAGAATGTTTCACAATAACAACACGTCCAAGCAGAAATATGAAATAGGCCTAAACCCAGGTATGACCCAAAATAGCCACAACATATGAATAAAGAAGACACTGGTGTAGTACCTGAGGCACTGTCCGTCACTGTAAACTCTAGTTGTTCCTCCTTGACTGTCAGTGTGTCAGTGTGCTGACTTGACTATGACTTGCCCACAAACTGCATGTGATTATCATAAAGTGGGCATGTCTGTAAAGGGGAGACTCGTGGGTACCCAAAGAACCCATTTACATTCACATATCTGGAGGTCAGAGGTCAAGGGACCACTTTGAAAATGGCCATATCAGTTTTTCCTCGCCAACATTTTGCATATGTTTGGAGCGTTATTTAAGCTCCTTTACAACAAGCTAGTATGACATGACATTGATAGTTTCATATGGTACTAGTATCCATTAGTGGCATTAAAACAAATTTGTTTTAACGAGTTATTATCACGTTAACTTTGACATTAATACCTAGAATGGCACTTGGAGAGCGCAGACCTCCCCCCCCTGTCCGTTCAGCTTGCGCCATCATCCACGTCTATGTGTGTTTATGTTGAGATCAGCTGAACTTAGCGGAGCATCGTAAAACACTTCATTCAAACTGGACAGAAATAAAAATAAAAATCACCTAAACCGTCGTCGTTACTCTTTCCAACAATCACCAAGTGTGCTTTGATCCAACTCAACTGTAATTTCACCAAGTTTAATGTGAAAAAATGCCAAATCTATTGGTGTCCCCACCGCCCGCTCTCTCTCTGAAGGAAGGAACCCGTCTTCAGTTACACTGCGCATGTGTTATACCCTGTGGTTTTAATGCTCAGGCTGATCGGAATTCTTAAAAATATTCCTGAATCTGGAAAACATTCATTCAAATCCATCATGGACTTTTGGAGTAATCCTGCTAACAGACAAAACAAACAAACAAACCAACACCGGTGAAAACATAACCTCCTTCCTAGACCTTCGGCCTTAGCGGAGGTAAAAATTATCACCAGATTCTGCAGTTCCCTCAGATCTACGGAGCGTTTTAGCGGTTTTCAACTCATTGTTTTGGTTTTACAGTCTGCAACTTTAACTGTTGTGGGTCAGTCTCACCGCTCTCAACAACCTTGATTCCAGCATGAGCAAGCAGCTTTTTTTCTCGAGAAAAAGCTTTGATCAACCCGCTGTGCACTACCAAAGTTGGGAACGTTAAGATCCAAATATCCCCCTCAAGAGTTGACGGAGACCAAACTAGAGCTATAAGGAGAGAGTGAACACTGGACATTTGTCAGGTCACCAGAATCACGACTTCATCATTGAACTAAACTCCACAAAATAACAGTCTGTGCTGGAGACAACAGTATGTCCGTTAGAGTTAAAGGGCTGATTGATTGGCAGCGGAACACTCTGCTCCTATTGCTATTGCAAATCAACTAAGTGAGGAATCCCTAGTCTTCTGTCCGTAGGTCATAGTTGGCTGGAGCACAGTAAGTGTGTGTGTGTGTGTGTGTGTGTGTGTGTGTGTGTGTGTGTGTGTGTTGAGAGGAGGATGTAAACTGGCCGAAGCACCGTCCCAGTAGAGTCACTGAAGACTTTCGACTCGAGTCATTGATTCTAATTATAATTTCATCTGGGGGCTGTAGATTCAGAATGAAGAAGCTACTCACACACATACAGCGCTTGCACAAGAACACACACACACAACTGATTTGTAGTCCAATGGTTCTGCTGCTTTGATACGGGGCATCTGTTCTGAGAATTTGGTTAATTCCATTGTCATTGTCAAATAGGAACACACATACTCGTGAATAAGTAAGCACACGTTCACTTACATACAGACGGAATACTAACGGTCAACAAAAACAACTCAACATCCAAGTCACCAAAGTCATGGTCAGCTGATAAAGAACTTATTTACTTCTGGTTTTGGCAGAGCTGGTGCTACGCCTCATATTGTGTCTTTTAAAAAAAAAAAAAAATGACCTCTCTTAGTACAAAGCTGCTTTCAGTGCTTGGACGAAAAAAAAAGCTAACTGGTGACATCCATCATGGAGCACAGGAATGGTTCCAAGAAACACTTTGTTGGTTGGTAAGGCAAGGTCAGAGGTCAGAAAGGTTAGTATCTCCATTAGATTTAGATTACATTACGTTCTCACTGCAATCAAACCGCACTGGAGTTCGCTTGGAAGCGGTCCAAGACCTCTTCTCACAAGTGCTCTCTGGTTGTGAGATGACCGGTGTTGACCGGTTGTTTTGGTTTGCACTAGAGTATGATTACTGCGTTCATAACTGCCCAAACAAACTGCACCAGGGGTTGAACCACACCAGAGTTTGCTTAAAACAGATTAAATGTTGGCTTGTGAAAGTGCCGTAAGCTTTGACCTCATCACTCCCTAAAAGTAAGCACCAAGCTCAGCATGGCAGGGAGAAGATAGAAACTTTCCCCAAGGGTTAGAAATTTAGAAATGTCAGCATACATATTTATTTAATAATTACTTACAAATTTCCATGTGGAAACTATTGGCATTTTAATGTATAAATATGATCATGAATTTTTTTTTAGTGCTGTCAAACTTAAGGCGATAACGCGTTAACGCAAATTAATTTAAATGCCACTAATTTCTTTAACGTATTAACGCAACTTGCAATTTTAAGGTTGTAGGGGGCTCAGTTTTAAAGCTAGATTGAAGATACTGGTACTGATACATCCTATGAAACTAAAAAAATCTAAGGAATTCATTAGTACCAACCATGTCATACTAACTTGTTGTGAAGGAGGTTAAATAACGTTCTAAACTTGTGTTACATTTGGGCGAGGAATAACTTTTCTATTTTCAAAGGGGTCCCTTGACCTCTGACCTCAAGATATGTGAATGAAAATGGGTTCTATGGGTACCCACGAGTCTCCCCTTTACAGACATGCCCACTTTATGATAATCACATGCAGTTTGGGGGTAAGTCATAGTCAAGTCAGCACACTGACACACTGACAGCTGTTGTTGCCTGTTGGGCTGCTGTTTGCCATGTTATGATTTGAGCATATTTTTATGCTATATGCAGTACCTGTGAGGGTTTCTGGACGATATCTGTCATTGTTTTTTGTTGTTAATTGATTTCCAATAATAAATATATACTTATTAGCATATTTATCCACTCCCATGTTAGTAAGAGTAATACATACTTGACAAATCTCCCTTTAAGGTTCATTTTGAACAGATAAAAATGTGCGATTAATTGCGCTAAATATTTTAATTGATTGACAGCCCTAATTTAAATAGACTTTTCCAAAAGAACTACTCTATTGAGGTTTAATGAGTAGGAGGCATGTTTACTTTCATATACCCACCCAAACATACAGTACTTTACAGCTCAATGAACTCTGCTGCAGTCTTTCATTAGATTGAAGCACCCGGTAGACGAGTAAAGTGTCTGCTCGCCTGTTTGTGTATCTGAACGTGTACTAATGTGCATTAGTGTGTGTGCCTTTTGTGTTCCAAACAGCAGCGTTTGAAGAGCTCCAGGTAATTACTGCCTCTCTCTGCTCTCGCCACAGGAAACGCACTTCATTAGAAACATGGCCTCCAACGTCGACTCTGTGTGTGTGGGGGCTGTGAGAACAAGGCTGTCTGGGGAAAACTAGTCTACTAACTAGCCGAGGTTGAGTTGAGTGTGTGTGTTGAGCAGTAAGAAGAGGAAGCTGGCTGAGGGAGGGCCTACTGGTGTGTGATGTAGCACTTAGCGTTGATAAGGCCCAGCTAAAGCTTTGCTCTTGAGATTTTGGGCCATAGAGGCACCACAAGCCAAAGTGTTCAACTGTCACTGACTTTGGCTTTGAAAACGGTACACCCTTTTGTTTCAGGCTGGTGTGGTTGTGATAGTTGCTTCTTTTTCAATATGTGTGATATTTTTTAAATTCGATTGAAAGTCAGGCATGGTTAATGCTTTCTCCGCAATTCTCACAATTCCTTTAACCACAATTGTCTGCATGTACGCATGTAGGCTGTGTGCATTATGTTTGAGTTTTTACAGGAAGTATTGCATTCGCCAGTTAAATAAAAACTGAAAGCAATACTATTATTTTAAATAAATAAGTAAGTAAGTAAATAGTTATAATAGTAGGCCTATGCATATTTATTATATTTGTATTGCTCAACACAGGCCATTTCTGTAGAGATATTTAATATGACGATAGAATAGAAATCATTTTGTTTTACTTTTGTACGGCACTCTACAGTATAGGCGGATGTTTTACTGGTATCCTTTGATAATACAGCAGTCACCTTCAGTCCAAAATGGCGGAAGCGTAGCTCTGCTGCTGGGTGCAGATGTTGCAAAGGAACGACCAATTAGCTTTCACTTCTTATCAATATAAGTTCTTTGGCTTTGCTCCGGTGCCAGTGCTCCTGTGTGTCTCTCGATGCTGGGGGGCGTGCCGACCATCATCTACTGTCAGTAATACACCCACTATGGATAAGTACCTCATACAACCCCACTTCAAAACACCCAAACTATCCCTTTAAGTAATTCTACAATTTGAGAGAACATGTGATGCTCCCTGCTTTACAAGGAGAGAATTTGTGTCATCTCACAGACAGTAAAAGCTAATTAGGCCACACATCATGTTCAGCAGCCACAATACCAGCTGTAATAGTAAAGTAGTAGAGTCAATCTGCAAACAAATGATTTCTGTGATGAGAACAGACAATTTGTCGGTAGATTCTCAACTTTCCAGATTGCTCTAAAAACTTTCCCTCCTGCGCTTTCTCCTTCATCGCATCTGTGCTTAGATTAGGCTTGATCCATCTGAAAGTTAAAGTACAACCAGCTGTTCATCCATGTGTGGGGAAGCACTGAAGCACAGCGCAGAGCTGTGGTAGGCGACATAACTTTGGGGGATTAAAACCACAGAACAATCAGATACTCGTTTCCACTGTGGCTCACTACTACAAGACAGGACAAGACAAACCCACTGAAATCTATGTAGGAGACAAACCAAAACATATGACACTGCAGCAATTTATCACTCTGATTTGCAACATCCAGCTCTGTGCTTTCATTCTCTATTCACAGTATGACTATCAAAAACAAGATTACCAATCGTATCAAAATATGATATTCTAACAGCCTGTAGATTATGTAATCATACTATTCTGAGACTGCTTATCTGGTCTAAAAACATGATGGGTACATTGCATTTTGCCTTCAGTCATTATGCAACATCTTTCAACATGCTGAGCAGCAGATACATCTTTCCTTTAAAAACCTTTGGACCATCAAGGCTTTCAACATTTCTCTCAAATCTCTCAGAAAGCAGATTGTCTCCACTATTTCTGAATTTACCCCCAAACACCCCCCCACCCCCCAACGATAGTCCCATCATAGCTTAGGGAAAGCTTGTCAAACTTTGGATTTCTCCACATAATTAAACAGTGTGCATGGGGTTGTAGTAAGAGCTACAGAGACTAATACATACTGCATATGTTGGTAGTCTTTATTTAATCTTTCTAAAACCAAAAACACAAGAGCAAAAGTGTAAGAAATCAATTAAACAATGTGTTTGTCTGCTCTAATGTAAGCCACAGAACTTATATTGATAAGAAGTGAAAGCTAATTGGTCGTTGCTTTGCAACATCAGCGCCCAGCAGCAGAGCTACGCCTCCGCCATTTTGGACTGAAGGTGACTGCTGTATTATCAAAGGACACCAGTAAAACGTCTGCATACAGCTAGGAGGATCTCTCAGAACCGGATATGTCATATGAGCGTGCAGGGCGGTGCAGTCCTGTGGGTCTGATGCACGCTCATTATGTCGAGGAAAATAACTGGATTCAGCGATTAGTTCATTTTACAACTTTTAGGACATAATGATTTAAATGAGGACTCTTTTAGTTGATTTATCTAAAAAAAATAATCCTCTGATTTACAGACGTTTCTTTATACATCCACGGCCACAGACTCATTGGCAAAACAGAGTTTCATCTCTTTGCTTCTATAGGCCTACTCTTTGTGTAAGCTGCAATCGTTAGCTGGTGTACAGGTTAAAGAAAGCCCCATTAATGATGAGCACATTCACTGTGTAGTATTTCCTCAATGTTTAGAGCCCGGCCTTCGACACAACTCCAGTCCTGGTTGCTATGAGAGTTTAGGCTAACGTTAAGAGTTGTGCTGGTCTTTAGTGAATTTTGAAAAGTTTACACTCCAGCAACTTGAGCTAACGTTCCCCGAGATAGCTTTACATTCACCAAATACATTGGTTAGTCCTCATCCTATAAAAACCTTTACACTTGTAGCATTAAAAGTAAAAACAAAATAACAATGTGAACTTAAATATCATACTTATAATACTCGGATCAACTTGCTCTACATGCCAATACAAGAACAATGCAGCTTCTTTAATTACATGTCTCCTACATGGAGACTTACCATGTCTCCTACATGGAGACTTACCATGTCTCCTACATGGAGACTTACCATGTCTCCTACATGGAGACTTACCATGTCTCCTACATGGATCATCAGCTGGTAGGAATGCTAACTTTTTTATCCTTCAGCCAACTTTTAATGCAATGATGACCTCTTTTACAAGATTCTTAATTTAAAGAAGTCAGCTGGAAACATTACAAAGTCAGTCGGCGACGTGTTAAACAAACTCATGGAGATAACGTTAGCGTGATTAGCTTGCTAGCTACAGTTTTAAAAATCTGCCAGCCAAGGTTGTCATTTCAGCCAACAAATTCGGCAATTGCTGAGCAGAAATGAGAAGCTGTATTTGTCTACTTCTCTCTGAAATCAAGGACCCATTGTTTCAAAAAGGAAAACTAGAATTACCGCTTTGCGGTTGTACGCCCCCGTCCACCAGTCAAGTTGCAGTTTACATCTATGTCTGTCCAAAGGGTCATCATTTTATCCTGTTAGACACTTGTGTGAAATTGTCATAATTAGGGTATGAATTCTTAAGGTATGGCCAAAAACGTGTTTTGTGAGGTCACAGCGACCTGGACCATTGACCTTTGACCACAAAAATCAAATTATCCTTGAGTCCAAGTAGACGTTTGTGCCAAATTCGAAGAAATTTGCTCCAGGCGTTATATTTATATTTGCTCAAAGTTACCAACTGCAGTTTTAAAGTTCACAGCTGTTTAGGGCTCCACCCATGCACCCTCTATTGGTGGAACACTTTTTAGGAAAACAGACAGAAGTCAAACTAGGACAGGAAATCAAAAACATATAACAAAACAAAACTGCTATTTAAAAAGAGATATTTCACTATCTATTTCTCCTAGCCAATATGTTGTTGAATACCTCTCTGCCAAGGCCTTATTTTAAAGTCAGGTACCGTACACACACACACACACACACACACACACACAAGAACAGTGCTGACACAGCAGAGACTCAGGTCAGAGGAAATGTCCTTTGTACCTCTGCGACAATATCAAACCCCATTCATTATTTAGCATATCCTACATGTGTTTGTGTGTCAGTGAGTGTGCGCGTGTGTGTGTGTGCTCTTTTGTAAATTTAATTTTTGCAGCATAGGCAGGAGGGAAGAGGAGAGAGAGTTGTGTTAACAAAACTCAGCTAACTGTAATAATCCTGTTAGCATAACACATTTCCCATTAAGGTAAATGCTAAATCCTGTGAGTGTAATAAGCTCTTTCTTATTAATGTAAAGTGGTGTAACAAAGGTTGCCTCTCAGCGAGCACTGTAGCAGCACCGGGTTATTTGGCCCCAAGGATTGGAATTGAGAGTGGAGAGCTACATTTTCTAATTAACAGGAAGGGGAAAAAATTATTTCTGAAGTTCAGAGGTGCAGTTTATTGTTCGGTTGTTGTGTTTTAACAAAAAATGTAAGCAGCACTATCGCCGAGGAGGACATCGATAGTGGATGTATTTACAAAAATTCTGGATTTTGTTCAATTCCAACTTTTTGAACAGGCACTCCACCAAACTGACTCAAGTCTACTCAACATGAGGAACGCTATTCAACCTGTGAAAACAACTATATGCTCCTTTTACTATTTGACTTGATGATTTGTGATGGGATTAAAAAAATAAATTGTTCTCTCATGCCTCCACGGTGAACGAATAATCCAAAACTCTTGAAGTAAATTCATATCAAAACATCCTTTACAAACTCTCCCCCATTTTAATTAGTTACTCTGTCAAAAAGTCAAGCCAAGTACAAGCCAAGTATACTCTTCTGTAGGCCTATAAGGCAAGACTACTTCATTATACTTTTCTGAAGTATATATTAATAAAAATATTAAGTACAAGTAGGGCGATAAACCAAGTATACTTAGACTTTTCTGTATACTTGTCAGTATAAGCCAAGTATACTTAGACTTTTCTGTATACTTGTCAGTATGAGCCAATTACACTTAAGTATACTTTTGTTAAATATATCTCTGATAAGTACATAAAAAGTACATAAAAAGTACTCGCTATAGTCTGAAAAAATAAACCTGATGATGTCATCAATGCCATCACATTTCTATACACATACACATTTAAAACAGAAAGCGTGCGGTACAAACTGCGAGTGCAGTTTGAAAGATGTGGCCGTTTATGCGGCAGGGACGGTCTAAGAAAAGATGATGTTGACTTGCATCATGGGAAATGTAGGATCTAGCATTTTTGGAGTTTGATATGGGACTAAAAGTCCGGATATTACAGCCTCTGCTGCTGCAATTTTGACCGCTCTTTTCTAAATGCTCGTCAGTTTCCCAGCTTTGTGGAATTTCAATGCTAAATCCTTTATGTATCTCTTTGAAATAGTTTATTTCTATAATATCTGTGCACGATGGCTATGGTACACCCAAGGTTAGGGAAAAGATCATGTTTACGGATAAAAGATAAGTACATACAGCGAACATTGTCAGTCTGTGATGCAAAGTTTAGAATATTATTGAAGCCAGATGTGCTACATGTGCTACCATTCACCATCTTGATCTCCACACTCTTACTTTCTGCCTCACTTCATTTATGAACTTGGGCATAAATCACGCGGTGCAGAATCCTCCTTTCTCGATATCCCTCACCCTCGGGCCTCGGCTCCGTGAAAGAGAATGTCCAAGTGTTCCCTTTATCCCTCTGAGCTCTCAGCAGGAAAGGTGTGAGCTTCCCTCTAATTCTTTTTAATCTGTCTCTCCCAATTCTCACCCTCTTGCGCCGAGATGTCCAATTTGTGGACAGACGACCCATCTGAACCCTTGAACTCATCATTTGATCCCCCTTTTCTTCCTCTTTGTTCCTCACTTTTTGATTGTTTCCTTCTCTTCCAACTTTAACAGTGTCTTCTCTTTATCTGTTGCTCCTTGCACCAATCTCGACATTTTCTATTCCTCTTCCCCCTCTGGCCTCCAGTTTGAGGGCAATAAATTGGAGCAGTTGGTCAATAACTAGGCCTACACAAATACCAGAATCTCACTGAGTACTGCAGAAAGAAAGTGTGAGTTCCTACAGGTATGGTAAGATATAAAAAAGAAAAATGCTATCTTCTAATTTTCTTGCTCTAAACAATTTAAATGCATACTGTAGTTTTGTCAGTAAACGTTGTACCATGACATGCACAATAAAGCACCTTTAATCCTGTGGGTGTCAGGTGATTGACAGCTAGCAGAGTGTAATGTAATGCAGCAGTAGTACGAAAACACTAAACTCTAAAAGAGTCAGGAACACTGATGAAACCAAATGGATGCTCACTGTGATGGATCATTGAGCCGGGGCAATTTTCAAAACTCTCTTTTTTTTCATTCTGTACAAGAGTGAAAGGCTGTAGACACATTCCTCTGAAAGTAGAAGACTCAGATCTAATAAAATAAAACAAAATACTGTATCCCAACCAGGTCTGGCTGGGGATTATTTACCTGGGTAGGACAGGTTGTCCCTTCTGGTTAGATGTGCAGCAATAAGCCAATATTTTCAAATTTCCAAAAGCTGTGAACTTTGACACCAACTACACTATGTAGTATGCCATGGCTGGACTCGCTTGAAACCGTTCTTTTTTGGTTTTCCAGTTTTTAAAATTATTTAAGTCAGATGTGCTGCATGCGGAAAGTACATTCACTTGGGCATAATTCACGCTGTGCAGAATCATCCAACATGAAAGCGATTCCTAGTACTTGGCTGACACAAGCGTAACAATATGGGCTAATGCTAACAGTGTAGAGGCTCTAACATAACATCAGAGTGTAGCTACAAGCATGAATAACCAACCCTGTCTCGCGGGAAGGTGTATAAATACCATGACATTATACGGACATTCACATTACACAGACATTCCACGTCTCATGAGTACGCATTTTAGCCATTTCACGTCATATAATACGCTACGTGATTTTCCGCAGTTAGGTTTAGACAAGAAAACCACTTAGTTAGGGTAAGGGAAAATTAAGTATGTAAGTATGTAAACTAAGTAAAACACGTATGGAAACAACATAACACAACTACGGTCACAAACTTCAATAACACGTGAGAAACGTCACTTACAAAACAAAACACTGGTCAACAACGGTCTCAAACACCGGTCTCTCGCCCGCCATAAGTGCTCTTTCTCGCTTTTTATACGTCACTAACGGGCGGGACAGACTGGGCACTTCAGCAGTCCATGGCGGCTGCCTCGCTGAACTGCTGCATGTCTCAGGTGTGGGTGTCCACACCAGCAGCGTTTGTGCTGCTGCTGCCAGCTTTTTTTTCTACATAATGGCCATTTCCTTTCATTATAAATGTTGTTTATGTTTATTTTAGACAGGAAAAGGTTAACAAGCGTGTGCTCATTTGTAAATAATAGTAATAATCCACAAATAAAAGCCGGTAATTTTTTCATTCATGGAGCTCTGCAAGTCACCGCATGTTCTACAACACTGTCCTGCAAATATTTCAGAATAAAAGCCTTGTGTTAACAAATGAAAGAATCCTGTCCACTGAAAAAATGCTTAGGGGCTTTTATTTTGAAACAGAAGCAGGAAGTGTTGATTTAAAAATAAATCTTTACTTTATACATATCTGTGACATAGTCTACAGATACAGACATTGAAATGTTGCTGGTAAGATGTCATTATACTGTCAAAAGATAATTTTCACTGTCTGTTGTTACTGTGAAGGCATGTGGTAAAAATAGGCGAGACCTCGAATCTCTAGAAGAGTCGCAGCTGAGCTGTGCGTGTGCCATGTTGCTATTAACGTGCCATTATCATGCCATTATTGTGCCATTTATACACTTTTTCATGCGAACAGGCTGGACTAATCCATGAATGTCACAGCAGAGTAAGACACAGCAGGGAGCACAAACCTGGACACGGTAAAATGATGACTGGGCGTGACATTGCACTGTTGCAGTAATTTCTTTCATTTGTCATACAGCTGAACACGGCTGCTGGTGCTAATTCCCTTCACATACAGTAGAGGAAGCGTGTGTGGCCAGTGTTGGTGCCTGCTGACACATACACTTGTGAAATGCCATCACTAAACCAGGCACTGAGCCTCTGTTTTTGATAAGGTTTGTCCCCATGGCACACAAACAAACTGCTGTGTATGCTGTTTGCTCAGTAGAGCGTTGCCAACAAACACACACACACACACACACAACGGGTACTGACCGAGCAATGTCTCTGCACTGCCCGGAGTGTTTGGATGCATCCAGGCGAATCATCCTGGACCTAAAAGAAGCATTGTTGTTCACGGGAGTAAATGATTGGATTGTCTGAGTGTAGTGGCGCCCAAATCCCATTTTACCACAACCAGCTGGAGTGGATGGTGATGGGCGCACAGCTCCCTCACACTCTGACGTCATCGCCAGGAACAGCAATTGAAGACAAATCTGTTTATTAGACTCTCCACGGATCTTTGAAGAGGGCTTGGAGAACCAAAGGCAATTCTCACCAAGGGATACAGATGTATTACCGGTCGATTCGTTCTCTCCCCCTGCACAAAACGTTTCATGAGAGGATGGGCGAAAATGGCAAGAAGAGATTGCTCTTGCATTCACATTACATGGAAAATGTGTTTCTTCTGTAGCAGGCGCTGAAGAAAAAAACCACCTCAAATGAACAATTTTACACAATTCACTTGCAAAACCTACTTATAAAACACTTTTGTATGAACATGAAATGGCATGCTATTCCTGTGTGCACCCATGTGCAAGAAGAACTGATGGGAGCAAGATGGGGAGGGATAAGGGACTTGTAATTTTTAGTTTTGGCATGCTGTTACAAGTACCAGGAAGTCACATTCAAAGGCTGAGTTAAAGAAGAGATCCTCATATTTACTAGGGATGCACCGATTGTGAAACTCTGCGCCGATACAGATGTTTAAAACAACAATTTGGCCGATACCGATAACAATGTTTTTGTTTATTTTGTTTTTGCTGTTACTTATTCTACTTTTGTGAAGACCTCTTCATTTTGGCAGTCAACAAGGCGAATATCGTCCAATTCCGATGTTCGGCCGATAAATCGGTGCATCCCTAATATTTAATTTGCCTGAAAGTATGAAGGATAACAGGGGCGCCATCTCAGAGCTCCATATTGGAAATATACACATATATACAGTAATTACTGTATAACAAAACATGAAATTGACAATGGGTAACACTTTACTTAAACTCATTTAGCATCTCAGCGTATCCTCATACAACCGTTCGTATGATATCTTACGAAAAGTTATTCCTCATTTTTTTTTCATGCGTTTCATGCTTCAGTCTTCACAGGAAACAACTTGGTTAGGTTTGGGCAACAAAACTACTTAGTTAGGAAAAGATTGTGGTTTGGGTTAAAATAACTACAGAAGTGGCGTTACTTAAACACGGAAGTTATGAAACAAATAATTCAACGTTGACTTCTGGATTCACACAGGACACGAACACTGGTCTCCTGGGCGAAAGTCCGATGTTTTTTGACCCATCCATCCACCCTGACCTTCTCCTTACACAGCGTTTATTGCTCTTTATACTTCCTGTTTCATGATTACGTGGATTACATACAAATTGATTTGATTATAAGAATTACAGTGCATTACGTTTCATAGGTATAGCTACGATCCGTGCATGAGAACAGCCTGAGCATCTGTAAGCACTATAAAAACATTTAAGAAGTGGTTTATAACACACTATAATGCAAGCCAAAATGAAGCCATTTTGTGGTCTTAATGTACAGTTTATTAATGTACAGTATTCATATGTAACAATTATAACTTCTTCTATGAAGTCATGTTTTATGTCAACACGACTGTTTCATTGATGTTTATACAGCAGCCTGCACTTACAGGCGCCCACAGGAGGAATAATAGGCTATACTTAAGTACATCCCTGTCAGGTGTAAAGGTGTTAACTGACAAGGATATACTTATGTTAAGGATGCTTTAGCAGAGAAGCAGGAAGAAGTGGGGGATGAGGAATGAAAGGATGGAAATATCAAGTGAAAGAAAAGGATAAGAGAGACCTGTACTATTATACAAAGATTAACTGAACTGCTCACCACCGCTCACAATCAACATTTACATATTTTGTGCCCTGACCACAAATCATTATTTTTCTTTCCTGCATGTGCATGCGAGAGAGAAAAAGAAAGAAAGAGATTGCTTGGGATAGATTAACATTTAAAGCCATTATCTGAATATTAATAATAAGTGCTTGATTTCCAATAAGATGCCACCAGGCAGAAAATCACTAATCATACTCGCTTTCTTTCTCCTCACTGTGGGAAAAAACATTTTCTCAGCTCAGAGAGCGAGAACAAAACATAGAGAGACAGGGAAACAGAAATAGTGAGACGAAAGACAATAGAGAGCAGGAGGAGGGCACGGAGGGGAAAGAAACTATTGAATAGCTGTTTAGAGAAAATATTAGAAAGATGTTGAGACAATTCTCAGGCTGTGTTTTTTACACATAGGCTACACAGGACCCATAGACATGCAGGTGGGGAGATGTTAGAGTCATGGGGCTGCTCATATTCGCACTCCATACTTGGTTTGTGCTGGCAAACCGATCTCATGGGAAGGTGTATAAACAGCACAACATTACAAGGACATTCTGCATGTCAAGAGAACACATTTTAGCCTTTTTGCATGTCATTTGTGCGCCTCTTTTCACGTCATTTTTACGTCACGCAACAAAACTACGGTAACAGCCGCAGTTAGGTCTACGCAACAAAAGCGCTTAGTTAGGTTTAGGAAAAACATCATGGTTGGGCTCAAAATAAGTATGTAAACTATGTAAAATATGTACGGAAACGACATAACAGGTGAGCGGCAAACACGTCACAAACGTCACTATAAAATAACAACAACACTTTGGGACGCTAACACCGGCCTCCTGGTTGAACATCCTGTTTGTTTGACCCGTCCACCTCCCCTCCCACCCTCCATAAGCAGTCTCTCTTACTTTATATTCTACATCACTGGCTCCGAGCGTAGCATATTTACGCGAATGCGTTTACATTGAAGTCAATACAGGCTGCATGGCGTACAAATGCAACCTGGTCTCACAGGAAGGCGTATAAATACATTCCGCATGTTATGTGTACGCATTTTAGCGTTTTCGCGTGTCATTTGTACGCAACGCAAACGTCTGCTGTTAGGTTTACACAAGAAAACCACTAACTTAGGTTCAGGCAAGAAAACCACGTATTTGGGGTAAGGAGAAAACGTCATGGTTAGGCTTAAAATAAGTAAGTAAACTAAGTAAAACATGTACGGAAACAGCTATGGAAAACACGTCACAAACGTCAACAAATAACATGTGACAAATGTCACGTAACTTACAAAACAAAACACCGGTCAACAACGGTCTGGAACACGGGTCTCCTGGTTAAAAGTCCGGTGTTTGTTGGTCCTATCTGCCTCACCACCATAAGTGGTCTTTCAGGCTTTTTATGCTACGTCACCAACTCTTAAAAGAACTTAAAACTCTAGAAACTGAACAAACCCTATTAAGAAGGCCGGCTCCGTGCTGGGGACCACCCTGGAGCCCTTAGAGTTGGTTGTTGAGAGGAGGATGTTGCACAAACTGCTAAAGCATAATGGACAACAGTTTCCACATTCCCTCCACGCTCTACTGGTCAGACAGCAAAGTGTTTTCAGTGGGAGGCTCCTTCAACTCCGCTGTAATAAGGAGCGCTATACAGGAAATCATTCCTGCCCACAGCCAATGACTCTACTCTGTGCTGGGAGAGGAGACTTGGACAACACATATTTTACTTTCAATTTGCACAGTAGAGAATATATATTTTTAATTCTATTTTACTGTATTGTTTTACTTCTTTATCTAGTTTAAAATAGAGTAGTTGGTATGTATATAGAGATTTGTGAATACGTTGTTTTTGTTCTTACCTTGTGTCATTTGTGACCTGCTCCATCATTATGAGTCACATTGACCCCGAAACACATTTTGAGTTATCTGTCTGACTGTAAAGAGGAAAGTCTCAGCTTTATGGCAATACCAAGATTATCTTTCTACGACAAATATTCGATGAGATATGCTCTTTCAAAGTTCGACTGTCATGAAACATTACTTTTGAGAAAAAGGGCATTAAAGATAAGAAGTCATTTTCAGCCATTTTTTGCATTGATTAAAACACATTTATTGAGACTCAAGTCTAAATGAACACAATATGTTTTGGTCAAAAGTGACACCCAACATTTCATAATTTAGCCTATACATACTTTCATACATACATGTGCACATAGTCACGAGCACGTGATGTGCACGTGGCCACGTGCACGCGTATGACCACAAGCAGTACAGTAGTTAGGGCTAGAAGTCCATGTAGAAAATAATCCAAAATGTATGGAATAAAATTGATAAAACATAAAAAAAATATACTGTACATATGATATAATATATAGTATATATGTTTATTTCAATATAATAATAATTATATGAAGAATACACAATTAAAAATATTAAATATGGAGCCATGTGCACACAGGTACATGCACAAACTTACAAGTCCATATCCAAACAATAAAAAACCATACTAGAAAATGGATAACATATTAACAAATATTATGTACATATTATGTATGTACAATATTATATAATATTATATATAATAGAAATATAGATATAATAGAAAGACTATGAAATGTGTTGCCTGTACTCATTCTGCTGGCTTCTCCTGGAGCTCACTGTATCCTTTGACAGGGTCATGTGGGAGCTGATCTTCTCAAGGAGATCCAGATGTTTCTCATCTACAAAATGACATAAAGGGAAAAGCATAAAGTGAAAAATCAAGTCATCTCAAAGATTTTAAGCTTGCTAAATCATGTTGAATCATTGTTGAACGAGGCTTGATCATTATCATATCAATACAGCCCTATATTCATTAACATAGCCTATTCACCATGTGATATCAGATTAATATACAACATATTATTTTACTATATGTTAAGCTATTTCTTTTGCTATTTAAAATGATATCCTCCAAGAGAGACACACCTGAGACAGACAGACACCTATAGACTACACACACTGACACACACATTAGTAGCTGCTATTAATGCTTCTTAGCCTGCTCTAGAGATTTTAAAAGTCTTTAAAACAAACAGATAAAATAAGGATAGTGTAGTTTAACTATAAGAACTTACCATCAGTCATTTCTTTCATCTGGTCGCGTGTTCTCTCCATCTCCTCCGGAGTAGAGAGCGGCGCTGTTTTACAGTTTGCAGCTACACTGGTACTCCCGGCCGGGCGATCTCAGTCTCTTTAACACTGTCCTGATTTAATAACTTTAATCAGAGACATTTCGTGCCATCATCGGCTCAGCCATGAGTGGAATATCTTCCTCCTCGTCTTCCTCCAACTCTCTTTCTCCGTCCTGATCAGCGGATTGAGAGCTAGCCTAGCCTCTAGCGTTAGCCGGGCGTCCGACCCGACTCGGCGCACCCGCTGTCCTCATCACCCGGTGCGGTGAAATAATCTGAATTTAAGTCGGTCCAGTTGTCGTCAGATGTAGCACCTCTAACAGGAATTTAATTTAAAAGTCGAGCAATGTTTTCCTCACGTGAATTCATCTTGTCAAGCCCGTTATCTCCTCTGTCAACCAGCTCTATTGAGCCGAGTCAATACAGCGGACTTCCGGTAAAAACTTTACGACAACGTTATGTTTAAGAGCTTCAAAACTAGACTCATCATTTGAATTTTACATTGATTCTTACTTTGTATTAAAGCTGAGACTTTATTTATTCAGAAACGCATAAAAAAAAAAAAAACTCAAAACACACTTTTTCATAAAAAAACGTGTTTTTACAAGAATGCGCTGCCGCGACATCCGACTCATTTTGATAGAGCGGGTCACATTTGTGTTAGGGATGCATGTTTTTGTGATGTATGTAAATTGCTGCTGTAACACCTCAATTTCCCTTCAGGGATCAAGAAATTCTATCTATCTATCTATCTATCTATCTATCTATCTATCTGAAGCATTTATACACGGATGCGTTTACATTGCAGTCAGTACAGGATACATGGCATTCAAAAGACACGGAAATAAAGAAAGACGTACTTATTGCACGCTAAATGCCTTCTGCATTATTGTTGCATTTATACGCCTTTTTGTGCGAACGGGCTGAAAAATGACGCTCAAAAAGCAAGAACAGCGTTCTTATTGCACTCGAAATGACTTGCGATTACCGTGTCATTCATACTCCATTTAGTGCGACCAAGCTGGTGCTGGACCTGAACTGGCCACCCTCTGTTTCTGCACAGACTGAGCTACTGCCGCCCCCAAGAATTATGGTAAAATGATACGTTCAATGTCAGTAATGAATTCAGTTTACAGCCATGAAATGCCTTGACCTATAATCAGTTACCCCTAACCACAAAATAAATACAACCTTTACCATCACTCTTTTTAAATTCATCCCCTCGCTCTAGTCTTGCAAATACAATAAAATAATTGTCCTTTCATAAAGTGTGGTGTGATCGCTTTGGCTGGAAAGTAAAAAAAAAAAAAATTATGATGGAGCCAAACCAAACCAACTGACATATCAATTAGTAAAGCAAAAGGCAAAAAAAAAAAAAATCTTGGCTTCAGGGTATCAAGACTCCACATGGATGCTTTAGCAAGCCATTTGATAATTGGAGCACAGATGGTGTGTAACATAGCTACAAGTCCATCAAACAGCCAGGGACGACAGCTTTCCTTACTGAGAAACAAATTCAGTCTGCAGCCAGGTCTACTGGAGTTTAATTTGGCGACTGGCAGGGTTCTCATTTCTCGTTCTCAAACTTGTTTCCAGCAAACAAAACTAAGATTCAAGCTCAACAAATCACACTCTCTGCCAAAAACATACTTTCTTTGACACAGAATGTGTCATTTGATGCATGTCAAAACAGCCGCCCCCTATTATTTTCAATGTAAACCCACACGCCGGCGAAGAAGCGCTGTTGTCCTATTTTCCAGCTTTAATGGCGGTCAACACTCCAGGAAAGCAGTTTTTTTTTTCCACAGTTGTTCCCTGGATTGGCACATTCCAACTACTGTACCTTGCTTTTTCTCTAGTCGAGTGATAGCATGTCTTCTTCTGTGGGCTTGTAGCTGTCACAATGGATGAGGTGAAACTTATTGAGTTAGAAAAACATCCAGACCTATGCCAGCTGCAAGCATGTCTGCATACAGATAATATAAAGTAAGACACTTCCTGGTGAGTTCACTCCTTTGTGAGGAAAGTGAAATAATCCACAAGTAACTCATGTATTCAGGGCAGCACTCCAAATTAACTTTACAAATATCCTCACTTAAAGCAGCAGTGGGTAGACATGGAGCAAATGTGATTTAAAAAAGTTTTTATTTTTTTATAACTCCTCCGGTGCTCCTAACGGCATCTGCAAGATTTCACAGACCGGAGGAAAACAACCAATCAGAGCCAAGCTGGAGTTTGCCATCTCTGAGCAGCTGTCAATCACTCGCAAACTCCGATCTAACGGTCAAACTAGGCAGCACTGATATATATAAATACATAAATGTGAATCAATATTCTGTTATCGCAATGCCTATGTTTTCAGAAACCTCTTGTAGCGTACTGTTTAGCTGTAAAATGAGAAAGTTTGTGACCTGGCAGCCATGTTGAGATAAGTGGTGGAAATAAAAAAACTAAGCACCGCCCACCAGCCGGAGTAAACTTTCTCATTTTACAACTAAACAGTACACTACAAGATGTTTCTGAAAACATTTGAGGAGAGAAATAGGCATTACAGTAACAGAATATTAATTCATATTTGATCAGCGCTGCCTAGTTTGACCATTTCATCGGAGTTCGCGAGTGAATAACAGCTGCCTCCGTTGAATGAACAGCCAATAGGAGCGCTCTCTCTCTCAGAACTGACCTGTGATTGGCTAAAGTCTTCCGTCACTATTTTTTAAAGCCTGAAAACAGAGCCATGAGGAGGTGCTAGTAGTCTAGTTATCTCTCAGAACACTTGAATTACAATATGCTGAAAGGTTATTATGGAATTTTGCCCAATGATGCCAAAAACATTCTGCCTACTGCAAGTTTAAGGCCACAGGCGCAGTTTGCATTGGTTCAGCACTGAACCACCCTGGTGGCCGTACCCAAAAATGCATGGAATTTAAATATTATCTATAATTTTTTTAATAACACAGAACTAATCATTTATTGCTATGATTAATAATATTAACCTTGCTGTGACTTCTTGTTGACAGAATAAAAAAATCAACAAAATTGCTTCGCTTGCGGCCAGCTAGGACATTCCAGTAGAACACAATGCAATCAAACTGATTTTGCCGCTGACGCTCACTCACATCGCATTCAGTTAGGGCACATTGTAGTGTATTAACATACCCAACAAGTACTATAGGTCAGTGGTGGACGGTATACTGGGTATATCCCACCTCTTTTTCTGGCGGTTTACAGTATACCCAACTATCAGCCAAAAAGCCATTGGAATGTATAGGAGAATTACCCACTTCCTCTACCTAGTAGTACAGCCACGTCATCAACGGCCACTACACCACTGCTGTAGGCGTATCAACAAGCCTGTAAGGCTCATCTCTGGTTTACTGTCGGGTTTTGCGGTTTGTGCGAGTTTGGTTTCTATGATAATTTTTTGCAATATTCCATCACTCCTTGCTGGTGCCCAATCATTATTTTTTGTGTAAACGATCCCTCTTTTGTACAAATCATGTGAACCCCAAACCTTAAAATTCAAACTGCACCTATGCTTTAAGGCTCCTTTACACTCAACGTACATCGACACAGGTGTTTCCACTTATGTTCCCTGATTGGACCCCTTCTCAGGACTTTGTGGGTATGTGTGAGCATGTAAAACCTTCTGACTCTGCTGTAAGTTCTCTTGCACCTGTTAGGGTAGAACAACTTGCATAGAGTTTTGTTATATCTCATAATACCCCCACACAGTTCCACCCAACCAACTTGAGCAGAGGTCTAATCAGCCCTAGCAACTGAAAATATGTGTGTGGGCGAGCAGGACCTTTGAGTTCACTTAGGCAGGTATGTTTCTAAGGAAATGTAATTGCCTCATTCTTTTGCACACTCATTCATCGTAACTCTTTCAAACCTGTTCTTTAAATATCTGAGAAAAGGTTTGATTACAATGTTTAAGTGGTTGCCCAGCAGCAGCCTTACAGCCTTCATCAAATAAAGTAAAGAAAAATCAATGACTTTAATCTAATTTACAGACATCTGCCAACGATTCTGTCAGTTCTCATCCATCTTAAAGGGGCACTTCCATAAAGTATGGGGACTCGTGAGAGACAAATTAAAACAAGGCTAAGAGTCTGCAGCCATGTTAGCGACTCTTTGAGACTTTTCTTGGATACAGTGGAGCTTTGAGCTAAATACTAACCTCAGCAAGCTAACATGCTTATAATGACAACATGCTAATATTCAGCAGGTATAGCAAGCTAACATTTGCTAATTAACACTGAACACAAAGTAAAACTGAGGATGATGGGAATGTATTATTTTTCAGGTATTTGGTCAAAGTATTGGACAAATTAATTTTTTTGTCTAGAAGGTAACCCACAATTTGCGAAACCCTTGCGAGATGGTTAAAATTAGGCATTGACCTTGAATGGCTAAGGTTAGGCATCGACTTTGAATTCTTAAGGTTAAGGTTAAGCATTGATCTCAAATAATGAAGGTTAAGCATTGACCTTGAATGGCTAAGGTTAGGCATTAATCTTGAATAGTTTAGATTAGGCATTGACCTCAAATGGTTAAGGTTAGGCATTTATCTCAAATAGGTAAGGTACCCTAGTAAGAGTCAACCAGCCAGTGGCTGCATACTGTCAGAGTTCAGCCTTCTGAAAAATGATCGAATTGGTGACAATCAAGATATCTTGGCTTTTGGTTGTGTCTAGAAGGTAACCTACAATTTGTGAAACCCTCGCAAGATGGTTAAAATTAGGCATTGACTTTGAATTCTTAAGGTTAAGGTTAAGGTTAAGGTTAAGCATTGATCTCAAATACTTAAGGTTAAGCATTGACCTTGAATGGTTAAGATTAGGCATTGACCTTGAATAGTTTAGGTTGGGCATTGACCTCAAATGGTTAAGGTTAGGCATTGACCTTGAATAGTTTAGGTTGGGCATTGACCTCAAATGGTTAAGGTTAGGCATTGACCTTGAATAGTTTAGGTTGGGCATTGACCTCAAATGGTCAAGGTTAGGCATTGACCTTGAATAGTTAAGGTTAGGCAATTACCTTGAATAGTTTAGGTTAGGCATTGACCTCAACCAGTTAAGGTTAGGCATTGACCTTGAATGATTAAGGTTAGGTTAGGTTGTTGGGCAGCAAGATTTTGGAAGTCTTAGCACGTTTTCTCAATTCGTGGATTAACATCTAGACACGACCTTGACTTATAGTCCTTAGTATGAGTCAACCAGCCAGTGGCTGCATACTGTCGGAGTTTAGCCTTCTGAAAGGAGTAATGAGCAATAAACGCATAATGTTAAGTGTCACATCATCTCTGTAATATCTGTAGAGAGTTTCCCTAAACTGGCAGCACAATAACTGTTCCTATACGTCAGGGAGAATGTAAAAGTTATTGCGAGGGAATACAAAAGTAGTTCAGTAAAAAAATATTCTCACTGACCCTTTGGTGGCTCCGCACTAATGAGCCGCCTACCTCCTCTTCTCTTCCATGACTGAGGCAAAACATCACCCTATTCCCCTGCCATGAGCTCCGTATAAACACATGAACTTTGTGTTTGACTTTTCTTTCTTCCTACATGGCTCTTTGCTCTTTGCTCACAGGATGATGAAGCTACAATCCTCCACTGATCTCTCTTCAGAAATGTTGGTTGACAGGGGGGGGGGGGGGGGGTCAGAGGTAAGCTACAGAACTGGTATGAACAGGGATTCAGCATTTAGCTCAAGAAGAGATGAAAGTGCTCTGAACCCAGCTCCCTTGTATTTGTTTTATATCTTTTATTAATTATCCCGACTTTGATTTGCTGTCTGGTGGGCAGATTGTTGCTCACCCGTTTGGTAAAGCCGCTCTATAAATACACTCGCCTTAACTTGACTTGAAAGACGGACTGTGCAAATAAACAGTGGAGCTGATGTCTGTAGACCCTTGATGATCAATCGTACCTGGGGCCACTGGTTGCCATGGTAACTCTATCCTCATTATAAGGAACTGGCAAAGCTTACAGCAGAGGAAATCTAAAGAAAGGTGGAGAGAACAGCAGAAACAAAACCAGGGAACGAGTGGAACAAGGCTGAAAGGAAAGCGTGTGTGTGTGAGAGGTACAATAGATAGTACAGATAGTCTAAAGAAATATCCAAATGGAAGGAAACAGCATGTACTAGTTTCATGATGAGGTATTTGACTGTCAAACCCGCTCAGAACAGCTTTTAACGCACTTTGATATCAATTCAACATGTGATTAGAGCTCTGAAATGTCACAATTTGCTTTGATGATGATGGTTGAAAGCACTTCTTCGAATCTCCCGTGAGTCAACTAATGGGTTGATAGCGGGTGACTGAGATGGTCATGATTCCTCTTTCTCTCTTTTTTTTTTCTATGCTCATTAAACCATTCAGTCCCCACTTGTGCCGAGTGGATGAGAGCACAGCTCGGTCTAACTTCCCATGCAACGAAACTGCACCGTCAATTACGTTTTGAGGTAAACACATTTTCTCCTGGATTACGTTTGTTTTTGCAGCCAATTCGTACGGAAAATTGTATAAATGCCACGATAGCATGCAACAATTGCACCTTTCTTGATTTCAGAGTGTCATTTGTACGCTATGCATCCTGTACTGACTGCAATGTAAACGCATCCACGTATGAATGCTACGATAAGAGCATACTCTTAAACTGTTTTTTTAGGAGGGCCTTTTTTTTAAGTGTCTAAAATACGTTTTGCTGCCGGCCTCGTCCACAGCGGTACATAGCTTTGTTCCCGTGTTGGTACTCCTGTCTGCTTTCCCAAACTGGGGGCGTGCCGACCGCCATCTAACACTGACTATGGATAAGTACAACCCCACTTCAAAACACTCTAACTATCCTTTCAATTGATGCATGAAAGCGATGGTTTTGTATGAAAGAGTGAGGATTACTCTCTAAAGGTTATCACAGGTCTCCATGAATTCTTAAGACATTCATGGTCCTCAGAGGATGAATCAGATTTAAGATCGGATTTTGAGTGTACTACATGTACTTGACTACAAATTGGAGATATACTGTACATTCTCTGTAGCAAGCAATTGTTCTTTAGAAGTAAGTATTTTCATCCGAGTGATTATTTCACTCTTACTTTAATAACTACAGCAAAAGAAATCTTCCTGAAAAGCCCGACAACAGTGTGTTCAAACCGCAAGCAACACGTCCTTTCATCTCCTACTGAGGTGGGTGACCAGAGCTGTCTTTACACAGCTTCACACTGACATAAAGCCAAATCTACCCTGGCTAAGATCCTTCATGAATATCCTTTTCAGTCTAAAGGAGAGATGAGCACTGAGCCACCTCTCTAGCAAGCAAAGCAGCCCGAGCAGAACCCCATTTATTCGAGCTGAATGAATGCGGGTGCAAATGGCACCTCGCAACAAAAACATTCCCTCACCTTTCCACGAGAGTTACCTCGTAATCATCGAGGCGAGTAATGCTGAAATCATTTACGGATTGCTTTAAAGTGCAACTGTGAAAAAGACTGGTATGTGGATCTGGTATTCTTAACTGTTCTGAGACAAAGTAAAGATGATGAAACCTCGCAAGTGTGTACGGAGTCAACAAATTTGTTTCCATTGGCGAGTAACAGCAGATTTCTGAGCTTTCATTATCATTGTGCTATTGTCTCATTGTTTTATTTGTTGTGTTTAAAAAAAAAAAAGACAAAAACAAATTCATTATACTTCAGGAATAAGCTTTGGCATCAGCTTTCTCTTTCTGTTTATTTTCACCTCATGCTTCCTAATTTGTGTCTGCCAGATAGCAGCTGAAAAGACACAACTCTATGAGCAGAGAAATACACTGTCTGTCTGCCTGTATAACAACACTAGATAGAAGTAATTGGAGTCAGTTAAACTGCTCGCAGTCCAGTTTGGCCCTTTGACACCTGTAGCAGCTCATAACGTAATAACTGTGCTTACGGTTTGTTTATTAATATCCCTGTTAGCTTTTGCATAGCAGCAGCTATTCTTCCTGGGGTCCGCACAGTTTACATGGTGACAATGCAAAAATACACATTCACACTACTCATCATAATACACCAACATAAGACATCGTAATGCACGTCTACTGTAAAAAAAACAATAACATCTGATACTGTTTAAAGAACACAAACACAAAGAAAATAGACTGAATCTGTCATGATGTAACAGATAAATATCAGATAAAACCTTGTGTGCATAATGTAATGACAGTTTTGTGCACAATGTAATAAGTTATTACATCATGAGAACATTATTACATTATAAACTTAGCAAAGAGTTTAATAATGTTATAAATTCAGCTCATAATGTGATCATTTCAGAATACAGTACCGTCCTTGTTTTCTTAAAGCATAGGAACCCTCTAGTTTTACATGACACATGTGGAGTAGTTCATTTAAAGCAACTGGACTTCGTCTGTTAGGTCTAGAGCAGTTGTTCTCAACCTGGTGGTCCCGAGATCATTTCTGGGGGTCGCCAGATGTAGCAAAAAAAAAAACATTTTAGTCTGGGTAAAGGTTTTTACTAGGGCTGTCAATCGATTAAAATATTTAATCGCGATTAATTGCAAAGAAATTAAAAAGATTGTTCAAAATGTACCTTAAAGGGAGATTTGTCAAGAATTTAATACTCTTATCAACATGGGAGTGGGAAAATATGCTGCTTTATGCAAATGTATGTATATATTTATTATTGGAAATATATTAACAACACAAAACAATGACAGATATTGTCCAGAAACCCTCACAGGTACTGCATTTAGCATAAAAAATATACTCAAATCACAACATGGCAAACTGCAGCCCAACAGGCAACAACAGCTGTCAGTGTGTCAGTGTGCTGACTTGACTATGACTTTCCCCCAAACTGCATATGATCATAAAGTGGGCATGTCTGTAAAGGGGAGACTCGTGGGTACCCAGAGAACCCATTTTCATTCACATATCTTGAGGTCAGAGGTCAAGGGACCCCTTTGAAAATGGTCATGACAGTTTTTTTTTAGTATGACATGGTTGGTACCAATGGATTCCTTAGGTTTTTTTTGTTTCATATTATGTCATTATCTTCACTCTAGCATTAAAAGTGAGCTCGCTACAACCTCCGAAAGATCGTTGCGTTAATGTGTTAAGAAAATTAGTGACGTTAAAACAAATTTGTATTCACCAGGTTATTTTTGTGTTCAAAACAATCATGTAAGGATTTCCCAAAGTTTTGAATTGTATCACAAGCACAAAACAGTTGCGTAGTTTATGATGTAATAATGTAATAATTATATTATTACATTATACACAAAACTGTTTAAAACATTTCAATTATTACGTTATGCAAAGTTATTACGCTATGATTTGCTACAGACACCAAACCAAGTTTGAAAAAGTGTTACATCTGTCTTAAAACTGTGTTCAAAGTACGTGAGGACACACAAAAGTAACAGATGCACATAAGAACAGCTGCGTATGACCAATCATATTTACTGTCATCTCCCAGTTGCACAACAGGGACAGTCTCGGCTGATTTCCTTAACATCATCAAGCACTTTATGCAACGAGTTCATTACACCGAGCACTCAAGCAAACGCTGTCTGAGTTGTGTGAATTGTGTGTGTGTGTGTGTGTGTGCGCGCAGTGAACACAATGTCTGAGTGTCTGGGCATCCGTTTCTCTGGGCATACGGTTGTGTTTTCATATGCATGTGTTTGCTTATTTGACATGCCGCAATCAGACAGAATTAAACACAAGGAGACAGATAATGGGACATTTAATTTACAAAATGATGTGACTGTGAGTGTGTACGTTCGGCTGTGTGTGTGCGTGTGCACGAATCCTCCTGTGATTGTTGCAAATGGGTAGCAGGGGGGTCATTATACTGTGGAAAACATCTGCGTCGCTGCTCTTTTATTTTTTGTACTTAATGTCCAATTATAATAATCACTGTGGACACGCGCAGACACACACACATGCGCACACTCATACAACAGAATGCACATTAGTTGCAGCTCTAATTAAAGTTACAGAGAGATGGCAGCTATGGAGGAACTTCTTAATGTGGTCTTGGCGCTTCCCATTCATTTTCCTCCGCCAAATCAGTGTCTAAATATATCTGTGATATTTGATGTGAGGATTTAAAAGACATTAGATGGAGGACACAGAACGCACTGAGATTAATTGTGTCCTCTCAATAACTTACTAAATGCCCCGGTATCTACCCACATTCAAAGAATTTCGAATACCCAAATGGTGGACATTCACTCCTGCAACTTTTTATCTTCTGCACCACCTGCACTGATTTTATGAGCCAAGGCGTAGGATACAAAGCGGAGTCAAGTGCAACATGCACAGAGGGAATGACAGCGCACTATTGTGTGACTAGATGTAGAGGATTCTCATACACCGTTCGTAGCTACGAAAAGTAATACTTTGCACTGTAATTTGTATATATCCCACAAAAATCAATGCATATTTAATCCACTTAATCGTGAACCCGGAAGTATAAAGACCAACAAACGCCGCGTAGGGAGGAGGTCGGGGTGGATGGGTGGGTCAAAAAACACCGGACTGCTGTTTGTACCCGGCGTGAAACCAGAAGTAAACGTTGATTTATTTGTCAGGTAACATCCGTACTTAATTAACGCCTCTTCCACAGTTTTTTTTTAACCCAAACCACGACAACACATTCTCACTCCCAACTCGTCAAATACCGCTGTTTGGTCAGCATCAAAAACCAACGCACCCTTTAGCAACAGTATGTGACGAACCGGGCTCTCGACTTGCTCCAATGTAAACCCACCAGCGGCGATATTTGACGGTCGGAGAAAGTGACGTAGTATTAATAAGCGTGAGGGTCCGTTCAGGGTGGGCATGAGGAGTGGTGGATGGGTCAAACAAAAACAAGACTTTCAACCAGGAGACTGGTGTTCGTGTCCCGTGTGAAACTCAAAATACCGTTGATTTATTTTGTCATGTCAGTCTTTAGTCATGTGACTCGTCTGTATCATCAGTCACGTGAGTCACGTGAGTTGTTACTATCGTCAGCCCCTTAAGTCACGTAAGTCGCTAGTCAGTGAAGTTAACACCAACCACGACCGTTTCCTAACTCTACCTAAGTTGTTGTGTTGCCTAAACCTAACTTCATGCGAAAACGGAAGTTTATTTGGAAAGGACACTATGCATGTAACGAGTGTACATTGACATGCCGTCCCCGGTCCCGGGCATTGACCAAACAGCGGTATTTGCTGAATGGGAGTGAGAATGTGTTGACCACGATCTTTCACTAAACCTAACCAAGTTGTTTCCTGCGAAGATGGAAATTTATTTTGAAAAGACTGTCTGCATGTAACGAACGAAAGTTGACACGTGCTTCTGGACATTCGTAAGAAAATGCACGAAAAATGCGGAATAACTTTTTGTAAGATAGAAGAACCGTTGCATGAGGATATGTTGACAGGACACACATGGAAACAGCGTTGATAAAAACGAAGATTAAAGGTCCCATATTGTAAAAAGTGAGATTTTTTAATGTTTTTATATTATAAAACAGGTTTAAGTGATATATAAATACTGTTAAACTATCAAAATGCTCAATATACGGAGAAATACACACAGCCCGTATTTAGAAATTGTGCATTTGAAACAAGCCGTTAGGATTTCTGTCCATTTGTGATGTCACAAATATACAATATTTAGACCATTACACGGTTTTAAATATAAACATTCTAAACGTGTCCCGTTTATTTCCTGTTGCAGTGTATGTAAATAACATCAGCTGACAGGAAGTAAACATGGACCCAAACTGCTGCCTAGCAACACAATTCTGTTGCAATTCTGTTGCAATTCTGTTGAAATGCACTAAAACGGAATGTTTCAGACAGAAGATAAATACAGGTATATTCAAGCAGACAGTATGAGGAAAATTAAGTTTTTTTTTAACATTACAGCATGTCAACATGTTCTAGTAGAAACCCCAAATACAAGTAAGAACCTGAAAATGAGCACGATATGGGACCTTTAAGGAATGGATGATGGCATGATGGGAATCAATATTGGTTGTTTGCTCAAATCCTTGAAGTTGTAATCCTGAAGATTCAAGTTCTGGTGGATTTGCGGTTTAATAACGATAGCAAACACTCGCTGAGCAGCTACAGTACTTTGTCAGAAATACAACAGAAGATCCACCTGTATATCAGTTTGCAGTGCAACCAGGAAAAGTTGTGTCGTTAATGAAGTCAGTCAAAAATAACCGCAGCCACAATCTGATTTCATGCTGCACACGGCGCGAGTAGTTTTCCACACAACAGCAGGTCACAGTAAAGTTGATTAGCTCGCTGAGGAGTTGAAGGTGTGCAGTCTGTCGCCTGCAGCTCTTCATCTAAC
This sequence comes from Sebastes fasciatus, assembly GCF_043250625.1. Taxonomy (NCBI): domain Eukaryota; kingdom Metazoa; phylum Chordata; class Actinopteri; order Perciformes; family Sebastidae; genus Sebastes; species Sebastes fasciatus. The sequence goes on from NC_133804.1 coordinate 3,766,250, forward strand.
AGCTCACTGTGGCTGCTCCGCACTGTTCATTACTCACTTGCAAAAATTAAAACTGTTCCGCTCTCAGAAGACGATGCCGATGTGAAGCAGCAGTAGGGGGTTCTGTTTACTTTAGTAATGACTTAATACAGTAGTGATACTGAGTAAAGAGAGTGAACAGTAAACAGTGACAAAGTTATCAGTGAGATGAAATGACACTGGTTTACATGTGTGCATTGTTTTCCTGTGAATCCCTCATACGCAGGTAGGCAATCTGAATCCAGAGCGATAATGGTGGACTCTGCCATTACCAATAAAAACTACTATACAGAGAGATACTTACTGAATGTAAATACATTGAATGGCTATCGTGGAAAAAATGCTGACCATATGAAGTATTCACCCATTTTGAATGTTATCAGCCGATTGAATGGGCGTCCTTAGCGGTTATCACTATCATTCTAGTGCTTCACATCGATCAAACTGCTCCTATCACGTTGTGAAAGTGAAACTCAAGTCGTGAATTGAAAGAAAACAACGTTAGGTTTAAACTACATGGTTAGGTTTATGAAAAGATTGTGGTTTAGGTTAAAACAAGTATGTTTGTTACGTAAAATAAGTATGTTTTTTTTTGTAACTTACAGAAGTTATGTAACAAAGGTACGGTAAAAGAAGTCAATGTTGACTTCTGGGTTTCACACGGGACACAACCAGTGGTCTCCTTGGTGAGAGTCATGTGTTTGTTTGACCCGTCAATCCACCCCGACCTCCTCCTTATGCACACTTGGTTGCTTTTTATACTACATAACCTGACCTCCTCCTTTGCTCCTGTATGTATAATTACTACGGCCAATAGTGGTCAGCGTCATGTTCTTGTACTTGTATCGCTGATCAGCCATGTGAATAGATGATTAGGGCCTGAACCTACTAGTGTGTGTAGCAGGCCCCTTCTAACCCATATCTATGAGGTTGATAATCACTGTTATTACACGGCTGTGTTGAATACTTGATTCTGATTGGTCAATCACGGCATTCTGCGGTCTGTAATTTCTGTATTACAGACCGTTGCTATGTATAACAGACCGTTGCTATTGCCACAGTTCTGATGTCGGACTCTGGCGGACCGTTTTTGTGTCAAAATATTGATTTCTTCAGTAAGTAGCCGTGTAATAAGTGGGATAATGGACAGCTAGCGGGTCATTGTTGTGAAAGAATCCCTTTCAGGGCGATGAGAGACCTCTCCACACCTTCTTTCACAACAATGACCGGTTCGCTGTACAGTATTCCTTACATAATGCCCATTCAGTCGGCTGATATCATGTTGACATAGCCGGGCTGGCCATGCCTTTTAGTGCATGCTAGTGCATGTGAGCGTGACCCACTGGCTAGCTCATGGCCGCTGCTCTGCACTGCTCTCATACGACGGTTACAGCTCATAACGCCGTCCCGACTGACATCGTCGTCACGAAAGAGTAGCTCCCACCCTACTTGTTTTACTTTTGTACGGCACTTTTTAGGTGGATGTTTTACTGGCGTCCGGTAGTCGCTTTCAGTCCAAAATAGTGGAAGCGTAGCTCTGTTGCTGGGCGCTGATGTTGCAATGGAACGAACAATTGACTTTCACTTCTTGGCAATATACAGTACGTTCTTTGCCGTAAGCACAGTTAGCCGTGAGCTGCCGGCTCAGCCATGTTGAGAGCCGTGTGGAGGGAATGTGCTCTGAATTATGCACCTTTAAGGATAACTTTAAAATATCTGTGTATTTATTTTCTAATCAGCTACTAAATGGACCTGGTGGTGAGCTTCTTTTCTCAACTGCTGTTTCCAAGATCAGAAATGAACTTTGAACCACAACTTTTAAGCCAGCATGCACAAAAAGTAATTAAAGTGCTCAAAAAAATAAAAAATAAAAAATGTTACATATACAATTCCATGATAACTGGGCAACTCCATGTGCTGATGAAGATCATGTGATATCATCAAAAGCATTCCACAAAGGACAGATCCAGACAAAGTTTACCAGGCATCTTTCCCATATGATCTAGCAGTCAGGATTCCTGGTTTTCACCCAGGTGGCCTGGGTTCAACTCCCGGTATGGGAACAGTTCAGTAAGATTTCCTTTCTAAGGGTCGGTCAACTCTTAACTTAACTACCCATTTTGTAATTTAAGCACGACGACTTGCGTTAGGCTGTTTTCCCATTGGAATTGTAAAAGCTTCATCTTAAAGTGAGAGAGTGAAACCAACAGTTGTCACTGAGTCAATTCCACTTTTTTTAAACTGGAATACATATAGTGCTTCACACACACAATATTTAAGGTCAATGCTAGGATGTGAACTGGATGGTAATATCTTCTGGACTCTATCTTTTTATCAGCTGCTGGATAAGTTGACCAATGGGACATACTCCTAAAAAAAGCTGGTGTAGTCTTCTAAAGGTGAGAGAAGAAGTCTTGCTAGGAAAACCAGGACAGGGAACCTGAATGATTAATGCCTTCAGTTATTCACCAGCTAAGGTCAGGCAGCTCCTGGGCCGTTGATCGGGTGTCAAATACTGTGTTTTAAGAGAAAAGCTAAATATAAAGGCTAAGGCTGTTAGAGTTAATGTGATAATAACGTGTTAACACAAATTTGTTTTAACGCTACTAATTTCTTTAATGCATTAACACAACTTGAGATTTTTAGGTTGTAACAGGCTCAGTTTTGAAGCTAGAGTGAAGATACTGGCAGCATATGAAACTAGAAAAACCTAATGAATCCATTGGTACAAACCATGTCATACTAGCTTGTCATAAAGGAGGCTAAATAACGCTCAAAACTTGCACTAAATTTTGTCGAGGAAAAACTGTCATTGCCATTTTCAAAGGGGTCCCTTGACCTCTGACCTCAAGATATGTGAATGAAAATGGGTTCTATGGGTACCCACGAATCTCCCCTTTACAGACATGCCCACTTTATGATAATCACATGCAGTTTGGGGCAAGTCATAGTCAAGTCAGCACACTGACACACTGACAGCTGTTGTTGCCTGTTGGGCTGCAGTTTGCCATGTTATGATTTGAGCATATTGTTTTATGCTAAATGCAGTACCTGTGAGGGTTTCTGGACAATATCTGTCATTGTTTTGTGTTGTTAATTGATTTACAATTATAATTATATACATACATTAACATAAAGCAGCATATTTATTCACTCCCATGTTGATAAGAGTATTAAATACTTGACACATCTCCCTTTAAGGTACATTTTGAACAGATAAAAAAATTTGACTAATTTGCGATTAATTGCAATTTAATATTTATTTGTTATTAAATTAAGTTCTGTATCACTGTATTGATTAGCACGTTTCCATCTGTAGACTAGCTAGAGTTAGATTTTTCAAGCAAGCGGCTACTCAAAACTAGCCTACTGACTGCCTCGGATGTGTTCGCTGGTGACGCTCGGCCTCACAGTTCACAGCGAGAGTCTCCCGAGCTGGAAGGTTTTTCACTTGGCAGTCAAAAGGCATTCTGGGAAACGTTGGAAATCACAACATTGATTTGGAGGGAGACAAAGAAAGAGAGAAAAAGAAGAGGAGATTTTCCTCCCGAGGTAACTTTCCTACACCCTCTCTTATTTTTATCTCTGCTTATTCTGCCTGAGAAAGGGAAAGCAGGGACTCATGAGTCATCCTTCCATTATCCATTCACCCATCCATCCGTGCACCCCCTCCTCCGTCTCTCTCCTCCCTTCTCGTACATACACTTTGTCTCTCTTGTCTCTCCGTCCATCTCCCTCTCCTTCACCCCTCTGTGAGCCTCTCCCCGCTTTCTCCCAAAATCCAATTAGTCGGAGCTGACTCTTTCCTCTGCAGGACTACTGAGAAGAGAGAGAGAGACACAGAGAGAGGGAGAGAGAGAAGGATGGGAAACACTGCCAGCAGAAATCCTTAACCAGAATTTTCTCAACCTAAGCTTATCCCCTGTGGTTTGACCACAGAGAACAGAGGAAGGGAAACAAGGAGGTGAACAATTGGAGGACAGGCTACTGGCAGAATCCGTCAGCAGAAATCCCCTGCCTCCAAATGTTCGGTTCTCTTTTATTCTGAAGGTGTGACACTAGAGACGGGTCATACACAATTAATATTTTGAAACAGTGTTGAATTTTTTAGTAAGTAAGTAATCTATGGCCTCTGTTTATTAGCTGGACATATAACGTGAAGACACTCACTTGCAGACATTATTATAGTCCTTTCACATTTATACTGCACCTAAAATAGACACAGCAAATCTTCATTCCCTTCATGATGTTACTAAAACTCCCCCTCTGATGAGAATAACAGCGAATTACAGTAAAAATTTAATAATATGAAATTATTCCTTCATGAGTAGCCAAATTATATTTCTTGTTAGACAGGGGTAATATACAGCCCAGTCGCACAGCAGTTCATGAAATAGTCACAAAATGTAATGGATTGATTGGTGTACATTGACACAGATTTCACTTTTTTTCCCCTGATGGTTGGCACAAAATCAATTCGTATGTAATCCACGTAATTGTGAACCAGGAAGTATAGAGGGAGGCGAACGCTGCGTAGGGAGGAAGTCGGGGTAAAAAAAACACTGGACTTTCGCCCAGGAGACTAGCGTTTGTGTCTCATGTGAAACCAGAAGTCAACGTTGATTTATTTGTCACGTAACTTCTGTACTTAAGTTATGCCACTTCCAGTGTTAATTAAACCCTAACCACGATCTTTTCCTAAACCTAACTAAGTAGTTTTATTTTGAAAAGACTGATGCGGAAATTGACACATGCGTGCTGTGTTGCTGGATATTCGTAAAGGGGAGACTCGTGGGTACCCATAGAACCCATTTTCATTCACATATCTGGAGGTCAGAGGTCAAGGGACCCCTTTGAAAATGGCAATGCCAGTTTGGAGCGTTATTTAACCTCCTTCACAACAAGCTAGCATGACTCGGTTGGTACCGATGGATTCCTTGGGTTTTGTAGTTTCATGATACCAGTATCTATCTGTATCTTCACTCTAGCTTTAAAACTGAGCCTGCTACAACTTTAAATTGGCAAGTTGCGTTAATGCGTTAAAGAAATTAGTAGCGTCAAAACAAATTTGCGTTATTATTGCGTTACCTTTGACAGCCCTAGTTTTTCCTTTTACATTTTGAACCAATCTCCCGACAGGAGTTAGATGAACTAACACAGCGCTCGTCATTAGATGAAGGTCATGGTCATGGATGGAAAAAGACAAGCTTGACTACTTGTATGAGGACACTGGGAAGAAACTGCGTCATGTTTGGAAACCAGATGTTTCTGCTGTAGTTCAAACCTTTAACCTTCGTTGACTGTTGTCCACTGACTAAATATATGGCTAAATACATTATGGATACATTATTATTGGATACACGTAGAAAATAGTAACATTCATCTTAATGAGCAGGACAACTACATTAATCGGCTGTGATTTAGCTTCTGTGAGTGAGTCGGGCTCCTGGAATTTATTACATCAAATTAGATTAAAAACTAAATGAGCAGCATGAACTGCCTTCATGAGGTTTTCATGATTGAGAGGGCTCCGCACAAATATAGCCACAAAAACAAATCAATTGAACACCGGGGAGATAATGGTGATAATGGCCTGAGAGAATATGCTAGCTTGGTAATAGCTGCAATTTTAAAGACTGTAATGAGAACACTGAAACCTGGGTACACAGAGCACGATGCCTTCTCCATTTGCTGGTAATTGCAGACAATGAGAAGATGGAAGTTCTCCAGATTTCCTTGAAAGCTCAATCATCGGCGACAGCCTATCTACCTGTAAGTATACAGTGTGTGCGCTGCATGTTCTCATACAGAGATAGACTTTCTGATTTGTTTCCATCTTCAGCCTTGTTTCTGCACCCGCACTCTCCAGAGAATACTTGTCAGTCGAAGCGTACGTTCATCGTGTATTCATGATCTTTGATTGTTTATGTTTCACTGGCAGAGCTATCGAACCGCCACTGAAGTTCAATATTTCAGAACTTCAACTCCAACCCGGCAGACCCTTATACGAGCTCTCTTGAATAAAAGCACCGTGAGATCAGGGAAGTGCTTGGATCTTCCTGATCCACCAGCAGGGCAGACATTATGTTTGATGCTTCCCCCATTCACCTTTCATCTGCTGCTGCTACAACCTAATGTGCCCATGTTTAATCTAATCTGATCACAAGAAGCACCACTATCAATCACGCAAGTCATCGCGTGCGTCTCGCCGATTCAATCTCCTAATCGGACAAAGATGTGGAGACACGAGGGTTTTCCCCCCTTCTATGACATTCCAGGTGGGATTCAGTGTTTTTCTCATCCCAACGTGTCATATTGGGGGGCAAACTATTAGCCGTGCGGGCCATGAAAGATTAACACAATTATTCTTAATCAGCATTGGAACAGACTTCCAACGTCCTGATCGGAGTTGAACACAGCCAGCCAGCTAATATGCTAAGTAGCTGATAAACCAGCTATCTGGCAAAGTCTTGTATTTCCCACAGGCGATGACGAGTTAATTGCAGAGTTTTCTCTTAAATTCTCAAGTTTAGAAAAATGATGGATGCAAAGCACTCTGGCAGAGCTCATATCGGCTGGAAAACTCCTCCAGCTTAGCGCATACATAGAGAGTAAACTCGACAGAGACGACAAAGATGTTCCATCCGCTGCTGAGGCTTCTCTGTAAATCCTCCTTTTTTTCTCGTCAGAAAGTGCATTATGGGTCAGTGTACAAAGCTTTCGCATGTAAGGTAATCCTGTCAAAGTGTCTCTGCTGGTGCCGGCCTTGCTAGCGGAGGCCTGACAACACAGGGGGAAAGAAGGATGTAATATATTCCACATAGAGAGTTAAGGCTCATTCAGTATGAAATGATCCACTCTTGAATGTGCATGATACTGATGGCTGCTTAAGTGGAAATATCATAATCTCATAACTCTTGCTGCTTTAGTGTTTGAATGCTATTCCTTATACCGGGAAAGTTTCACGACCCTTTGACATAACCATTACCCATCGCACTTTATGTTGTCAGGATGTGTTTCCAAAACTGCAACAGTACATGTCAATGGGATTTGTACAGTAAGTTGAACTGATCATGAAGTTGTACTGTGTCGATGTCCAATGAAAACCATGTATCTCTGTGTATTGCATACATCTGTTGTATGTACATACAGTGCAAACCAAGGCCTAAACCAGTAAGCTCTCATTCGTTTTGGATCATTCACCCCTTTGGAAGAAGAAATATTTTCACACAAACCTCCCTCCCCTTTATAGTGTATTCAGTCAGTAGTTAAATTGGTTGGTAGTACAGATGCTAATTTTGAAAAATGTTCTTAACCGATAACCGACCCTCGTTAACCGATATTAACCGTTAACCAACAAGATTTGTGCCTCACATACAGCGGTGCACCAGCTGCAGATATTGGTTGACGGGAGTCCTCAGTTCACCGTCCGGGAGCGTTAACTTAGCAGCTACGATGCTGCGTGTAGTGTCGCGGCCATGCAGCCACTTTCCCAGTAAAAGTCTCCACCGCACATTTAGTTTAGTTTAGCAGGTTGTCAGCTGTGTGTCTGCCCGGCGTAACTTTAGCGAGTGGCCAATTAACAGTGTGTGTATTTGTGCTACGTTAGCAGCTCTAGCATTGCCGGAGGCTTCGTGCTCGCCACCGCACACGTAGTCTGCGTAACTTTAGCGAGTTTCCAACAGTGTGTGTGTGTGTGTTGGCGGTGAGTGTGAGGTTGTTGGTGGCGTTCTAGCTGTGAACGTAGGTGTAGCAGTGTGTGTACAGTTTATTTGTTGATGAATAAATGCTACGAAACTTCAACTCCTCCGCTGAATGAACGGTTGGCATTTTCGTTGCTAAATGATGTAAACGATCAAGTAATCAATTAATCTACTAATCGTTTAATTGCTTGATTACAAAATACTGAGCTGAAGCTCATCAGGATAATTAGCTCTTTCCAAGGTCGAGGATGAACTTTGAGCATCCATTTACTGTACATACATTTCCATTACCACTGGAAAATGACGATTATGTGATATGATCAAAGGCTCTATAACGGCTGCTAAATGGACCTTGAGGTTACATTGTTTGGTCAGCTGCTATTTCCAAGGTAGAGAATGAACCTCATCACTTCATACCGTTACACATGCATCATCAACACATAATCACAATGTGGCTGCAATAGAAAGGTGCAACAGCATTACATTCATTTGCTATAATAGAATAAAGCCAGGCATGCGTAAGGCATAGGCCATGCACGTGGCACGGTGCACTGTGCCACGTGCATCGCAACAGCTCAAGTACGGGTCAGGACGTAACAGACCAAGCCCAAAGGAAGAGCGCAAGGGTTTGGAGCAAATTTTTCGTAGTGGCCAAACAGTGGTACTACAACTTCTGTGTCTGTCACATGATGCCGTTGGGCCCAAAAACACTTTTTCCCATAGACTAATATGGGGCTCCTAATCTGAATTTTACCTAGGGCACCAAAAGGGCTTGAGCCGGCCCTGAATAAAGCAACAACGGCAAAAAATGTTTGTATGATATTTATTGCTGAAGGTGACGATAAACAGCAAAAACTTCTTGTCAACTGTGTTCCTCTTTGTTGCCTCCAGCAGGGAACGTGCCCCAACTAAAACACGAACGCAGTCCATCACCATCCTAACAGCCTGTGGATTAGAGTCAAGCCCTTCTACTGGGAACTACTTAATGCTTGTTTCAGCAGGGCGAATTAGATTTTTATATCTATCTCATTGTACAGACAGCTAGCTGGCAGAAAGAGTGTGAGATAACAGAGAAGAACAAAAGGGAGACAGAGGCAGAGAGACTTTGAACTGTGGATGATGAGCTTTTTAAAAGACACACTGAGACAGACAGTTTGCCAGCCAGCCAGACGGAGCCACGAGGGGCAGATCCTGCTGTCTGATTGCAGCTTGCGACTAGTCACAATGAGAGAGAATGAAAGAGGGAAGCGCAGAGGGAAAAGTGAGGGAATAGTAGGATAAAACATGAGAGTGTAGGGACAAAAAGGACGAGTCCAGACTGTAGACAGGAGGAGAGGACAAAGGGAAGAGGGCTGCATGATAGATGGTGATGAAAAGACACACAGAGAGGGACAGACAGAGAGGAAGCGACAGTGGTAATTACACCGATAAATACATGGGGCCTCTATGTCGGAGTCAGATCTTCCCCACTGTTTAGAGCTATGGCTGCTCTCTCTGTGTGTGTGTGTGTGTGAGTTATGGACATTGCAGCATGGACGTGGGGCAGAGACAGCATCAAAGATGTTTTATAAATGTCATTGTGAATCTGGTGACTTTGTGTGAGCTGGAGCACAGACAGAGGAAGACTGGTGTTTCTCATCTCATCATATCACCTAACTTTACAGAAGTCTACATTTTGTGATGTTAAAATGAATTGGCTATTCATACTATGAGACAAAAAGGTAACCTACCTACACTGCTTTTCCAGTTTTCCATCATTGCTTTGCGTCTCCTTACAGCCCGGACAAACCAGGAACATCAGGAGCGCGTGGCGGCTGCGTTAACTGATATTTTTTATTTCGGCGTCCGTGTTAACAGGTTAGAGCAGCCACACTGCCCACGTGAGGCGCGCGTCTCAGCTGTGTCTCTTCTAGAGAATAGAGGTCTCGTCTATTCTCGTCACAGCAGCAACAGACAGTGAAAGTGATCTATTGACTGTATATCAACATCATATCAGCTACATTACTACAGTTCTGATGTCTAGACATCTGTAGAATACAAAAATATATCATCCCTGGAGCACTCTATGCTCCACTATGTTCTCCAGCTACTCACTAACTTTGTCTGTTTGCTGTTTGGTGCTGAGCTGGTAGTGTACAGTGGACTGGATGTTTCTATTGTTCAGTTACAGTGGAGCCATGGATGCGTGCTAACGTGTTTAGTTGTTTCTTTGCTTTCTACCTCAACCCATTCGCTCCAATGATTGGCCATACATCCATGGCAAGCATCTTATGATTGTTATGCCCGGTTCCGACTACACGATATCAGCCCGATTATAGCCCGACACGGCCGTCGTAGGGGATCGGGAAAGATAAACGAGTGTCGTGTGCGAAAATCAATCCTCTTATCTCGTGTAGTGTGTCATAGTACACGACAACCGACGCCACGTCTGGGACGCCCCACGGCACCCCGAGGAAAGGTCTAGCCTGTCAGAATTTTTTTCGTCTTGACACGCCTAGTGTGACATCTCCAACGACGTGTTCCTTTGCGTTGACCAATCAGGTGCTCTCTCCAGCGCTCAGGCGCAGTCAGGTCACTTGGTAATAAGCAAACATGGAGAAAAGGAGGAGGGATGCCGAGTTTGCTGCCGTCAGGTGGGACAACCAAACTGACTGTTATGGACAGCCCGTACCGTCCTCTCCGTGCCACCCGGGAGCGCATCCACAACCGTCTTTTCTTTCTTTTCTCTTTCTTTTCGCAACACAAGACCGCCAGCATCACACACAACGCTTCTGTCGCAATGATTGACAGTTGCTTTAACCGCCTCCCAGATGACGTCTGAACTCGCTCATGATCGTGGAATATGACGTGCCATGATTGGTCGTGGTCATACGTGTAGTTTTGCCAGTCACCTGACCGAGACACTGCAAGAGTTTATGGCGCTGTGATCGTTAGATCTGACATGGTGACCATCGTCAAAGACAAAAATATTGTGTAGTCTGATCCCGGCATTAGGGACAAGCACAGATGACATTTTTAGGAGCTTTTGATGAGCCGATATTTACAGGCAAACATCACCGTGTCAGCCAAAGTCACCTCTGGGTTCAGCCGTTGGCACAGGGGAGGATAATTCATGTTTGATGTCTCCAGAACTGCTGTACATCACTGCACAGACAGTATTAGGTGCTCCTGATTGGCCGTCTTACAGAGGGCATTGTCAGACATTACACCATGTTCTGATGATTACTGCTACTATTAAAACGATAAGGTTGAAAAACACGTTTTAAAATGTTTCAAATTTTGCAATATGATGATATATTATCAAAAGTTTCCATCCAGCTAGCCCAATACAACTTGCAGAAGAAATGTTGAACGGAGTCTTAGCAAGACAGACAGAGAGAGAGACACTAGAGAGACTTTCACAGGATTGCCTATACTTTGTGCACTGTTGCTCGGCAATGAGGAAAGACAGGAGAAGAGAGATGGCAATCAGAGAAGTGATTTTGGTGATAGAAGATGGAGAGATGGAAGTCTATTTTATATTTAAGGTGAAGGGGAGTAGAGATGTCGCTTTGGGCCTTTCACACAATCTTTCCTGGGAAATAGAGAGGAAAAACTCGAGAAGTTCATGTAAAGGGCACAGGCACTCAACGTAAAGTGGAAATCCATTCTGCAACACCTGTGGGTGACCTCACATAGATCAGTATTTTGTTAATGCGAAACTGAACCAATGTAAGAATTCAAAGTCTACGGGATTCATTCATTGCATATGCATTTTTTTTTTAAAATGCCCAGAATTCACAGCATCTGAATTTACAACTTATGTATCTTTGGGTCAAGGATTTTTATTCATACCGTGAATAAGCATGAAATAAATAAAAAAAAAATCACTCTGACTTTGTACATTTTCCCATAGTAGAAAATGTACAGTATAACTTGTGCAGAAACCTCTCCAGACCTCACAATGAGCCTCATGCAAGAACAAATGATAGGCCTATAACCTACCCGGTCTCACGGTAACGCAAATACCACGACATTACATGGACATGAGCCATGAGTACGCGTCTTAGCCTTTTCGTGCGTCATTTGTACACCATGCAAACGTCTGCAGATAGGTATCTGCAAGAAAACCACTTAGTTAGGGTAAGGGGAAAACGTCATAGTTGGGCTTCAAATAAGTACGTAAACTAAGTAAATCACGTACGGAAATAACTATGGAAAACACGTCTTAAACGTCAATAAAATTCACGTGACAAACGTCACTAACTTAACTAGGGATGTCACGAGAACCGATACTTCGGTACCAAGTCGATGCCAACATTTTAAAAAGTGACGGTACTGTTTTTCTACAGTACTGAAGGTACCGTACGATGCCTGTAATGGTCGTTGGTAGTGATGTGACAGTGAGGAAAATTTTCCCACCGGTTAATAAACTTGTGACAACACCGGTGTTACCGATTAAACATTTTACAAGAAAAGATTACGGTCAACATGTGCAGAGCGCTGACTCTGATCTTTACCGTCGGGTGGTGGTTTTCCTGGCCTCTCTGGTAGCGCTTTTGCTGCGGGGGTCTACCTGGCGACGCTGCTCTGTGCACATTGGCTGTGACAGCTCCATCCACCTCTTGGCGATTACCTCATTAACGTTATGGTTCCCTTATAGCGTTGGGATTAAACGTGAAATATTGCCAAATAGGTGCGTTTGCTTTTCGCTTCGACAACAAATCCTCTGCCTCCTGCTCCTACTACTCTGAGCTGACGACCAGATGCATTCACGGTCAGTATGTAGTGTCCGTTGTCTGACTATCGATTGATAACATGTCGCTGATATGCAAAGATTAACAAAATGGGTCAATTATTTTTATTTATTACTTAAAAGCTACATGCCTCTGTTTTTTGTAAAGAGTGCGTGTTGAATTACATGGGATTTATTGTTGTTGTTGTTTTTTTTTTACCATGGTATCGAATTGGTATCGAGAATCGTGGAAATTCACTGGTATTGGTATCGACTACTAGATTTCTGGTATCGTGACATCCCTAAACTTAACTTACAAAACAAAACACCGGTCAACAACCGTCTCAAACACGGGTCTACTGGTTAAAAGTCCGGTGTTTGTTGGGCCCATCCATCTCCCCACTCGCCTAAAGATCATAATGATCTTTCTTGCTTTTTATACTACGTCACTAACACTTACCGTAGCATTTATATGCGTTTACATTGCAGTCAGTACAGGATACATGGCGTACTTATTGCACGCTAAACGCTTTGCGCAATATCGTGGCATTTATATGCCTTTTTGCGTGTACGGGCTGCTATTACAGATGTGTTCCTACAGTACGGATGAGAACTTGTGGCATTGACCAGTTTTCTCTTGCTTAGAATTTCATGAGTGCTCCAGGCCTGTTATGTACAACACTTGTTTGGCTTAATCAGAGTGATGTGCATCATGGCTTGCCAATTTACTGACAGGCAAAATGTTATTGCCATATTTTGACATGAGAATTTAAGGAATTAGTTCTGTTTCCTCTGCTGATTTCTGACAGCAGGAGCTCAGCAGTGTGAAGTTCTTTCTTTTACTCGTCGTAGACATATTTGTGAAGGAAACTTGGCCACAAACAAAGAGGAACATGGCAGCCTTGTACAGAAGTTCAGGAGCATTGATTATGCTAATGATCAACTCTCACGAATGTGCAACTGCTCATGAACAGGTGTCATTCATCAGGCTGAAACAAGCTGGTGAATCCAACTCCAAACACTTGGAACAAAAACAGGAGAGGTTTGAGAATACGGACATGTTCTGAGACCAAATGTATCTTTCAGTGTGACTGACAGCTGACAGCATCTACCTTTAATGATATGGTTGATATTAACTTACATCATGGTGCTTGGTCTTCTTGGGTCCACTCGGTTCCAGTGGGCAACCTGATTGTATAGAAGTCTATGAGAAAATGAGCCTACTTCTTACTTGATTTATTACCTCAGTAAACATTGTAAACATGAGTTTATGGTCTCAATCACTAGTTTCAAGTCTTCTTCAATATAGCATGATGTTCATTTAGTAAATGATGGTCCCATTTAGAGTCAAATAGACCATTAAGCAGGGGATGCTTTAGGGGGGTCAGGAGGGGGGGGCTACCTTGTGATTGACAGGTTGCTACCACGGCGTTGTCCGGTCTGGGAGTTGTCTGTGTTTTCGTCTTAGGACTTTAACCCTTTCATAGTGTGTTTTCAGTTCATGGAAGTTAATTGTAACATTTTGGTCGCCTGAAAATGTCTTAGTCAGCGTTCAGTTGTACTTAGCTCCACCCTCTTCTGTCACCTCTGGTTGCAAAAAAACAAGATGGCGTCAGCCAAAAACCAAGATGGCGGAGGTCAAAAACCAAGATGGCGACGGCCAAAAACCAAGATGGCGACGGCCAAAAACCAAGATGGTGACAGCCCTAAACCAAGATACAATGGACAAAATGCCGGACTCGAGGCTTCAAAATGGCAGTCCACAAACCAATGGGTGACGACACGGTGACTACGTCCACTACTTATATAATGGTCAGTTACGGTCAGTCGTGTTTTCGTCTTACAACTTTAACCCTTTCACAGTGTGTTCTCAGTTCATGAAAGTTAACTGTAACATTTTGGTCGCCTAAATATGTCTTATTCAGCATTTTGTTGTACTTGGCTCCACCCCCTCTTGTGTCACTTCTGGTTGCAAAAAATCCAGATGGTGACTGCCAAAATGACGAAATCGAGGCTTCAAAACCGTAGTCCACAAACCAAATGGTGACGTAATGATGCTCGGTTTGGAGGAAGCAAAACCGGACCCAGGCCGGGGTCGGACTACGTTGGAATGATACTTTGGTCGGGTAGAGTCTTGTTTTACTGCCATGGGTCACAGGTTTGTGTCTCAGTATGACCAACACCCAAGTGGATCCTAATGGATCTGAGACTACTCGGCATTAAGTCTGATCACATGGTACCTCTCAATCACAGCAGGAGAAAATATGGGTTAAAAAGTGATACTGTGGACAATGACAATTGCTGTTTTGGAATATGATTCATAGATGTGAAAATTGTTTAGAGCATCAATATCTCCTATCTGTTACTACAGAATGTTTTATTGTTGGTGCAGGAGGTGAAAACAGATTATGTTTGGAATGACTTCCTATGACTGCTACTGGTGTTGGTGTTCTTCCTTTATTGGGGTCTGTTGGGGTTGACCTCATTTTGGATTGGGTCTCATTATTCTTGGGGTTTATTCTGGTCGGGTCTGGCTTTGCTCGGGTCTCCCTCGGATCAGGTCTCTTGTTTTTTGAAAATGAATTCATGCTCGCTGCTCTCAACTCCTAGTTTCTTCTCTCCATTCCTCTCTGTTCTCACTTCATTTCCATTCTGAACTTTCCCTGTGTGACTGCTTCTCTTCATTCTGTCACTGCTCTCTCTCTCCCTCTTCCTGTTCTGTCCTTTCTGCCTCCCCCTCTCTGATTGCTATTTTCTTCCCTCTTCCTCCGTTTCTCTCATTCTTCCCCTTTCACTATGGCTGTATTCAAAACCTCATACTATACTAGTAGGACGTACTGATTTGGCCTAAATGTAGCATGTAGTATGCGAACAAAAGGAAAATCGACAGTATGCCAAAAGTACCTGGATGTCGTACTGATTTGGAAAAAATCTTCATTGAACTAGTCTACCTCACCTACTGTATCCCACAATGCAAAGCGCTGAAACGGTACAGAGTATGGTCACAACAACAACAGCAGCCAAAAGACGGCTCGTTTTTTTTTTACATTTTTTGTAGCTATTTCATCATTAAATTCACTTCTGAACATTTTTGAGGCGAGAAATCAACTGTGTAGATTTTGATTACCGGCATTTTTATGATATCAGATGGAGAATCAAACATTTGCTCCACAAACTGCTCTGACAGCTAGCTAGCGCCTGCCGGGGTCGCTACCTCGCCAACCGGGCGGTCACGCTCAGAGACCGCTATAAGCTGGCTGGAGCTCTCTAGAGACCGGTCTGTAGACGAGAGGCTTTTATTTCCTTGTTGATGGATGGTTTGTTTGAATAGCACAACATAAATTTAAATTATTAATTATTAAAAATGAATAGAAACCTTTGATTATCTGCTTTTTTGGAGTTGTAAAGCTCCACAATCGCCCGCGGGCGTAGCTTGCTCGCCAGCCGGCCAGTGATGCTCACTGAGCGACTACAGAGCAGCAGAGTGGCGAGGGCAGAGAGATACCTGCTGAGACAACATGACCCGTTATAACATTCCTCTAATATCTGGAGGGAGATCAGTCCACTATTTTGTTACTATAGCAGAAAAAACAGTTTGAGTAAAATTTGTCAAGCGATGTTTTATATTTCCCGTCTCCCCTTGTTGATGATCGTGTTTGTCTGACTTCACTATGAGAATAAATCATTTAAAGCTGCAGTAGGTAGAAATGGAGCAAATATGATTTAAAAAAAGTTGTTTTTATAAAACGGTCGCTCTATCCTGACAGTAGTGCATGAGACAGGTAATCTGAAAAAAATCATGCGTCTCTGTGTCCTCCAGTGTCACAGACCGGAGGAAAGAAAAACAATCAGCCGGGCTGGAGTCTGCCGTCCAGCTGGCGTCTACGAGAGGCGGCTGTCAATCTCTCGCAAATTCCGATCAAGCGGTCAAACCAGACAGCGCTGATCAAATATGAACTCTGTTACTGTAATGTCTATTTCTCTCCTTAAATGTTTTTTCGGAAACATCTTGTAGTGTACTGTTTAGCTGTAAAATGAGAACGTTTGTGACCCGGCAGCCATGTTGAGATCCGTTGAGGAAAGCTAGAGCACAGCCAATAGGAACGCTCAATATGACCTGTGATTGGCCAAAGTCTGCCGTCACGGTCTAGATTGTCTAAAGTCTGAAAACAGAGCCATGAGGAGGAGCAGAAGTCTAGTTTTCTCTCAGAACACTTGAATTACAATATGATGAAAGGTTATTATGGAATTTTTGCTCAATGAAGCCAAAAATATACTGACTACTGAAGCTTCAGAGGGTGCTGGAGCTAAACCTGCAGTATCTTATAAGTAAACAAACTCCAGTCATAAACAAAAAATATCCAAGTTGTATTTTTTTATAATATTGCAATAGTGGTATGAATTTATTTTTTTGGTCAGTGCTTTAAGGGCTTGTTTAAAGGCTAAATTCTGGCCTAGCAGAATAAATGGCTTTAAAGGTCCCATATTGTAAAAAGTGAGATTTTCAGGTCTTTTATATTCTTTTATAGGTCTTTTTATGTTAAATTATCAAAACGCTCAATATACGGAGAAATACACTCAGCCCGTATTTAGAAATTGTGCGTTTAAAACAAGCCGTCTGGATTTCTGTCCATTTGGTCATAAATATACAATATTTAGACCATTACACGGTTTTAAACATAAACATTCTAAATGTGTAACATCAGCTGACAGGAAGTAAACATGGACCCAAGCTGTTGCCTAGCAACGCAATTCTGTTGCAATTCCATTGCAATTCCGTTGAAATGCACTAAAACGGAGCGTTTCAAACATTCAGGTATATTCAGGCAGACAGTATGAGGAAAATAATGTTGTTTTTTGAACATTACAGCATGTAAACATGTTCTAGTAGAAACACAAAATATAAGTATGAACCTGAAAATGAGCACGATATGGGACCTTTAACTGATTCCTACTGTATACTGCGTTCGTCAGTAGTATGTAGTAGGCGGTTTCAAATACATCCTATTTCTATATCTTCTCCATCCCTTCCCCTTCTCCCTCCTTCCTTGTCTCTCTTTCTCTTCTTCTTTCACCACTTTCAGTCTCCATCTTGACTCTCAATGAAAAGATTCTCCTCCCTCCTTACACCTTTCCTTTCCTCCTATATCTTTTTCTCGCCATCTCTTGGCCTTCCCCCCCCCTCTCTCTTCCTCTATCTTACAGCATTTGTCAGAAAAAGATGGTTTTAGGATCATACTGAGAGGCTCCTGAAAAGTGATTTCCCACATTTTGCCCTCTCCCCCTCTTTACCTCCCAAGAGGCATTCGATCAAACAATACCAGTCCAATCCAATAAGATGCCATCCTGAGCCAACTGTGTGTGTGTGTGTGTGTGTGTGTGTGTAAAGCCAGCGTTCTGCTGAACAGTATTGGCATCCCCAGGGGCTCCCTTGGTCTGTGTGCAGCCAGACTTTCTAAAGAGTGAGGGAGAAATCAGGGGGAAGACATGTGAGTGAGGGGAAGATGACAGAATTGCAAAAAGGAAGAAAAAAAAAGACAGGGAACCAAATTGAGGGGAGAAAGCGTCAAATCTTCCATTTGAATTAACAGAGAAAGCAGAGCGCGATTGGCTGTGTCGCCTCGCTGCTGAGCCCACTGAAATGGGGATGATCCACAGGCTTTGTTCTGTGCAGCTGTATACAAGCTCACAGGGATGCAAGCCTCTCCTCTTCTCTTCTCTCTTGTTCAAATACCTGTCGCTTCAGCGGCCGCAGTTACACACAGCCACCACAGGGGAGCAGTAGTGTCAAATCCATGAGAACGAGGAACCAGCACATCCTACAGTGTGCTCAAGTTAACAAAAAAAAGAGTAAATGAGAGACAAAGTAAATCTAAATATAGAACATGTACGCTCATTCAGTGGATGGCTACTAATTAGAATTTTTTTTAAAAGTAATTAGACTCAAATGCCAGACAAGGAAATCAGCACATGCACCCTGATCCTTCAACTGCTGCCCAAGTGCCCTGAAGCAAAGCACCCTGCACACTGAATGTAAATGGATGTGGTGTTCTCCTTTTGATATGTGCATTGTATATTACACAGAACAGACCTTTTCCACTGCTGACATTTTGACTTGTCACAGCAGGACGAGCACAGGTATAAGTAATAACATTAATTAGGTCTCCAGTCTATTTAAGTGTCCATTAAAGCAACAGTAGGCAGAATGTTTCTGGCATCATTGGGCAAAGATTCGATAATAACCTTTCAGCATATTGTAATTCAAGTGTTCTGAGCGACTCCTGCACCTCCTCACGGCTCTGTTTTCAGGCTTTAGAAAATCTAGCCCCTGATGGGAGACTTTGGCCAATCACAGGTCATTTCAAGGAGAGAGCGTTCCTATTGGCTGTCAGTTGTCAATCACTCGCAAACTCCGACCAAGTGGTCAAACTAGGCAGCGCTGATCAAATATGAATTAATATTCTGTTACTGTAATGCCTATTTCTCTCCTCAAATGTTTTCAGAAACATCTTGTAGTGTACTGTTTAGCTGTAAAATGAGAATGTTTGCTCTGTCTCGTGGGCGGTGCTTGGTGTTTCCTCAACTGATCTCAACATGGCTGCGGGGTCACAAACTCATCAGGTTTGGTGCCACTTTGGTTGTACAGAGAATGTATCTGTTGCACAGAAGTGCTGGGTGGTGCTCATCAAAAAATAGTTCCAGCAGGTAATCATAAGATCACAAATATTAATTTTTACATTTTCTATTTGTGGATAGAAGAAACAAATGATTATGCTAAGCTAGGCTAACCACTTCCTCAGTCCACCGCCGTGGTTGACACACAGACAGCTTAGAGGTTGATATCAACCTTCTCATTTTACTCTCAGAGCAAAAGAAGGCTCAGGGTAGGTAAATATACAAATAATTAAACTGATAATACAAATAAAACACAACAAAAAAACAATTTGATAACAATAAATTAAATTGGCTTCTTCAAAGTAAATATCAGAAATCAGATTAAAGAGGACCTATTATTCTCATTTTCAGGTGCATACTTGTGTTTTGGGTTTCTACTAGAACATGTTTACATGCTTTAATGTTTAAAAAATGCTTTATTTCTCTCATACCAGCCGTGCTGCAACACCTCTTTTCACCCTCTGTCTGAAACGCTCTGTTTGAGCTCCTACCCCTCCCTCCCGAAAAGCCCAGCCTGCTCTGATTGGTCATCTGGCTCACTCTGCTGTGATTGGTCAACCGAAACAAACTCTTCTGACTCCGCTCCAGCTCTGTTCTAACTAGCTTTGTTTGAGGGCGTGCCAAACCAGCCGCTAGGCAGGTATTATGCAAATGTGTTACTTGGTGACATCACCACGCTACGGAAGAAAAAGGCAAGACTTCAGGTGAGCGTTTCAGGCAGTTCTTGGAGCAGTTTTTTTTTGTGGGGGAGCAACACAATCTCACAACAGTTTGTGAAATAGCCACGAAATTTAATCTATTTGATTTGCGTACATAGACATGAATTTCCCTTTTTTTTTTCATCACGCTCAGCACGACTTTTTACAACCTATTTTTCATGTTTTTCCTACAAATGTCCAGCAACATGTGACACACATGTAGGTTTAGATTTAGGAATAGATTGAATTGGTTAGGCTTAGGCAACAAAACTACTTAGTTAGGTTTAGGAAAAGATCGACTTTGTTAGGCTTAGGCAACAAAAATACCTAGTTAGGTTTCGGAAAAGATCGCGGTTTGGGTTTAAATAACTCTGGCAGTGCTGTAATTTAAGTACGAAAGTTACGTGACAAATAAATCAACATTGACTTTTGGTTTAACACGGGACATGAACTCTGGTCTCCTGAGTGAAAGTCCTGTGTTTTTTGACCCACCAATCCACCCAGACTTTGCGGTGTTTGACGTTCTCTATACTTCCCGGTTCACAATTACGTGCAATACCACATAAAAGTGTGAAATTTGTGTCCATGTAGAATCAATACATTACATTTCGTGACTATATCACAAGCTGCTGTGTGACCGGGCTGGGCGGAGAGCACTGTAACTCCCTTTGACGTGGACTTTGGGCTTTGTAAGTTTGCAGGCCTTTTACATGCACAAAACAATGCACTAAAGGGAAGGGAAAAATGCATAATAGGTCCTCTTTAAATATTAATATTTGTGTTAGTCTTTTACCTAAGGGGTGAATGCAGAGCAACAAACACAATAATGTGAAGGAAGCAAATTTCTTACAAGTGGACTTTTTAATTAGCAGTTAAATTGGTTGTCTTCTTGTTCTACTGTATCTATTACTTTCTAATTATCTTTAAATGATTCTGCGTTGTTTTAAGTGTTTTTTCTCTTAACAGTGTACATGTTGTGCCAACACAGGGCGATGGCTTATTTCTCTTTTTTTTTTCTTTCCTGGCAGTGAAATTGCTGATGAGTGTATTTTTCTCTGCCTGCCCTACAGTCTCTATCTTTGGCACTTGGTCCAAATTGTAAATCAATGGGGAAACCCAGGCAGGCAGGTTCCATTTCCACTGCTGTTTGAGGTGATGGAGGTGAGCGAATACTGTCTGTGATGTGAGCATGGAGAGGTGATGGTGATGAAAACACACACACACACACACACACACACACACACACACACACACACACACACACACACACACACACACACACACACACACACACACACACACACACACTCATATCATACATGACATGACACGATCTCTCACATTTTTATCAACATACATTCTCTCTGTGAGAATCTAAGTTGGCAGTGTTCGGACAATCACACGCATTTATAGGCTGTCATTTTTCACAGTAAAAGCTCACTTCCTGTGATCTTAACGCCCCTATTCAAATCATACAGCCTCGCTATACGGCCACGTGTGAGAACAGGGATTTATGAGCACTTCCACTGGGAATAATTCCAATAATGGTCACCTCCCCAGCAGGGGAATTGTGGAATTAGCTGGGACTTTTGCCCACTAAGCCAATGATTTTCTTGAAGGAGCTGAAGGAAAATTTTCGGATGACTGATGAGGTTATTTGGTGGGTTTTTTGGATGGCGGGGCATTGTTTTCTATCAAATCTATTTGGTCTTTTTTCAGGTAGTTTGGCATTTAGCTGATGTTCCAATCCACACTCTTTCAAAGAGGGAGCAGGGGGCAGTGTCTTACTCAAAGACACTATGGCAGACTGTATACACATGATGATATACACATTTAGTTATAGATGGGAGAGAGAGATAACTAAAATTACAGCCCCGCAGTTGTGTGCTTCTGCTAACCAGTCAAGTTGCTGTTTACATCCAGACGTTTGTGTGAAATTGTCATAATTACCATATGAATTCTTAAAAAATGTTTTGTGAGGTCACTGTGACCTTGACCTTTGACCACTAAAATCAAATCAGTTCATTCTTGAGTCCAAGTGGACATTTGTGCCCAATTTAAAGAAAATTGCTCAAGACATTCCAGAGACATCTCGAGAATGGGACGGACGTGAGGTCACAGTGACCTTGACATTTAACATTTCACCACCAGAATCTAATCAGTTCATCTTGAGTCTGTGTGGTTGTTTTTGCAAAATTTGAAGGAATTCCCTCAAGGTGTTCCCGAGATATCATGAGAATGGGACAGACGTGAGGTCACAGTGACCTTGACCACCAAAATCGAAACAGTTAGCCCTTGAGTCCGGGTGGACATTTGTGTCAAATTTGAAGATATTCCCTCCAGGCGTTCCTGAGATATTGCGTTCATGAAAATGGACCGGATGGACAAGGTATGGACGGACGGACGGACGGAC
The DNA here is from genome assembly GCF_043250625.1 of Sebastes fasciatus. Taxonomy (NCBI): domain Eukaryota; kingdom Metazoa; phylum Chordata; class Actinopteri; order Perciformes; family Sebastidae; genus Sebastes; species Sebastes fasciatus. Next base: position 3,788,471 of record NC_133804.1, read on the forward strand.
AACCCGAAAACAAAATACCTCTGGCCACGTAGGCATAAAAACTCACCCCTACCTCACCTCATGGGTAGAATACATGTGCTTTTAATGCCATGACATGCTTTCTACTCATATTCATACCTGCTCCACTGGGCCAGTTGGGATTTAAATGCCTTGCTCAAAGGTAGATTGGACCTCTCAGTCTTAGGAGTTTTAGCTTGTCATTTCTTAAAGGGACTGTTTGTAACTTTCAGAAATGCTTGTTAACAGCGACACCTGTGGCCGTTAAGTCAACGAAAGTCAACGTCCTGTTGCTCGAGCTTGTGCTCAAAGACATAGTACATAGACATGAACGAGCATCGCTCAAAACAGTGAGGCGACACACCTCAGCTAAAAGCACAATATCACTCTATATTTCAGCTGCTTGGCAGTAATGTTAGCTGACCAGACGAAGGTCTCTCCATGAATCACTGCTGATACTGTGTTTCCTGCTTCAGACTCCCGTCTTCTGCAGTGTGTAATGTGCGCGCATGCACGTGAGAGGTAGAGCGAGTGAGAACGAGCGCGGTGTGTGAGTAAAGGCAAGCAGGCAGGCAGCATCGACTCTGGCCCTGGAGACCAAAGCTCCCCTGTGTCTTCTGGCAGCGGTCGGGAGGCTGAAGCAGGAAAAGTTGACCCTGTAACTTTGCGGTTTTGGCGCTTCCGTGTAGTTTGTGTTAGAACAGCATAGCCACATGCGAGCGCGCATGGGACACTGACCCGATTTATACGTGTAAGAAGTTACAAACAGTACCTTTAACCTTTCTCTGTCTAAAATAAATATAAATGACATTTATAATGAAATGAAATGGCCATTATGAAAGGCAAACTATTTAGAAATTAAGGGCTGGCAGCAGTTTTTATAAGGGGTCCCTTGACCTCTGACCTCAAGATGTGTGAATGTAAATGGGTTCTATGGGTACCCACGAGTCTCCCCTTTACAGACATGCCCATTTTATGGTAATCGCATGCAGTTTGGGGCAAGTCATAGTCAAGTCAGCACACTGACACACTGACAGCTGTTGTTGCCTGTTAGGCTGCAGTTTGCGATGTTATGATCTAAGCATATTTTTAATGCTAAATGCAGTACCTGTGAGGGTTTCTGGACAAAAACAGTGTCCGTTGTCTCTGCTCCAAATCGCCTCCAACTTCATTTGGTCTAATAAGCATTATAATAAAGTCTAGAGGTCTCTTGTGTTGGATATGGATTTTATTGAGAGTCATTGAGAGGGCCAACCTACTTATCTGTTATACCTTTATCACCCTTAGACTATTAGCTGTAACAATATTTGGCTCACTATCTCCTTAACGAAAAGCTACACCTGGCCTTAACCCACTACAATCAACACTAACCCATTCACAGTGAGAGCTGTATATAGATATCTAATGCAACCAGATTAATATACAGTAATAAACCGTTTCCATATTATGTCCAACAATACTTTATCAGAAATGATACAAGCGCTGAAAAAGTCTCCAAATCTTTGTACACATTAGAAGGGTTCAGGCAACCACAGTTACAGCACAAACACAAACAGAGGCTCCATGTGGTGCACTCTGCGCTAATGAACTCATTAAGAACACAACGGTCATGCAGTCTAACCTCAGTTTGAAGAAAACAAAGCAACTGGTAATTGGTGAGTAAATAGCCCAAATTATGATAAAAAAAAAAATAGCTCCATTTTGTTCATTCACACACAAAGAAATAAAGAAGTTCTATAGAGAGGGAAACAGCTCGGTCACTGAAAGGATGAATGCTTGATGGTAGCTTTCCAGCTTGACACAAGTAGCATCAGTGGCAACAACAATAATACTGTTAATATCAAAACAATAAATATTGTTATCCGTTTGATCCAGAGGGGCGCTTATTATTCCAAAGAGGGATAACGGGCAGCAGCTCGAGCCACTTTGGCCACTATACGTTTACGTCCCTGATGCCCGCTAACAGACGGGCCGGTTTGTGGCCAGAGCTTGAAGTGGTAGTGCCAGTAATCTCTTATTCACATGTTGATGTGTGTATCCACCGGTATCAGCAATCTCTTGCTCCTATTTATTTTGTCATTATTTCTTTAAGCATGTTATAGTGTGTCAGTCATAATCAGCTGTGGTTTTATTACTATTATTATACTTGGACCATTCATCTTCTATTGTACGCCTATATTACTCCAATAATATTCCAACTGGAACATTGTAAGGTTAAGGTGGTGTATATTTACTAGGGTTGTCAGTCGATTGAAATATTTAATCTCAATTAATTGCAAATGAATCACTTTTTTTATCTGTTCAAAATGTACCTTAAAGGGAGATTTGTCAAGTATTTAGTCCTCTTATAAACATGGGAGTGGACAAATATGCTGCTTTATGCAAATGCATGTATATATTTATTATTGGAAATCAATTAACAACACAAAACAATGACAGATATTGTCCAGAAACCCTCACAGGTACTGCATTTAGTATGAAACATATTACTCAAATCATAACATGGCAAACTGCAGCCCAACAGGCAACAACAGCTGTCAGTGTGTCAGTGTGCTGACTTGACTATGACTTGCCCCAAACTGCATGTGATTATCATAAAGTGGGCATGTCTGTAAAGGGGAGACTCCTGGGTCCCCATAGAACCCATTTTCATTCACATATCTGGAGGTCAGAGGTCAAGGGACCCCTTTGAAAATGACCATGACAGTTTTTCCTCACCAAAATTTAGTGCAAGTTTGGAGCGTTATTTAGCCTCCTTTGTGACAAGCTAGTATGACATGGTTGGTACCAATGGATTCATCAGCTTTTCTAGTTTCATATGATGCCAGTATCTTCACTCTACATTTACGAATTTGCGTTAACACATTATTATCGTGTTAACTTTGACAGCTCTAGTGTTTACCCATGTGTTATCCAGTGTTATTGTGTTATTAGTAGCCTATAGTCGGGTATCATTCAGGTTTTAGGAGCAGAGTCCCAGTCAGGAGGCTGCTACAAATTATACAGAGACACATTCTGAATTTATACAGTGAATAAAAGATACCAGGGGATTCTGGATTTGGCGGTCATCCCTCAAGAAAATGTGAAGGTTTTTGACTCAAAACTATGCAATTTTATATAATTTTGGAACATTATTATTACTAGTTAAATGATCATTTTATTATTTATCACAGCCTTAGTCTGGAAATTGTATTCTTCTGTAAATGTTTGCCCTAAAAGATTAAAAAACATTTTTAAATAATGTTTCATTAATTAATTCACAAATAAAAAAAAAAGTTACGACGAACAGTTCACTAATTATTTTATAAAAAGGACGTGAACATTGTATTGATAAATTACAGCGTCCTCATTCTATAACCCACTTCCACTCAGTGATTGGTTTGGGATGGCGTTTAATACGGCGGACCCTCGACGCGAACGTGCAAAATGGGGTGGAAGTAGGTAGGAAGAGGGTGTAGGGGGTGGATTGGAATTAGACTCATGAAAAGGGCAATCAAGAGTACCGGCAGCTTGTGAGGAATTCCAGTACGCAAGGAAAAAGTCACGGTACGCCGAGGAGATGTGGCTCACATCTTATCTGTGTCGTATTGGAAACCGTGGCATTTTGACGTGTGCGAATCAAATCTATTCCTCCCTCCAGTAAAAGCCAGTTAAATCATTATCTCCCATTTCCCTTTGTCTCTAAGCTGTCTTATCCCTGCTCTCTGAGGGTGGAAAGACCTCGTCTCCGTTCTGTGTGTTTGGCTGCATTCCGATCATATCTTTGTGTTTGTGTGTGTGCATTATGTGTTCACTTACATTTGAGCATCTCTTTGTGCTTTTTGTCTGTGTATAGGTCTTATGAGTACATGTGTGTGTGTGTGTGTGTGTGTTATCTTCACCGCCCCCCACAAACCAGATAAGTCCCACTCAGTTAAAGCTATGAATTAAACATGTGTTCTCTTGTTTATCTCTGTGTGCATGTGTGTGTGTGTGTGTGTGTGTGTGCATCTTATAAATTCATAGTGCTTCACTAGCAGCATTTAAAGTCTTTATCACAGTTGACATATGCATTCCCCTGGCTTTTAAGGGTGACTGTGTGTCACTGAACACACTTCTCCATTCTGTGTGCTTGTGTGTGTGTGTGTGTGTGTGTGTTACAGTGAGCCTGTCACTCATTCAGTGAGTCAGTTAGTTGTTATGTAGGCTGCTGACACCAGACAGTGCAAGTGTTTCGGGCTTTAAGTACATTCTACAGTAAAGGGTTGGTTGCCCTCGTCTCTCCACCCACCATCTCACACAAATTGGACTTTTTTTCCTCAGTTTCTTTACTTTTTCCATGTAAACTGCAGCTTAAATTAGAATTACGGCTGTCGAAGTCAACTCGATAACAACGCGTTGACGCAAATTTGTTTTAACGACACTAATTTCTTTAACGCATTAATGCAACTTGTGATTTTTTAGGTTGTAGCGGGCTCAGTTTTAAAGGTCCCATATTATAAAAAAGTGAGATTTTCCTTTTTTTTTTATTATAAAGCAGGCTTAAGTCCTGTATAAATACTGTGAAAGTATCAAACCGCTCAATCCACAGGGAAATACACACAGCCCGTATTCAGAAACTCTGCATTTGAAACAAGCTGTCAGGATTTCTGTCCATTTGTGATGTCACAAATATACAATATTTAGACCCTTTACACAGATTTAAACGTAAACATTCTAAATATGTCCCAGTTTATTCCTGGTTGCAGTGTATGTGAATGTCATCAGCTGACAGGAAGTACACATGGACCCAAGCTGTTGCCTAGCAAAACAATTCTGTTGCAAACTGTCGCAATTCTGTCGAAATCCGCTTAAACGGAGCGCTTCAGACCGAGGGTAAATACAGGCATATTTAGGCCAACAGTATGAGGAAAATAAAGTTTTTTTTGAACATCACAGCATGTAAACATGTTCTAGTAGAAAAACAAAATACAAGTATGAACCTGAAAATGAGCATGATATGGGACCTTTAAAACTAGAGTGAAGATCCTGGCTCCAAGGAATCCATTGGTACCATGTCATACTAGCTTGTTGCGAAGGAAGCTAAATAACGCGGGCATGACCATTTTCAAAGGGGCCCCTTGACCTCTTACCTCCAGATATGAGAATGAAAATGGGTTCTATGGGTACCCACGAGCCTGCCCACTTTATGATAATCACATGCAGTTTGGGGTAAGTCATAGTCAAGTCAGCACACTGACACACTGACAGCTGTTGTTGCCTGTTGGGCTGCAGTTTACCATGTTATGATTAGAGTAATATTTATGCTAAATGCAGTACCTGTGAGGGTGACCTGGGCCCAGATACGGGTGGATGCATAGATGGGACGATAAATAGCAGCTTTACACAATAACTCAGCTCTAACAACCAATAAAAAAACTGTCACATCAATTAAATGATTACATAACTTAAAATACATGCATTAAAAGACCAATCAACACATTTTGCGGTAAACAGAATGTAATAAAAACAGGAGAGAATATGGGAAAAGCAGCTCAAAAGAGTAGAAACATTAATAAGAAATGTTGAGGAGGAAGGAGAGGGGGAGAGTCTAGGTCACATATCATAGTAATATACACACTGTCGAGACTGAAAAATGTGTCTGTGTTGGTGGAAATTCTAGTCTCTGTTGGTCTCTGTGGGTTCTCTTAAAGTCTGAACTTTACCCCTGCGGCACCTGTGCTTCCCCATAAAACCTCCTCATCATCCCAATGATCTCCTTCTGAATGTGCGCGCTGGTTGCGGCACCGTGCAGGGCCAGACACACTGGTTAGTAAAATGACCACCCATGTGTTTGTGTATGCAGGCATGCATGTGTAACGCACCGCCTGCAGATATCATGCTGCAGTGGAACGACAGAGTCGGAGACGTCTGCGGTCCGGCTGATACACATCTCCCCCTGCAGGCTCTCTGCACCGGCCCGGTCCCCCCGCCGAGCCGCTCGCAGCTTATCACAAATAATGTGCTTGTTGTGCTGAGAAGCTATTTGCTCTCTATAAAATCTGACGCACAAGATGGCAGACAATGTAAAATACAGCCTGTCTTCTCAGACAAGCGTTTATGTTAATTAAACTAATGAATAAATGGATATAGTTAAGATTTTTTTACACCTGCCCTGCAGAAATGTTCTGGAGCAAAACACTCTGTGCTCGCTACAGGGCTGCTGCATTTTTATTTACTGCTCTCACACTGGCGTTCCCTTCAAAGATGTTTAATTATCACAGTTTCATCATAAACACAATCTGTGAATTTGTTTCTACATCCTCCTCCATCTCCATGTGTGTGTTTGTGAGAATCAGAACTGCTGCTGTTGTCCCCGGGGTGGACACAACAGATGGGTGAACAGACACACGACACACAGATACACAAACAAATGACTGCCCCTGTGGCACCGTTGAGTGCCTAAATACCAGTGTTGCTTCGCCTCCTGGTGCCACTCTGCAAGGTCAGTGGATAACACCTCATTACTCTCTCTCTCTCTCTCCCCCCTAAGACACATTGGTAATATCCCAAGAGCCGTACGTACGTGTGATACACAGTATATCACAGTATATCTGCGTCTATGTAGTATGGATATGTGGTTAAACTGCATACTCACTCTTTGTGAAACACATATTTTTGTGCTGTGGTACCAGATGGCGTGCCTCAAAAGAGTCAGGTGGCAAACGAAACCATTCCTCCACGTGGTTACCATGGGGACCCGCCACACACACTCTGCCACCGGCACAGAAAGGTCTGTGCTGGCGGCATTTCTTCATGAATGCTAAATAAGAGGACGATTGTGTCTCAGCAATAACAACTAAAGCCTGGCCCACACTATGAGATTTTCAAAATCCTAACAGATGTTGAAAATGTAACGACATGTTATGTCTGTGAAGCAGAGGTGGACATCACATTTCTGGCACTTTGACTTTTATTGTACCGATGCAACCTGGTGCATCTCCGTTCCTATCCAGTGCGCTGTGGCATCCAGGCGCACATCAGAGACATCAGAGACTGGAATAAGAGCAGCTTTGTTTGTTCCTTCTTTCTCATGCCGGTACCTCCTCAAATGAAGCTGTATACCTTCAAGTAACACATCGCTGAAGGCCTATGAAAAAGAGGAAAGAGTCTAGAGCGCAAAAAAAGGTTGTCCCAGATCCACAATTGCTGGTGAGTAAGAGGAGAGGAAGAAAAAAGGACCCGCTGTTCCAGTTCCAGTCCCTGATGTGCGCCTGGATGATTATAGCTGAAAAGAACAGGGAGATGCAAAGCACCAGGGTGCATCGGTACAATAAAAGTGCCAGAAATGTGATGTCCACCTCTGCTTCACATCCACCAGCAACTGCTTCCACACCAAGTATGGAAATATGTGCTTTGTCAAAAAGAGCAACACTGATTCAAACAATAACTCACACAAACAAACATTCAGACACACTGAATCACGCACACACAGTCATTTAAATGCTGGTTTACATACATGTTTTATATGTTTATTTTAGCCATGAGCTGTTAGTCATTTGTAGTAGTTTGTTTATTGGATTTATGTTTTCTGTTTGTGATTGGTTGGAACCATTTGTGGTTGATGTTTGTCGAAAAAAGAAACTTTTTCAAAATGCATATACTGCTTTTCTTCCTTATTCCACTTATCTTATGTACTAAAGAAAACATATGTGTTTCAGTACCCTCGTAGAACATTGATGCCCTGAGGCAACAAACCAAAATCTGGCGGGGAGGCCAAATTTTATGATGGATATATTATCAGGGACCCCCAACATGAGGTGAAATATTTTTTCCCCCAAAAAATAAAAACTAATGCCATAAAGGGCTAATACTAATCGTAGAAATTCAACAACAACTTTATCTGCTTGTTCTCCTGCAGGTGTGAAGTAATTGGCTCCCGATGTTTTTAACATCCACTAAAGTCTTCTTTCTGAGACAAACTGCTGCACTAATGAAAACAATCCATCATTTTCATTATCAAAACATCATCAACCGGCAGCTAATTATCCCCTTTATTGGCATTATTCGTCACATGCTCCCATCATGCACTGCTGTGGTAGTAGAGAAGGTAGACAAGGAGTGGGGGGGTGGGTGATGTCTGCTGGACACACAGTGATCTGTTCCCAGCTCTGCGACAGTGGAACCACTTTGGTTCCATTGTGGGCTTATATAGTGATGTTAGTAAAAAACACAATACAGGTGTTGTATACCACGATGGATTATGTCAGTGAAGGGAGCTGCGTCTCTGAAAGCTGCTTTTTTTTTTACCTCCACCAAGGCCGAAGGCCGAGGAAGGAGGTTATGTTTTCACTTGGGTTGTTTTTTTTTGATTTGTTGGCTTGTTGGTTTGGAGGATTACTCCAAAAGTCCACGATGGATTTGAATTACATTTTTTGGAGGGGTGGGGTGCGGCACAATGAACAATCCATTAGATTTTGGTGGCGATCTCGATCATGGTCCTGCTTCAGGATTTCTTTTATAATAACGTCTTATTCAGCATTCAGTTGTACTTAGCTCCAGCCTCTTGTGTAACTTATGGTTGCAAAAAACCAAGATGGCGACGGCCAAAATGACGAACTCAAGGCTTCAAAACGGCAGTCCACAAACCAATGGATGACATCATGGTGACTATGTCCACTTCTTATAGCCTACGTATATAGTCTATGATTATAACCAGTCAAAGTCTGCAGTGATCCCGGGCAGAACCTGAGAGTCTTGCCTCAGCAAACCCTGTGGTCATGTAACAGTGGCACTGATGTCTTTGTAGAGTTTCAAACATAGAATTCCTTGAAATAATTGCTCATATAAATGAAAATGAACTAAATGAACAAGTCACACAAGTTAGTAATCTACCCACTGTTCTTCACACCCACACATAACTGGTACAAAGAAGCAAAATGTTTGTTATTATTATGGCTCTGGGTGTGTGTGTGTGTGTTTGTGTGTGTGTTTTGAATCAGTGTTAGTTTCCCTTTCAACCGACTAAAGAGATATTGATGAGGCACAGAGTGATTTGACAGGTGTGTGTGTGTCCTTGGTTTGTAAACCTCCAGATTCTTCAGTGAGAGCAGATGAGACCACCCTCTGCCTGCAAACACACCCCCACACATCCACATGCATCCCCAACACAGGAGTTTTTGATATAAGGACTGGCACTGACAGTTTAATATGAATTTTACATGTGTTTTGAGGGTGTGGAAGGCTTGTTTACGTCTGTAATCTGGGTAAACAGTGGAGCTCAGTCTGTATTTTGAATCGTGATGGGTATTAGAAAACTGTCAGAAAGCTTATTTTCCATCCCCACCTGAGATGGAGGTGGTGAAATGTTTAAGAAGCCTCAGACTTGGGGAGTAAATGACACTGTTTGATGGCACAGTGCGTGCTTAAAACTCATTTCCACAACTTCCCTCGCACACATAATAAGAAAGTTTCTATCAAAATCAAACAGAGAGTGAGATGATGCAGGAGAGGTTACATTCCGGCTTAATCCTCCCCGATGCAGACACCCGCCCGCTCATCCACCCCCGCCACACAGACGCACTGGGGCTCCAAGACATGTACTTCAATTCAATTAAGAGCAAAGTACAATACAATCTGAGCAGATGAGATTTCATCTGCCCGGGGCCTTTGCGGCGGGCCCCGAAGTGAGCTGCGCGGTGAGGACCGAGTACTGGGAGCGAGCTGCATGCTGGGGCCCTGCACTATCTCCTCTGTCACCACCTGGGTCTCTGTCTAATTAATAATGTGTGTGATCAGGGAATGAACAGAAGGAGGGAGGGAGGGAGAGAATTAATAGCTTGTGTACTTTAGGGATTGACAGAAAGGATGAAGGGAGGGGCAGAAAGAAAGAGAGAGAGAATGTCCTCCCCTCATTTAGACATGTCAGACGTTGGTTGCCATGGTTACACAAGTGGAAGAAAAGTGTATACATGTGTTGACACTTGTGTTTTACGCCTGGGCCACGCTGCAGCGCATGACAGTTACCTGCTGCATCATTCATTCATTATAAATGTCCTTTATATTTATTTTAGACAGAAAAAGGTAAAAAACTGTGTGCTCATTTGTAAATACTGTAATACTAATAATAATAATAATCCACAATTAAAAGTCGGTACTGAATTTATGAAGCCATGCATTTTCCACAACACTGTCCTGCAAATATTTCAGAATAAAAGCCTTGTGTTTGCAAATGAAGGAATTCTGTCCACTGAAAAAAATTAAAGAGGGGTTTTATTATGAAACGGAAACACGGAGTGTATAGTTAAAAATAAATATTTACTTTCTTCATGTCTGTGACATATTCTACAGATATAGACATTGAAACTCTATTATGTATGGAGGACGGAACCTGCCAAAATAAAAAATAAATGAATAAATAAATAAATGACTCGATAAATAAATAAATGCAGCAAAAACATAAAAAAAATAAATGTAGCCATTAATGAATTGATAAAATCTGACACAAATTGATATTTGTGTTTTAATTTGCTTCTTTAATTATTTATCTTTGTATTAATTCCCCTATTTATTAACTCTTCTGTTTAATTTTCCCTTTTATTAATTTAGGTGTTTATTTTTATTAATTTTTAAATGTATTTATTTATGCGTTTATTTTTATTAATTAATTAATGAATTATTTTATTTTATTTTTTTAATTTATTTTATATATATTTGTAATGTACAGTATTTATTTATTAGTTTATGTATTTATACATATTTATTTCTGCATTTTTGCTACATTATTAATCGAGTTATTTATTTATTTATTAATTTATTTTTGGCAGGTTCTGTCCTCCATATAATGTTATTGGTATAATGTCAATATACAGTCAAAAGATAGTTTTCACTATCTGTGACATATTCTACAGATAGACATCAAAACTAGTAATGTTGCTGGTATGATGTCAATATACTGTCAAAAGATAATTTTCGCCGTTTATTTTTGCTGTGAACTGAGCGGCATGCCAAAAAACCTGTACGCAGGCGGTGTGGCCAAGGCGTTATTCTTTGCAGCATTTGTCCCCTCTTCTTTATGTTTGTACATTTTGCCATTTGCCATGGGATGAGACGGAACCAGAGTCCGATTTGCGATTGTGCCCTTGTTTTCGACTTTTTTCGTACACAAGAGCACATACTCATACGAAGTGTATGATCAAAGAAACAAAGTCACACAAAATGAAGGAAGAGAGTCATAACTGCACTCTAGCAAGCTGTCTGTCTGAACTTCATTTCATTTATTTTATTAAGATACACTTGGGCTGAAAGGAATCAAAGGAAATTGAATATGCTAGAGCTCAAATCCATAGAAATCGATTGGGGACAGAATACTTGTGTTTTGCATGAACCTAAAAAGGCAGATAGATGAGAACAGATTGCTACCGTGTTTTTTTAAAATTTTGCTTATGCATTTGTTGTGTCATGCCAGTACATGTTTGTTGGATGCCTGACAGCAGAGATTAACAACTTCATATTCCTGTGGGATGATAAATTCTCTAAAAGATTGACTGTTTCAACCAGGGAGGATAGATTTAGGAGAACCACATTTGACTGTAATTTACCAGTGAGTCACCTGGAGGAGTCACGATCCCAAAATCATTCATACTGTAAACTCATCCTCTTTCAGCAAAATATGTTGACAAGAAGGATTTTATTACTGACTTTGACTTCAACGTGTGTCTGTAAGATTGTGTAATTCAGACCCTGACGGCGAATTTAACCACAGACTGGCAGTTTTGTGATACTGATTATAATATTGTTGTCAGGCCATCCCACTTCATTAGATGATAAAGAGAGGTTGGAAATTAACAGTGGCCATCAGGGAAATGCTGATTACGTTTTTATTTCTACCAGAGACATCGGCAAATCCTGGAATGAACCAGAAATAGCTCGGCAAACTTTTTTTGGATAAGGCCCGCAAAGAATGCCACAGATTACATCTCAACACCACACTCAGCTGTTTTGATTTCACACATCAATTTATCTGTGGTTGAACACTATGACTTTACATTGTAGCGTAGGTTTAACCCCGAAATATAAAAAATAAAAGTTGGGCGCCAAACAGGAGAATAATCTAAATTCTACCCAGTCACTTCAAGCTGGGGACACACCAGGCCAACATCGAAGAACTAGCGGCGAAGAAAGGCCACCAGTTGAGTCGCCTCATGGCCTACATCGACCAACGCCATAATCACTTTCCTGAGGGACTCAGAGCCTTAGAGCTTCAACATTTGTGCTCAAGGGTAAGTATGAATTTTATATACCATCAATCACAACAAGTAATTTTGGTCTGTTATTACCTGCGCCATGGCCAAAGGCCTAGGAAGGAGGTTATGTTTTCACCTGCATTGGTTTGTTGGTTTGTCCGTTAGCAGGATTACTCCAAAATGAAATTTTTTGGAGTGTTGGGCTGTGGCACAATGAACAGTCCTGAGATAGTGTAGCTGAGTGGTCTAAGGTGCTTGATTTAGATTCTAACCTCTAGACATTGTGTGTTCAAATCCCACCACTGCCATCTTTATCGGTGGGTACATAGAATAATTGGCAACAATTTCGGCATTTTGGCCAGAAACTGAAAAAACCCCGTTTCTGATGGAGTTGGAGGTGTGCAGCTTGTCGCCTGTCGCACTTCATCATCCCATCTTCTCTCCGTGGCTGCTCACTCTTGTTCATTTCAAAAATAAAAAACTGATCCACTGACAAAATAACACTGAAAATAACTGTTGTCTTGTTTTGAAGACGCAATTTCGATGAAGAGTTGCGGTAGTAAGTGCTTACGGTGGTGAGAAACACATTGCATTTCCTGTGGCTGCTTCACAATAAAAGCTGCCAAGGTGCTGACAGCTAATAAATTTGTCCGCAATGACAGACTGCAGCAGTAACAGAGAGAGCAGAGTGGCGCAGCGGAAGCGTGCTGGGCCCATAACCCAGAGGTCGATGGATCGAAACCATCCTCTGCTAATGGAACATGTTGTCAACCGGCACATCTCCATCTTATCCATCCATAACAATATGTGCTGTAGCAGCCTTTATACTCTTTGGCTTCAATGAAACTCCTTCAGTTAATACTCTCCTTCCCGTGAACAATATTTTGATTATACTCACGGATTTTATAGTCTCGTCACTATAGCAGTTAAAACAACGGCTTGTTGGTCAGTGTGGTCGAGGGCCGAGTGGTAGAAGGCGGTGGATTAAGGCTACAGCCTCTCATTGGTCTCATGGATCGGGATCCCACTGCTGCCAATTGATTTGATTCACTCACTGGTGAACGGGTATGGTGGATAGTGGACCTCATTAGATGTAGAGTTTGGTACCTACAGTACATCTTACTGACCTTTCAGTGTTGGAAACTGCAGGACTATGATGATCCATAGCATAACGCCACCGTTTCCATGTTCGCCAAACTAAACCCTTTAGCAGAGTAAGCTGCCTGGCACATAATAAGCCACTTTAGAACATTGATTCCCAATAGATTTAAGAAGGAAGAACAGTTGCCAATCTTGTTCTCTTGTTAAGCTCCAGTCCAGCTAATTGTGCAATAATCATGACTAATTAGCCTCTGGAGAGAATGGTCAATGCAGTGGGATATAACCAAACACTAATCACACAAGCACAACTTGATTTTGCTAAGTGGTCGCTCCAAGTGGAGACAAAAGAGCATTTCCTTGAATTGTAAAGCTTCATTAATAAGCACTCGTGTACTCATCAAAATCTACATGTCCCCATATTTGGAGTCCTGTTTAAGCTAACCCTTTTTTTCTACAATGTAAACCCACCCACGCCATTATTAGAAGCTCACAGAAAGTGCTCTGGGAGTGCAGTGACGTAGTATAAAAGACTGAAAAAACCCACACATGGCGGTTGGGTTTAACAAACACATGACTTTCACCCAGGAGAGTGCTGTTCTTTGTGTTGCAGCCCGGTCGCACTAAATGGCGTATGAATGACACGGTAATTCACAAGTAATTTTGCATGCAATGAAAACGCCGATCTTGCTTAAGGCCTGTTATTTATACACCGTGTAAACGCATCCGCGTAAATATGCTACGTTCAGAGCTAGTGATGCAGAATAAAAACTAGGGCTATCAAAGTTAATAACAGCAAATTCATTTTAACGCCACTAATTTCTTTAACGCATCAATGCAACTTGCAATTTTCAGGTTGTAGCAGAGTTTAAAGCTAGAGTGAAGGTACTGGCATCATATGAAACTAGAAAAACCTAAAGTATCCATTGGTACCAACCATGTCATACTAGCTTGTCACGAAGGAGGTTAAATAACGCTCCAAACTTACGCTAAATTTTGGCGAGAAAAAACTGTCAAGGCCATTTCCAAAGGGGTCCATTGACCTCTGACCTCAAGATATGTGAATGTAAATGGGTTCTATTGGTACCCACGAGTCTCCCCTTTACAGACATGCCCACTTTATGATAATCACATGCAGTTTTGGGGCAAGTCACAGTCAAGTCTGCACACTGACACACTGACAGCTGTTGTTGCCTGTTGGGCTGCAGTTTGAGCATATGTTTTATGTTAAATGCAGTACCTGTGAGGGTTTCTGGACAATATTTGTCATTGTTTTGTGTTGAGAAATGATTTCCAATAATAAATACATACATTTGCATAAAGCAGCATATTAAAGTAAAGAGTATTAAATACTTGACAAATCTCCCTTTAAGGTAAATTTTGAACAGATACAAAAATGTGTGATTAATCGCGATTAAATATTTTAATAGATTAACAGCCCTCATAAAAACTTGAGCGAGACTGCTTATGGTGGATGGAAGGGGAGGTGGATGGGTCCAACAAACAAAGGACTTTCAACTAAGAGGCCGGTGTTCGTTTCCCAAAGTGCTGTTTAGCTATTTTGAAATTTCATTAGTGACATTTATGACGTGCTTTTTGTGATGTGTATTCCGTATTTCTGTTACGTTGTTTCCGCACAGATTGTACTTAGTTTACGTACTCATTTTAAGCCCAACCATGATGTTTTTCCTTAACCAAAAGTGGTTGTGTTGCCTAAACCTAACTGTGGCCATTATCGTTGTGTCGTTGCATACTGTACAAATGACCAGCGAAAAGGCTAAAATGTGTCCTCATGACACGTGGAATGTCCTTGTAATGTAGTGCTATTTATAAGCCTTTTCGTGAGATCGGGTTGTTGCATTGACAACGTTAAGTTTCACTTTCACTTTACAAACATAGTATTTTTAACCCAAACCACAATTTTTTTTCCACAACACACTTTAACTCCCAACTCGTCAAATACCACCGCTTGGTCAGTGCCCCTCGGCATCGGAGACCGACGTAGGGGGTACCCCTCTTACGTTACTGTTGGATGGACCAGAGACGGAGCATCAATATACGGTCATTACATGTATAGTGTCCTTTCAAAATAAACTTCCGATTTCACAGGAAGTTTGGTTTAGGCAACACAACCACTTAGGGTTAGGAAACGGTCGTGGTTGACGTTAACTTCACTGACAAGTGACTCACGTGACTCACGAAGCTGACGGTACTAAACTACTTACGGGACTGACGATACCAACGAGTCATGTGACTAATGACTGATGTGACAAAATAAGTCAATGTTCATTTTAGTTTCACATGGGACACACTGGTTTCCTGGTTGAAAGTCTTGTATTTGTTTGACCCGTCCACCCACCCTTTGCAGATTCGCACGCTATTCATACTACGTCACTTGCTTTGACCGTCAAATAACGCGATGGGTTTACACTGGAGTTAGTTGAAAGCTTGGTTCGTCACATACTGTTCCCAAAGGGTGCCTCTGTGTGTCGGTTTCCGATGCAGAGGGGCACTTACTAAACGGCGGTAATTGACGAGTGGGGAGTGAGAAGGGGTTCTTTTCCGAAACCTAAAAGCAAGTGTTTTTACTGTACACGTGTTTACTGCGACCTTAGTTTGACGCGCTGGGCTACCCAGTGAGAACAGGTTGGGTCACTGCCGATTGACACTGTAATTTAATTTAGGCAAGCAGGGCAAATCCATGACATCTCAATTAGTGGGGAGGCTCCTCTGTCTTTTTCCTGTCCTCTGATGTACCGCGGTTAGATGGATTGCACACATCAATTTAATTCATCATTTCTGTGTGCATATTAATGTGGTTTCAAACATATCAGTCTGTGCCATTATGCAAGATAATAATGCCTTTCTTCTGCTTTTTAGTCGTGATTGAACTGTTCAGCATACTGCTGAGTGTGAAATGGATGCAGACATAATGAAGTGTTCATGCACAAAAAAAACCTCCAACAATGATTTTGACGTTGACGGGGATTTCGCTTTAATAGCATGCTGGCCTCTGGGGAAAATGGTACTTTATTACAAAGTCAGATTTTTCTCCCACTCATCACAACTCCTGATGCTCCAACATAATCCCAATCATTTGGGTTTATCCCTTTAATGATTTGTGTTTATTGTTTATTTCATTGTTTCACTATGTCCCTTTTTTGCACATACATTTGCAAAATGTATTCTAGATAAACCTGCCATCAGCGAGGACATACAGTACACTCTACATTCTGCAGCCTTTTCTGGTGTTGGCAACTGGTTCATTGGGATCCTGTTGGATTATTAGATAATGGAAGGCCTGCACACTTCGGTCCAACGCTAAGAGGGACGCACCTATCAATAACACATTATTTATGCTTTTATGTTGGGAAGTAAAATATCCAGGAATTATAATTGAACCTGAATAAATACAATATGGAAAATGTAATTTGGAGGTACTCGTGACATCAGTATCTCTAAAATCTGGGCTGAATGCAAGTATGCAGTCAAAAAGAAACGTACACCAACAAGCAGTTCAGGCTGGTTTTGGTAAGTTGTGAAAAAAAAAAAACTATAAACAAAAATGAAAAAACAAAACAAAAAAACAACCTATGAATAAATTTAGAAAAACTTTTCCAAAGAACTGAGATTGTTTTGATGAAAACCTCTCTGTACTCTACTTGAAATGGTACAGTCTGAGTTCCCCCTACTATAAAGCCCAATGGAAGCTCCCACTTCCTGACCTGACCACGCAACTCATCACATACCGCCCCTTTGTGTCACTTTATTTTTGGCATCAAAACCACTATAGTTACCCCCACCAAGGCCGAAGGCCTAGGAAGGAGGTTATGTTTTCATCGGCGTTGGTTTGTTGGTTTGTTGGTTTGTCCGTTAGCAGGATTACTCAAAAAGTTCACGTTGGATTTGAATGAAATTTTTTGCAAGCTGCACGGAGAGGGAGGCGGATGTCTGCGCTCTCCAAGTGCCATTCTAATTACCCTTGGTGTCACTTAAGGATTAGGCAATAAAACCACTATAGTTAGGTTTACAAAAAAACTACATGGTTGTGCTTAAAACTACTACATATGTACAGTGAAAATGACACTGAACGTTGGGAACACGGGACACGAACGAACAGCTGATTGTAACTTGAAAGTGAAACTTAACGCACGGGAATGCATGGGACATGAACAGCGGCCTCCTTGATTAAAGCCCTGTGTTTGTTGGACCCATCCACCTACCCTACCGCCCGCCCTGTGTGTGTCTTCTCAGTCCTTAAACTATGTCACCACACTCCCGGCGCACTTTCTCTGAGCGTTCACTTTTGCCGCAGATGGGTTTACATTATAGTTAAGTAAATAGTTACACCTGGCGTGTTTCATACCGGCGCTAAAGGGTGCCTTGTGTCGCGGTACCTAAATGCCGTTGGCCGTGACAAAGACTCGGAATTTGACGCCCTGGGAATGAGAACGGGCTGACAGCGGACAGTTAGCCGAGCTCATCCGAGTAAAGCCTGCATCCTTTCTTTTGTTGACAACCAGGCATTTAGCGAATGTGATGGCCTGTTACTAGCTGGTACAGCCATAAGGCTTAGTGGTGATTAAATCTGCTGGAGAGCGAATCATTTTACTAGCACTATTGTGCCATGTTTATCACATCCAACCCAACGGCTATTGTTATGTCCTTAGACCCCATTTACACTTTGTCACTCAATGCATCTGAGGCGGATCAGATAGCTGTCCAACCTAAAAAAAAGCTAAGTGCAATGCATCCAAGAAGCATTCTCTCTGAGGCACATTTGTAATCTTTACTCCTCTCAAGTGTAACTACATCAATAAGTGGCCTGTGGAAATGGCCACTAACAGTGACTGTCTATGGGTCTGTCCAAATGATCTGTATGGTTGAGGGAGCAGCATGAGTGAAAGCCTGTGAAGATTCATGAATTTGAATCATGTGTTTGTGTTAGTTTATGGATAGCTAAAGCTAACTAAACTGTCAATTGCCCAACAGCTTCAGGCACATTCTGGACTTGAGGTGGGCCGACCCTGATTTGCATGCTGCCCGAGAAAACTAAGACAGATCGCAATCAGAAATGAAAGTGCCCTGATCTGGATTTTATCTGGATACGAGGCACTTAAAATGACATGTATTTAAATGGGGCCAAAGTTCTTGGATCACAAGTTGCCACTCCGGGGTAACAGCCATGTTTGAGTGGAAATGCTGTGTTCTTCTTTCCATCTTTATTGTGTTCTTTTGGCAGGATACTCATGGACTAGTCCTCAGTGTCTCACTTCCATTAAACAAAACGCTGAGTAGTTTCAATTGTAAAACATCTAATTCCAATAATGTTTGATGGACCAATGCAAGGTCCAGCTTGGTTAGAGTCCGTGTCCTTATTTTTCTTGGTGTTTTTCAAAAAGTACTTAATGACTTCTCCACCAGCTGCTTAATTTATTTAATCCATGTTGTTCTAATAAAAGTATGGCAACTGTGACCAATCATTGATTTATCTGGCCGTTCAGATCTGACTTGAGTCACAAGGCTGTAAGCTGGAAAAACTGTAAATTGGGACAGCCTGAGCTGCAGTGTGAATATAGTCAAAAGTCTGTGTAAGTTCCCTCCTTTTGAGCCTCTTGTACCCCCGGTGGCCAAGGATCAACTCCCAGCACACATTCTTACATCTGTCATTCCTTCTCTCATCCTCCCTGTCCCAATAAATAAAAAATACTGCAGCTGAGTGGCCTGCCAACTTTCCTGTTAGATGACAAAAGTTGGGGCCTCATATTCCTCCATTCTGTGCCTAAGAGCCTGGAGCCAGATGTATAAATCTGTGTGGCTTAAGGACTAAAAATCACAAAAAGGATTATATCTTTTCATTAGATCTATACAGCTTGGTGAACACACTTCACTTACATTAAGTGTTGTAATGTTAACATTAACCCCTCTGAGACCCGCGATCCCGACCGACTTTACTGTCTTTCAGATGCTGTAGCAGGTTCAGTTTTAGAGCTAGAGTGAAGGTCCAGATATCACATGAAACTACTAAACAAAGGAAAAAAGGCGAAAAAAAACGCTCTAAAGTTGGACTAAATTTTGGCGAGGAAAAACTGGCATGGCCATTTTCAAAGTGGTCCCTTGACCTCTGACCGCCAGATATGTGAATGGGTTCTATGGGTACCCATGAGTCTCCCCTTTACAGACATGCCCACTTTATGATAATCACATGCATTTGGGGCAAAAACTGTGTAATTTTTTGCATGCAGTATAAATGTGTTATTTTTGCTAGGTAGACTGACAATAAGGAGGTTTCTGAGCAGTTTACACAACAGAAGTGTTCGCCATCCAATTACCGAAAAATGAAACTCTTGTAGAAATCTCCAAAATGTCAAAAGTTTTTGATACCAAATCACAGCATGGCTTTTTCTATGATGTTCCTCGAGGTCTTGGTGTCTTAATGTGGTATTTTGGAGGGATTATTGATCATTTTTTACAATTGCTGAGAGGTAAAAAAATTGTTAAATTTAGCACCAAATCTGTGTAACAAATGGCATCAACCCCAAAATTGCTGCAACAATTTATGAGACATAATAGAGCATGGGGATGGCCATCGTATACTTCCATCATAATGTTCTTACACACTTTTATAAATTATTTTAAATAATTAATTAATTTGTGTTTATTTCAGATTTTTGACACACAGTGCTGAGCTGCATCTCAGATGATGTATAACACTTCTATGTGACATCTACTGTCGACCTGCGATCTCCCCCTAAATACCCCTGTACCTCCCTAAAAAGGACAAAAACAGGTCTGTGCAGGTCTCAGAGGGTTAATGGCTACATTACATTTAGCCAGGAATGGATGTTAACACAGTTCGGTCTGGGCAAAAACACTAAGTAAAATACAAAAAAATAAATGTTTTCTCCTTCATCTTGCATTAGCAGTGCCCTTTGAAAAGCAACCAACAGATGAAGAAGCGGAGTGTGCTATTCCCACATCACTGCATGATTTCAAACAACATGTACTGCTTTTAGAGTGAAGGATGTTAATAACAGACCTATACATTTTATAAACCATTGTCCCTCTGCGATGTACTGAAAGGATTCTGTCTCCAACGCCCTTCTTTGATGCTCCTCTTCTCTTTGCCACTCAACCTATCAAATGCAGCTCACTCCTCATACCAGTTTATTAATATCAGTTTATGGTGCATGCATAGATAGAGTGTGTCTTTCACAACATTAACCTGCCTCCCACACTAGTGACATGAGCATAACGTTAGATGTCTTATGCAAAATGCATGAAGGAAAAGACAAACATTTCTGTACTATGAAAAGATTCCCTATGAAAGACCTGACAGCTGCAGTTTTATACAGAAGCAGCACACTGGTACATGAACTATAGCTCTGACATCCTGGATTTATTCCAAGAATCCTGTGATAGAACTTTAGCTAAGTAGCAGAAGCTTTTTTGTTTAGTTTAGATATCATAAGTCCTTGTGCCTCCTTGTCTCGCAGCTAATCGTGGAGCGGGGTCACACCTGGAGCGAGGTTATACCTGGAGCATGGGCACACTTGGAGCAGGGTTTCACCTGGATCTTGGTGGTCTCCGGTATTGTGGCTGCATCTGCTGCCGCGTCGGTGCCTGCTTGACACCAACTGCTACCATCCCTAATTAACTATGTCTGTACGAGGGACTACCAATGCTAACGAGGGATTTCCAACACCTAGTGACAATGTGGCAGCCTGGAGAATAACACTTCTCAATCACTGCCAAAGACATCAAGAGCTCCCAGCAAGCATGCTGATGCTGCAGGAACCAACGCACGGGCATCGATCGCAGGGACGTCCCACACCAATACACATGGACGTACTGAGGAGAGATGCTGGACAGTGCTGGCTTTCCGATAGTTGTATTATCACTCTTTCCATCCACCACTATTGGTTTTGTGTTATCAGTCCTACTTGTATTAGCTATTACAGCTGCTAGACTGCTATTGTGGCTGCTTCTCTATCTCTCTCTCTCTATCTATCTCTCTCTCTCTCTCTCTCACTTTCTCTCTATCTATCTGTCCCCCCAGCCGGTCTCGGCAGATGGCCGCCCGCCCTGCGCCCGGTTCTGCTCCAGGTTTCTTCCCAGTAATCGGGGAGTTTTTCCTGGCCACAGTGCGCTTGGTGGATCCTGTTGGGTCTCTAAACTATGGTGTACGGTCATAGACCTGCTCTATATATAAAGCGTCTTGAGATAACTTCTGTTGTGATTTGACGCTATACAAAAATAAATTGATTTGATTTGATTTGATAAGTTTTAGTTTAGTTTAGGTAAACAACAGGGCTGTCAATCGATTAAAATATTGAATCGCTATTAATCGCGTGATTCTCCGTAATTAATCGCAGTCAAACTCAAGACCAACCTGGGTACCCATAGAACACATTTTCATTCACATATATGGAGGTCAGAGGTCAAGGGACCCCTTTTGAAAATTGCCACGCCAGTTTTATCTCACCAAAATTTAGCGTAAGTTTGGAGCGTTATTTAACCTCCTTCCCAACAAGCTAGCATGACATGGTTCCAATGGATTCATTAGGTTTTTGTAGTTTCATATGATACCAGTATCTTCACTCTAGCTTTAAAAGCCCGCTACAACCTAAAAATTGCATATGCATTAAAGAAATTAGTGGCGTTAAAACAAATTTGCGTGAACGCGTCATTTTGACAGTCCTACATTTTACATATACTACCTGTATTTTAAATGGCTTTTTAACTCCAGCCCAAGTTGTAGTGCATATTCAGCGTTAAACTAACTGCTGAATGGAACCCACCTGCAGTTTTGTAAACTTTTTAGTCGGTTCTTCACAGCTCAACTCCACATAGTAGAAAAATACTGCAATACAGTTCTCTCTCTTTAGAAAAATATTTCAAATTAGTTAACCATACTTATAATTTAAGGTGGCTAAACCTGAAGTGATCTGGTGATTTCGTGACATGTTTTTTTCAGGAGTGACACAGTAAGTTGCCGTTTGTGAACATATTAAAGTGGCAGTAGGCAGTCTGTTTTTGGCTTCATTGAGCAAAAATTCCATAATAACCTTTCAGCGTATTGTAATTCAAGTGTTCTGAGAGAAAACTAGACTTCTGCTCCTCCTCATGGCTCTGTTTTCAGGCTTTAGAAAATCTAGCCCGTGACGGGAGACTTTGACCAACCACAGGTCATTTCAGAGAGAGAGAGCGTCCCTATTGGCTGTGCTCCGGTCATGTGACCGGAACTTGGCATTCCTTCTAAGATTTCACAATGGTTGCGGCGTCACAAACTTTCTCATTTTACAGCTAAACAGTGCACTACAAGATGATTCTGGAACATCTGAGGAGAGAAATAGGCATTAACGTAACAGAATAATGATTCATATTTGATCAGCGCTGCCTAGTTTGACCGTTTGGTCGGAGTTCGCCAGTGATTGACAGCCGGCTCTCATAGACAGCAGCTGGACAGCAGACTTCAGATCAGCTCTTATTGCTTGTTTTCCTCCGGTCTGTGAAATCTTGCAGATGCCGTTAGGAGCACCGAAGGACACAGAGGCACATGCTTTTTTTCAACTTACCTGTTTCATGTACTACTGTCACGATATAGTGACTGTTTTATAAAAATGACTTTTTTTAATCATATTTGCTCCAATCTCGCCTACTGATGCTTTAATGCAAGGATGACGTTTCCACAAACTAAAAGGTCAAACCTGCCATTTTCAGAAATATTTCGTAGAAACAACAGAGGCAGGACTGAACAATTTTTTCGAGTCATTCAGCAACATTTAAATAAGAATCGTGGTTTCTCTGAGTCTTCTTGGAAAAGGTTTTACATTATAAGTAAAGTGTAAAGAGAGAGAGAGAGAATGGGAGCAGAGTAGGGAGTAGAGAGACAGAATATAATAGAAAGAGGGAGATTTTGTTTCCCATATGAATCCTAATAAACCCCACCACCCCCACACACAGAGAAACGGCCCAGGTAGAGACTCTGAGGACACTGTGTCCCCAAAATCATTCTCTAATCCTCAACCCACACATCTTATTATGATGCCTGAAAATCATCTGCACTACTTCTCTCTTCCCTCTGTGCTGTTGTCTTTATCTCACTCCCAATATGTCTCCTATATAATGTCTCAGTCCTGCACACATTATTCTGTCTGACCTCTTCAATCACTGTCTCCGTGTCTCAATTTCCCTTTCATTTGCTTTAAAAATGCATAGCACAAAGATAGGAAATATGCTAATATTCTAGTGATAATCTGTGAATAATACGCCCCAAGTGTTGCCAATCACTGGTCTAACACAGTCGTATTTCAATTTAGTTAAGTTGTACAGTTGCTGTTTTACCACTGGTAGCCGTTTAATTTGAAAAGTCTTCTATAGCAGTGGTTCTCAAACTTTTTACACCACGTACAACCTCAGAAAATATTTGACTCTTCAAGTACCACCATTATGACCAGGGGTGGGCAATTATTTTTCCTGGGTGGCCACATGAGAAACCCAGATTATTGCCGGGGGCTAAACAAATTCTGAGACGTAACCTCTATTTTATCACAAGATTAATTCATAGAAAACATACTGCGCACTTATTTTTCAGCATTTATTATACTGAAAAATCACTCCAAACAGCATATTATTAAGAAAATGACATTATATACATTTTTGAACTGTACAGGACTGTTTTGGGTAGTAATCATTCCATTAACAAAACTTAACAAAACAGAGAATCCCCCAGCATGCCAAAATATAAAGACATGCACTGCAGGTCCAAAAAGCCCTGTTTTTCGGGGCAGGGAGGGTAGCCTACTGTACACAGTACTGTACTGTACTTTGTTATTGTCATCTATACTGGTTGTTTGCATAAAAACACACAATTCAAATGATTGTAATTATTTAAATATTTGCTTTGATTAAAAAAATCTTGGTTAGCTGCTTAGAGCTAGTGTTAGGAAGTTAAACAGGTCATAATTCCCTCTCTATCTATTTTATATTAATATGAAAACATCTCCTTAAAACAACTGGATTTATTCAAGTTTCTTGCCAAATCTACATTTCACGAGATTACATTTGAACACATCATGATAACGTTGTAATTTACCTTCGCCCAATACAAATTTTTCCTGAGCCGACTCTGAACGCATCATAATAATAACTCAATGGCACCTCCATTGACGTTCGTATCTCTGGTATTTAGCTAGTCAGGACTGTGCTGCCCACCAGCTGCTAACAGTTAACGTTACTAGCTCTCATCCTGCTGATTTCAACACAGATTTGTTGTTCACAGTGTCGCTTTATCAGGGAAAAATAGGGAGCATCCCCTCAGGTTTATTAGCGCCATGCTGTTGAGTGCTTTTTTTTCTCTTCTCTGTGGCTCCGGTACATAGATTCCACCTACTGAGGTGATTGGAAAAACCTTGCGTTGGCATGATGACATGTGTACAGTCAGCCCATTCTCATTCCTAGGACGTCAAATACCAAGACTATATCACGCCTTCGGTGTTCGGTACTGCCACACAAGGCAGCCTTTAGCGCCAGTATGAAACACACCGGCGTTCCATTAACTACAATATAAACCCATCCGCTGCAACAGTAAACGCTCTGAGAAAGTGCGCCGGGAGTGTGGTGACGTATTTTAAAGAGTGAAAAGACACACACCGGTTGGTACATTTTCAGTGTACAAACGTAGTTTTAAGCCCAACCATGTAGTTCTTTATAAAACTATAGTGGTTTTGTTGCCTAATCCTAAAGTGATGCAAAGGATAAGTATAGTGGTTTTGATGGCAAAAATAAAGTGACACCAAGTTACGTGACGCCAAAGGGGGGTGACGCCAAGGCATAATACTAATCTGACATTTAGCATGTTAGTGTAGGCCTATGAATGTTAGGATTAGAGCTTGCTTTGGTATCATTAAAGAGGACCTATTATGCTTTTGTGCTTATTCCCGTTTCTTTTAGTGTGTTATAGAGTTTCTGTGCATGTCAAAGGTCTGCAAAGTTACAACGCCCAAAGTCCACACTAAAGGGAGTCAGTCTCCCCCACAGAAACACGGCTCCTGAACTGCCTGAAACGCCTCGTTTGAAGTCTCGCCTTTTCTTTCGTAACGGGTGACACGTGCAAAACGTACATGCAAAAAGTAACACATTTGCATAATACCTGTCTAGCGGCTAGTTTGGCACGCCCTCAAATCAAGGTAGTTAGAGCGGAGCTGGAGCAGAGTCCGAAGAGTTTGGATCGGTTGACCGATCAAAACAGAGTGGCGCAGCTGACCAATCGGAGCAGATGTGAGGTTATCAAGGGGTGGGGGTGTAAAATGTTTTCAGAAACATCTTGTAGTGTACTGTTTAGCTGTAAAATGAGAAAGTTTGCTCCGGCTGGTGGGCGGTGCTTGGTATTTCCTCAACTGATCTCAACATGGCGGCCGGGTCACAAACTTTCTCATTTTACAGCTAAACAGTACACTACAAGATGTTTCTGAAAACATTTGAGGAAATAGGCATTACGGTAACAGAATATTGATTCATATTTGATCAGCGCTGACTAGTTTTACCGTTTGGTCGGAGTTTGCGAGTGATTGATCTCATGCACTACTGTCAGGATATAGTTACCGTTTTATAAAAATAACTTTTTTTAATGATATTTGCTCCAATCTTGCCGCTTTAAGAGGGGGTCCTTGGAAATTTGTTCTCCCCTGTAAGAGGTCCCTGGCCCCAAAAAGTTTGAGAACCCCTGCTGTAAGGAACTGAAGTGTTAGTCAAGTGGGACATTTCAGCAGTTGGTGGCCCTACATAAAAAGTCAGGGGAACAATAAATTGATATTATCCGTCTTCTTGAGAGCAAATCTCATCCATCCAACAGTCGTCTAGAGTTCACTCTGTGCTATTCCTCACCACTTTGTTAGAACGGCTAACAAGACTCTTCCAGCTCATCACTTTAGCTCGGTGAATATTTTAATTGCCCTCGCAACTCTTTTTAGGAATACAATCAAGGGTTTCTACCAGTCACATTAAATATCAGTCGGCTAGTTCAAATAACATGCGGGGAGCTCTGCGCTCAGAGGTCCATCAGAGTTTCATCTGCTCAGCTCACTTGACTTTAATCAGAGCACACTGTGTAGATTCACTGGCAGAGATCTAAGCATTGCACAAACCCTTTTTATATTATTGCTTTTAGTTCTCCAAGTCTGTTAGATTGCACTCCTACGCTGCAGGCCGGACTCCGCCGTTCAGTTTTACCCCCTTTGACTTGGCCCGCGACATCAAACTCTGCAAACGTGTAAAGTTTTCTACATTTCAAAATGAAGTTAAAGCAGTGAAAGCCCCGCCGTCATTGTCGGCCAATTACATCTCTAAGATCCCAGGAATCAGGATTACAGATTACTGTTTTGCATTATACAGATTAAAGAAGAGAGTCTATTATTACACTATCTAAAGCAAGAGAACTTGTAATCCATAATGTGTCTGTGTGGGTTTGTGTGTGTGTGTGTGTGTGTGTGTGTGTGCGTGTCTCTTTCTATATATAAAATCAAACATATCCCCACTTGCTCTATTAAGCCCATGATTAGCCTCTGTGACAGACAGGAGCAAGCTTAGTGTTAACTCTGCTCGCCTTGATCAAAGACACACACACACACACACACACACACACACACACACACACACACACACACACATAAAAGTACATGTGCATATATGAATATAAAGTCATGACACTTGGATACTAATACAGGGGCAAATATCTGCACATTAATACAATGATATGCATGATCCAAAATGGACTCCAACTGTGAGAGTGCATTTGCATTAATGCTGTTTCTCTGTGTGTTTGTGTATGAGCACCTGTGTGTGTCTGCATATGACTAAAGTCTGTGGTAATGAGGTCGGACTTTCCTAACAAGTGGTTTTCCTTTGTCTGTCACCTTTAAAAGAAAAAAAAGATTAAAAAAATCCCCCTCATCAAAGAGCGAGGGATTAAAGAGGGGGAGGTAAAAATAGCCCACATGAAGAGAGACGGATAAGACTTTTAGCTGTGGGCTGATAGCAAAAGTCTGGCCCCTTCCTTTTCCCCTCACTTTTATCCCTCCTTCATCCTACACTCATTTCTTTCTAAGCTTTAAGCATTTCGTCCGCACGCTGCAGAAACCCTGTAGGTCCAACCAAGGGCGTGATTTACTTTCAGAAGGTAGTATCCATGCTTTGCAGTCACGTGACTTCTGATGATACATCGGACCGGCGACACGTCATCCAGAGGAGGCTCTCATGACCACACCCCTTTTTGGGGGAAACCAACCCCTTGTCCCTCGTAGACGGTAACAGAGTAAACAGGAGAAGTTGAAACATGTCTCCAAACTTCTACTTTAAATAAACCGCTAATAGTAATAACGCTACGCTGAAGAGTTGCTGTGTAGTTGGTTGTACCAACAATAAATCCAAAAACGCTGATCTCTGATTTGTTCCCCTGCCATGTCCTAAAAAAGATAGAATAGAGGGACTTCATGGCTCCGAGCTATAGACCAGACCAGCATGGCTTTATGGCTCCAAACTATAGACCAGACCAGCATGGCTTTATGGCTCCAAGCTATAGACCAGACCAGCATTGCGTCATCACCAAGGCTGCGCTCCCTTTGGGGAAAAGAAACTCGCTGTCACAGGAGAGAAACTGGAAAATGATGAAAAGCTGTTGTGTAGCGGGTTAACTGAGGCTTTCACACTGAGATACTGAGATTTGAGGCACATACAATATGTAAATAATCACTGTCAATGTGGTAGATGGCTAAATGTTGGTGGTGAGAGTGACTAGCATGGCTAGCTAACGTTAGCTTGAGTGGGAGGCTGCCGCAGTAATACAATCATACATTATACAGCAGCATCAGACTGTCGTCTCCAACTACATCTCAGTCTATAGATCAGAAAGTTGGCTACTAACATGTTGGTTCAACACTTAGCCTAAAATGATTCAATCAAATATGTATAGAAGTCTGGATAATGATTATCCGGCCACTGTGTTGGACGGGGGAAGACTGAAGGGACGTGGCGGCGATCAACCTAAATTTATTAACGTATCGTGAAAGCTCAAGTTCAGGCAAGGTCGCAAAATAATTAATAAGACGTGTGTATAAAACAAATATTTGTATAATAAGAGATGAATGCATACAAACTTGTCAAAATTACGAAGTCTATGGGATCTTCGGTTTTCTTTCCCCCAAAACGGGGCACGGCCTTTTTGCGAAGTCCCCGTATGTGCCGCTCTGATGTATGTCTGATGTTGTTACCGGCATGTTGGGTACCAATTGTTACACACATAGGTACATAATGCGAGTGCTCTTCACCAGCAATGTTACTCATTTCTCACCTAGATAGTAAAGAACAGAAAAGGTGTGCACAGAAAATATCGGTAATTGGATGTGATCCTTAAGGAATCTTCCTGAGCTTTTTCCCGCCACTGATATCATCAGAGTTACTGCCTGACTTTCATTTCATGACATTATATAGTGCACCATCCCTCTCCATACACCAGAGAAAGTGTGAAATCCTACAAGAACACAGATGCGTACCAGTACGAAGGGAAAGGTAAGCACATTCTTTTAATCGACTTCGTAAACAGTAACTGACCACAGAAGGTATATAAGAAGTGGACATAGTCACCGTGATGTCAACCATTGGTTTGTGGACTTCGGTTTTGAAGCCTTGAGTTTTGCATTTTGGCAGTTGCCATGTTGTTTTTTGGCTGTCGCCATGTTGTTTTTTGGCCATTGCCATGTTGTTTTTTTTGGCCATCGCCATGTTGTTTTTTTTGGCCATTGCCATGTTGGTTTTTTTTGGCCATCGCCATGTTGTTTTTTTGGCCATTGCCATGTTGTTTTTTTTGGCCATTGCCATGTTGTTTTTTTTGGCCGTCGCCATGTTAGTTTTTTTGGCCTTCGCCATATTGTTTTTTTTGGCCGTCGCCATGTTAGTTTTTGGCAGTCACCATCAAACAAACAGGAATTTTGCCCAGGAGAGTACTGGTCATGTCCCGTGTGAAACCAAAAGTCAACGTTTACTTATTTAAATTTACGTGACAAACATAGTCATTCGTAGCCAAACCATGATTTTTTTTAATTTTTTTTTATACTAAACCATCAAAGTAGTTTTTAATGCATTTTTTGTTTGTTTGTTTCAATTTACAACGTTAACCATAACGTTAAAACTGTGACCGTAATCCCGGAGAAAATATGTTTCCCTCAAAATATAATTGAGAATACAGTTTAGTTGTACGGGAACTAGGGCTGTCAAAGTTAACGCCATAAAAATGCCTTAATTAACGCATTAACGCAACTTTCAATTTTTAGGTTGCAGCTGGCTCAGTATTAGAGCTAGAGTGAAGATACTGGCATCATATGAAACTAGAAAACCTAATGAATCCATTGGTTCCAACCATATCATACTAACTTGAAGGAAGAAGGATGAATAGTGCTACGAAGTTGCACTACATTTTGGTGAGGAAAAACTGGCTTAGCCATTTTCAAAGGGGTCTTGACCACTGACCTCAAGATATGTGATTGTAAATGGGTTCTATGGGTACCCACGAGTCTCCCACATTTTTTTCAATAATACATATACATATATATATATATATATATATATATGCAGTATTGAATATATTAAATTTGCAATTAACCGCGATTAACTATTTTAATCAATTGACGGGGAATGTAATTTTTTTAGGAGACGGGGTTGTATATGTATGAGGAATGTAAATTGCAGTAGAAAGCCATTTAACATTGCCTAAAGGATTTACAACAACTTCCCAACAGTGTAGGCTTCAGCCACTTCCAGTACTGATCCAAATACAGATAGTAGATTTTTTTTCTTTCAGGAAGTACACTAATGAGTAATCAAGGTGAAAGCCATTATCCCATAATGAGTTCTCTGCTAAATGTATTATCAGGTAGATGTAGATGAAGAAATGCCAACATGAAGGAGAGTCAACAGTAGTGTCCTTAATATTTTGTACATTAAGTAAACGGCCAAATCATTATTATACAGCATCCAGCAGCAAAAACAGCTTTGGTAGTAAAAATGTCAAGAGGAACAGTGTTTTATCATTTACTCAGTGCTTTATCAATCTTTGTGAGTTCCTTCATTGATTTCCCAATCAATACAACATAGCACTTCAGTGTGATGAATAGTCCATTGTTCATACAGTACTTATATCCTCACTTTTAAATGGCCCAATCTCTCTATTCCAGCACTAAAATGAGCCCTTGTGTGAGGTGTTGTGCTCATCCGGGACTGCTGAAAACTTGAGAATTGGAAAAGGCACTTTAGTTAAACATTTAAACCCTTTTTTTAAGTTTTAACCTTCACTACTTTGGCCCCAGAACACTTATGATAACAGGAGGGAGAAGTGGAGCCGGGTCCAAAGAGGACCGAGGTGAGGCTCTCCTCTGGTTTATGAGTGGGTGAAGATGCAGATAGGGAGAGAGACAGGAAGTGAATTGAATTCTTTTACTGAAGATTTCAGTCTCTTCTGAGAAAGAGAGGGTGTCACATCTGTGGGACGTGTACTGATAGTGGGTTTCAGGCTCCTCCAAGCCTGGTGAAAAGATAAAAGGACAATGTAGAGGGTCAGCAATTTAAATTTCATTGACAAAGATTCTTCAGTTTTGCATAATCGGTGTATTGTTTTGCTTTGAACATGGTCTCAGCTAACCTGAACTCTGACAATACATATGAGGAGTCACGTTCTCCGCGACCCTGAATAGGATAAGCAGTTACAGATAATGGATGGATGATGGATGGATGGAACGCTGAACATGCAAAAGGCACAAGTCTCCTGATGATGAATTCATACCAGTGTTTTCCTTTCATAGTAGGGCTTCACATTGAGCACATCAGTGTTCAACTGGCTCTTAGACATGTCTGTTCATTTGATGGTGTGTGTGTGTGTGTGTGTGTGTGTGTGTGTGTGTGTCATTTGAACACAAAGAAGACATATCATTGTTTTGAAGGCAGAGTTTACTTTTGCAGGATATTTGTGGAGTTTTGCCTCTTGTGTGTGTGTTTGTTTTTGTATTTATGACTAGAGTTCTGAGAATATGAGGTATGCTTTGAGAAAACATGTGTAGACAATTGTGAAAAACTGTAAGTTGTGAGTTTTTAACAAAGACATGTCTGTGTGGCTCTTTCTCGCTGCCAAATCTTGTAGAGGAATTAGGGATGAAATTTGACCAGGGAGCTAAATAACATTTTTACAAGAATACACATTTGCACAAGTTTGATTGGGCAGTGCGTTGCTAGATGACGTTTTATTGCGTTGTAGCAAAAGTTGCAAAAGTCTACTTTTTTTTTTGGTCCTTTTTGGGTTTAGGTCTTTTATGAATCACCTGAAGATCTTTAAAATACATGGTGGTCTAGTTACAAACAAGACTGTTGTTAAGGTTCCCCTTATGAAGATACAAGGTTTTCAGCAATAACACACTGAAATGTAGTGTAGTTGCAGATGAAAGGGTACATCAATAAGCTGCAAGTAGTCTTATTTTGTAAGTTAGTCAAGTATAGTAGATAATTTATCAAGATCAAAATAATTATCAGCTGCCCTAACTCACATTAAAAAAGATAATGTAAGTGTGAGGATAAAGGAATGATCACTCTCATGAGAGCAGAGCAGCACTATAAGCTGAAGGCCCTGGAGAACAGTTACAGTTAGAGCCGTCTGCACCGGAGACAGCAGCAATATTACCACTGTCATGATCTACTGGACGTCTGAGTGAGATTGAAGAAGCGAAGACTCAGGAGAGAGACTTAATGTGAGATGAACTCTACCAAGAAGCCAAGTACTGATATACAGAACAGTCAGTCCAGAAAATAAAGGAGGCTGTGGGGACATATGAGGACAGATATAGGGTTCATTCCAGGGAACATTGTGCTACAAACAAATACCGGCGCTTGGTCAGTGCCCCTCAGCATCTGATACCGACACACCGAGGCACCCTTTAGCGTCTGAGACGCACCAGGCTTTCACCTAACTCCAATGCAAACCCATTTGCATAATTTTTAGACCGCCAGAGCAACTGACGTAGTTTAAAGAGTGAGAAAGTCTGCATAGGGGCAGATGGACGCATGGGTTAAAACATACATAGGACT
Organism: Sebastes fasciatus; assembly: GCF_043250625.1. Taxonomy (NCBI): domain Eukaryota; kingdom Metazoa; phylum Chordata; class Actinopteri; order Perciformes; family Sebastidae; genus Sebastes; species Sebastes fasciatus. The sequence continues at coordinate 3,820,894 of NC_133804.1, forward strand.
TGCGACTTACCAAGTCAACGTTGACTTTATTTACCGTAGTTTTATGTAACAAACATACTTATTTTAACCCGAACCATGATCTTTTCCTAAGCCTACCCAATAAATTTTGTTGCATAAGTAAACCTAAAAACTAAGTAAACCTATGTTGGAAATTTGAAAAGACACTATGCATGAAACAAGCGGAAACATGCCGTCCCTGACCCGTCCAAAATTGACGCTAGAGGGGTACTTAGGGCATCATAGTTTGAGGCATAAGAATACTTACCAAGCGACGGTATTTGACGGGTTGGGAGTGAGAACGTGTTGTTTTGACATAGACTGTATATAAGAAGTGGATGTAGTCACAGTGACGTCACACATCGGTTTGTGGACTGGCGTTTTGAAGCCTCGAGTTCGTCATTTTGGCTTTAGCCATCTTGGTTTTTGTCTGTCGCCATCTTGGTGTTTTGCAACCAAGTGACACGAGAGGGTGGAGCTGAGTACAGATATTTCTAGGTGACCAAAATGTTACAATTAACTTTCATGAACTGAAAACACACTGTGAAAGTATTTAAGTTGTAAGACGAAAACACGGACAACTCCCAGATCGGACGACGCCGTGGTAGCGACCTGTCAATCACAAGGTAGCCACGCCCTAAAGCATCCCCTGCTTTATGGTCTATTTGACTCTAAATGGGACCATAATTTACTAAATGAACATCATGCTGTATTGAAGAAGACTTGAAACTAGTGATTGAGACCATAAACTCGTGTTTACAATGTTTACTGAGGTAATAAATCAAGTGAGAAGTAGGCTCATTTTCTCATAGACTTCTATACAATCAGACTTCTTTAAGCAACCAGAGGAGTCGCCCCCTGCTGGCTATTAGAAAGAATGCAAGTTTAAGGCACTTCGGCATTGGCTTCACTTCTCAGAACCGGAGTTGCCCACTGGTTGACGCAGGGCCACTGACCGTGTGTCAATATTTGATGAATTGCGAGTGAGAATATGTTGTTCAATAAGAGATTGGGTTTGGAAAAAAAACGACCCTTCACACACTTGCATATCCACACAAATAACCTACAAAGTGTGTCTCTCTCATACTGCAAGTCTGTCTTCTCTGCGTGGAGAATGAGTTGTTGCTGTAGCTACCGAAGCACAGAAGCTGGGTGGAAGATGGAAAAAATAAAAAACATTTTTTTCATAGATCTATTCAGCTTAAGAACGCAAGCACACACAGATGAACACACACAGATGAACACACACACAACACACACACACACACACACACACACACACACACACACACACACACACACACACACACACACACAGTCTTTATATTGATCAGTAAAGCTGAAGAAGAAGCTTCCATCTTCATTAGCGGCTGAAGTTTAAGTCAGCGTGAAGGTGAGAGAGATGATATTCGTGTGTGTGTGTGTGTGTGTGTGTGTGCCTCTGCGTATTGTTGTCATCCTGCAGCGTTTCCATCTCTCAGTTGTCATCTGCATCTCATTCTTTCAGAATCCTATAAGAGGCTTTCACGCCAATCACTCCCTCTCTGTCTGAGCTCGTGTGTGTCAATCCCTCACTGCCATTCTCTTCACCCCTGGAAAACACACAATCTGCAGAGTCACAGAGAGGAACTTATCTTTACATGAGCACCCCTAATGCTGTCTTCAGCATGCCGAGCAAACTCTAAAGTTAAGACCTTAAAGTCTTGGGTGAAGGTGGCTAAAAAACAAACAGAAAAACAAACACTCCCCTCCCACGGTCTCCAGCTCTGACAAAATTGTTTCTGCAAGACAGAGACAAGACAGGTCGCCACCTACACGTCTGCCATTTGGTGGGCATTCTATCCAAAGCACCTCACACTGCCTCCTGCTAGATTGTTTACCTGTAGAGTTTTGTGTGAGTAAAAAACAGAGTCAATGGCAGCCAGTCGTTATAATGAGGCCACAGTGGCGACAGGAAACACAGTTGTTATTTGTTTTGTCTGCGTTTCAGTGACATTTTGCAATTTTGTGGACTCAGATTGGGGCTGCTGGTGGAAATCTACTGTCTGGTCAAGTGGCTGCATGGCTGTAGACAGCTATGTGGTCACTGAGGTCCGGACCTCAGCAATTATTTCCTTTAAAAAACTCCACCGACTCTCTGCATCGGAATGACATGAAACAGCTTGAAACTGACCGCTATCAACAAGCAGCCCGGTCGCACAGCAGTTCGTGAAATAGTCACAAAATTTAATGTATTGATTCGTGTACATAGGCACGAATTGGTGATGGTGAGCTCGAAAATCAATTTGTATGTAATCCATGTAATTGTGAAACAGGAAGTATAGAGAGCGGCGAATGCCGTGTAGGGTGGAGCCAGGTGGGTCAAAAAACACCCGACTTTGTGAAACCACAAGTCATAGTTTAGATTTATTTGTCAAGTAACTTCTGTTCTTAAGATACACAACTTCCAGAGTTATTTTAACCCGAACCATGATCTCATCGTAAACCTAACAAAGTAATTTTTGTCATGTAACTTCCATACTTACGTTACGGCATATCCAGATTTATTTGAACTCAAACCACGATCTTTTCCTAAAGCTAACTAAGTCATTTTTGTCACGTAACTTCCGTACTTAAGTTACATAACTTACGGTGTTTTTTAAACCCAAATCGCGATCTTTTCCTAAACCTAACTAAGTAGTTTTGTTGCCTAAGCCTAACCAAGTGATCCATTCCTAAACCTAACTAAGTAGTTTTATTTTGAAAAGACTGGAGCAGAAATTGACACGTGTGTCATGTGTTGCTGGACATTCGTCAGAAAACGCACAAAAAATACGTTGTTGAAAGTCGTGCTGAGTGTCACGAAAAAAAGGGAAATTTGTGTCTATGTACAAGAATCAAATAGATTCATTTTCGTGACTGTTTCACAAACTGCCGTGAGACTGTGTTGTAATAAGACAGTTTCACATCTGTGCAGTAGAGACTAAATGTCTCAAATCTAATGGTGCTCTGTGTATCCGCTGGATGTGTATATATAGGCAACTGTTTGCTCACATGTTCAGCATTAAAGGAAAAATGCGCCACCTTTTATGTGGATGTCCAATCAGTGTTGATGGTAAATGTAGTCGATGGAAGCAATAAATTCCTCAGTGCATGCTATATTGACCCAGAAAACTGAGTTCTCCTGCTCGTGGAGCCGTGCCGGCAGTGCCTACATGTACCAGGATGCATTGCGCACAAGCTTCTGGTGCCCGGAAGGTCCCCGCCATCCATATCCTGTTGCTAATGTAGCCACAGCATTGGCCTCTCTCCGCTGCTTTTATCTCGGCCGTATACTTGAATAAATACGGCTGAATATCCGAGTCCACCAAAGCACTGTAAAATGTACTCTAACTGCACTCATATTTTGGGATGCCAATTTTTGCAGTTTATACCAGCGAAGAGAACAAGGAAGTTCTGTTTTTGAGCAGCATCTGAAGCATGGCGCCCTGTAGCCATACAGCAGCCTGTAGTTCTTCTGTAGGATGCAGGAAGAACAACCGATTTTGCATCTAAGAACTCAGCTTTCTGGGTCAATACAGCACACACTGAGGAATTTACTGCTACAATCGACGATATTTCCCATCAACAATGATTGGATGACCACATAAAAGTTGGTGAGTTTCCCTTTTAAGCTGAAGTAGGTGAGATTGGAGCAAATCTGATTAAAAAAAGTTATTTTTATAAAATGGTCGCTTTATCCTGACAGTAGTACATGAAACAGGTAACCTGAAAAAAATCATGTGCCTCTGTGTCCTCCGGTGCTCCTAACGGCATCTGCAAGATTTCACAGACCGGAGGAAAACAAGCAGTAAGAGCTGATCTGAGGTCTGCTGTCCAGCTGCCGTCTATGAGAGCCGGCTGTCAATCACTCCCGAACTCCGACCAAACGGTCAAACTAGGCAGCGCTGATCAAATATGAATCAATATTATGTTACATTTATGCCTATTTCTCTCCTCAGATGTTTTCAGAATCATCTTGTAGTGCACGGTTTAGCTGTAAAATGAGAAAGTTTGTGACGCCGCCGCCATTGTGAAATCTGGTGAAGGAACGCCAAGTTCCGGAGCACAGCCAATAGGAACGCTCTCTCTCTGAAATGACCTGTGATTGGTCAAAGTCTCCCGTCAAGGGCTAGATTTTCTAAAGCCTGAAGTCTAGTTTTCTCTCAGAACACTTGAATTACAATATGCTGAAAGGTTATTATGGAATTTTTGCTCAATGATGCCAAAAATATACTGCCTACTGCCACTTTAACAACTTAATAAGGTGTCAATATGACAATGTTGTGTTTATAGCTTGTTGCACTGCCCAAAGTGGCTAAAAAAATCAGATTACAGTCAGAATACAGGTTTAAATTATTTTTCCAGACTTGACAAAGCTCCTGTGACTGTTTTCAAGAGCTCTCTGTGACTAGTAAATTGACATTGACATGTAAAATAAGCGAGACACTCCTATTAAATGCCAGAAGAATAAATACATTGGAAAAGAGTGAAACCTCTCCCCAATATATCACCACATCAGGACTGGGAGTTCTACACTGTTCAGATACATTATGCATCCATCCCTTTTTTTCTGCATTGGAGTTCCAGTAGTTGTACTCCCCCGTCCTGCATCTATCCAAAGTTAGTTCTGCACGGTGTCCATCACACAGCGGCCCTGTGTCTACCTGGAGCAGCTCATAAAGGACCCGACAGGCAGCGATGTGCAGCCCAAAGGGCACAACATTTACATGATTTTATAGCGTGATCAAATTTCAGATTTAATCATACTCATATTTAACTGAACAGAAAGACATTTAAGGTTGTTTAATAATGCAAGTATGTAGAAGTTTTGGTTGTCAGTTTGGTGCCTGTGCCGGTGTTATTCTGCAGCACTGTTTTGAATATTTTGAACACTGGTGCAGACAGCTGGACCAATATTTATTTAATGTCAGAAAGTTTCCTGAAAACAGAAAAAGGGAGGAAAGAGTTGGAAAAAAATACATATTTTAATGCTTCCGCGCCGGCGTTAGCCGTGGCCGTAGGCATTATGTTTTCCATCCATCCGTACCATTCTCGTGAAGGTGAAATCTCAGGAGGGAATTTCTTCAGATTTGGCACAAACGTCCACTTGGACTCCATGATGAACCTATTAGAATTTGGTGCTCAAAGTTCAAGGTCACTGTGACCTCACGTCTGTCCCATTCTCATGAACAGGATATCTCGATAATAACGATAATGACGATAATAACGTGTTAACTCAAATTTGTTTTAACGCCACTAATTTCTTTAACACAACGTGCGATTTTTAGGTTGTAGCGGGATCAGTTTGAAAGCTAGAGTGAAGAGACTGGCATCATATGAAACTAGAAAACCAACCGTGTCATACTAGCTCTACTAGCTCGTTGTGAAGGAGGCTAAATAACATTTCAAACTTAAGCTAAATTTCGGCGAGGAAAAACTGGCATGGCCATTTTCAAAGGGGTCCCCTTGACCTCTGGCCTCCAGATATGTGAATGTAAATGGGTTCTATGGGTACCCACGAGTCTCCCCTTTACAGACATGCCCACTTTATGATAATCACATGCAGTTTGGGGTAAGTCATAGTCAAGTCAGCACACTGACAGCTGTTGTTGTCTGTTGGGCTGCAGTTCGTCATGTTATGATTTGAGCATATTGTTTTATGCTAAATGCAGTACCTGTGAGGGTTTCTGGACAATATCTGTCATTGTGTTGTGTTATAATATATACATACATTTTGCATAAAGCCAGCGTATTTGCCCACTCCCATGTTGATAAGAGTATTAAATACTTGATAAATCTCCCTTTAAGGTTTTGAACAGATAAATAATGTGTGATTAATTTGTGATTAATCATGATTAACTATGGACAAATATGAGATTAATCGATTGACAGCCCGAGTCAAAACACAACAACAGTTAAACCTTAATGATTTTCATGTGAACGTAACACCAGATCAGCCCTTCGTTTGCTGCCTTCCATCCCATCTGGGCTTAAAAAGACTTTTAATATGGCTACTGTTTGTTTTGAGGCAATCATCAATTTACAGTGGATATTATTTTACTCACAGAGGGAGGAAGTTCATTAAACCCTCTACCTATTTTTAACAGGCTCCTCCAATATCCAGTTCTCTTACTGTTCCAGAGGAACAGAGTGACGGTTGTTCCCTGCTGCATGCAGTTCATGCAGTACAATGTGGCACTGCTGTGATGGATTGATCTGCAGTGTGTGAGGCAGATATGTGTATTGTTATGTTAGCGTGTGTGTGTGTGTGTGTGTGTGTGTGTGTGTGTGTGTGAGAGCCTCAGGGAAGTCTGACTTCCTGTGATCAGTCTTTATGATGTTGGTTATGGCTGTTAACTTTATGACCCCACAGAGGACAAACACACCATTTTATCACTCACTCACACACACACAGTCCCACACGCTCTCTGTAAGACACCGACATGTCCCGCGGTGTGTGTTTCACGGGGCAAACAGGACATTATGTTGACTAATCTGTGGGGACATCGGCTCAGAGAGATGACTATTGATCTGATGGATGAGACACTTCCCTTAAATGGATTCCTGCGCAGCATAAGTCAAAGCTCCTCTCTCAAAAAATGTCAATTAGTAATGCTTGTTATAGTTCATGCATCACCGCATCCTCTGCTCCGTGCTGTGATTGATCCTCGTATGTCCAGTTGCTGAAAAATATTAAAGACAATGTATACATATCAGTGAATTTACAAAATATACTATACTCTACATATTAGTTTTGTTTTACATGCATTATTGGTGTCCTAATGCAGTCCAATACAGCAACACCATCACAAACTACAGCCATACAAATTAGCACATTTATTAATACGCAGTGATAATGAGTGTAAATGTTCAGCTTTAATTATACTGTATATAGTGTGTCCATATTGGAAGAACAGTTTAGAACCAGTGGGCAACCTCCGGGTCTGAAAAGTGCTGAAGTGCCTTAAACTTGCATTCTTTCTAACAGCCAGCAGGGGGCGACTCCTCTGGTTGCTAAAAGAAGTCTGATTGTATAGAAGTCTATGAGAAAATGAGCCTACTTCTCACTTGATTTATTACCTCAGTAAACATCGTAAACATGAGTTTATGGTCTCAATCGCTAGTTTCAAGTCTTCTTCAATACAGCATGATGTTCATTTAGTAAATTATGGTCCCATTTAGAGTGAAATAGACCATAAAGCAGGGGATGCTTTAGGGCGTGGCTACCTTGTGATTGACAGGTCGCTACCACGGCGTTGTCCAGTCTGGGTGTTGCGTTTTTGTCTTACAACTTTAACCCTTTCTCATGCTAAATTTAGCCAAATGTGAGTTTGGAAAAGGCACTGTCATGTATTTGGGTCGGCAAGTGGGTCAGGGTGAGGTCCGTCCCATCGAGGTGAAAGTTCCCCGTTCCAACCACCCGACATGCGCTGCGGCGTTTCCTCGGCATGACAGGGTACTACAGAAGCTTCTGTAGAAACTTTTCTGCCGTGGTCCATCCCCTGACTAGTCTCACAAGTCCCAAGTCAGACTTTAAATGGACTGGAGCGTGCATTCGAAGGCGTAAAATCTCTTTTGTGTCACGCTCCGGTCCTTGCTGCCCCCGATTTTACCCGACCCTTTAAGTTGGAGGTGAACGCCAGCGCTGTGGGCGCAGGGGCTGTGTTAATGCAGCAGGATGCGGATGGAGTAGAACACCCGGTCAGCTATTTCTCGTGCAAATTTAACCAGCATCAGTCCAACTATTCCACCATTGAGAAAGATATGTTAGAGTTGTTGTGGTCGTTGCAACACTTTGAAGTATACCTCGGTTCCTGTACTCTGCCTCTCGTTGTTTACACCGATCACAATCCTCTGGTGTTCTTGTCTCGGATGTATAATCACAACCAGCGGCTCATGCACTGGGCCCTGCTGTACAGGAACGTAACCTTGTAATTAAACACAAAAAGGCTTCAGAAAATGTTGTAGCCGACGCCCTGTCCAGAATATAGGAAGTACTGTTATTGGTTATATTGTTACAAATCCTATAGGGGGGGTGTTACAGGCTCAGAGTGACCGATCGTTATTGTTGTTGTTGTATATTGCTGTGCTGCGCTCTCTCTTGTGCGCTTTCCTTTTTGATTTGCTCTGCTGTCCCTCCACTCCAAGATGACGTCACCTCTGGGGGATCTCCTTCAGGGCGACGCCTCCGGACCGCCCTCAGGTGGATGCATTCAGGTGGATGCCCTCAGTTTCCTACCATTTGTGGTCCTGCCTCCGATACGTCACCGCTGCCTATCCAGTCACCAGCCTGCTGTGCTGCGTGTCAAGATTTAAAAGCCAGCTGTGACTAGGCCATGGGTGATTTACCATGATCTGTCCCCCTCTATGTGCCTCTCGAATGTATTGTGAAATTTTTAACCAGTATATTATGTACAGGTCTAACTGGAGTCAGTGGACTTTAGATTTTTGGAAGTTAACTAGCCTGAGGTACTCGTTTGTGGTTTATTTTTCCTTTTGAGTAGAGCATTTGTTAGTAGTCTGTTTGTTAGGGATTATTCAGGGATAGGGTGTGTGCTTTTGTTTCCTCCTTTTCGCGCCACCCGAAACCCTCGTTTTTTGGTTGTTATAATCCAAACATTGTACCCCTATATTTTGCTTTAATTTCAGTCACGGCAATAAAAACAAGTGATTGCCTGATAACACTGGTTGTATGTTACTTCCTTTACCCTTACACCACCTCTGGGTTGTAACAAAGTGTGTTTTCAGTTCATGAGAGATAATTGTAATATTTCGGTCGCCTAAAAAACGATTCAGCGTTCAGTTGTACTTAGCTCCATCCTCTCATGTCACTTCTGGTTTCAAAAAGACAAGTTGGTGACGGCCAAAATCAAGATGGAGACGGACAAAAAATGCCAAGGTTACGGATGTATAAGATGTATGTGTTAGAGTACTGGATACAGCGTTGTAGGTGGGCTCCCCTTCATTCCGCATGAAGCCTAAATGGCTCGACTGCCGAGTGATAAAGTACCCGGATCTTCTGGAGAATTATTCTATCTCTATCTATCGGGCCCATAGAGCAGGAGCACTAGCGTTTCCTTTAACTCCGCCTCCCAGCCCTCGCTCCAGCCACGGCCTGGGTCTCATTCACATGAATGGAGGAAGGAAAATAACTCTGGATTCAGTGCATTTTACAACTTTTAGGACCTAATGATTTAAATAAGGGTTATTTAAGTCCTGGAAAGTTGGTTTACCCCCCCCCCCCCACAAAAAAAATAATTTAACTATGGGAAAAAGTCTTTTTGGGCCCAATGGCATCACATGACGGTCACAGAAGTTGTAGTACCACCGCTTGGCCACTACGAAAATTTACTTCGAAAACCAGATGCACTTCCTGGGGGCTTGCTTGTGGTTGCAAAAAAATAAGACGGCGACGGCCAAAATGAGAACTCAAGGCTTCAAAACAGCAGTCCATAAACCAATGGGTGACGTCACGGTGACTACGTTCACTTCTTATATACAGTCTATGGTAGGCACAGTGTCAGGAATTGGGGGACTATAAAGGGCTATGATTCCTGTATAAATGTGAACACCCTCAAACACCCTTAGCCAAGCTGAGAGTCAGCTCATTCACCTCAGTAATTAAAATCCAATGGTGTCACTATTCAAATGCTTGTGGACTATATATAAACTTCATTTAAGTAATAAAAAAGTCAAATATCTGATGTTCACAGGATATCTCATGCCTTGCTTGAGGACATTGATCGTTGTTTCTAGAAAGTAAAACAGGTGAGACAGAAATAGAATAATAATAAAAAAGATCTCAAAATCTCTCGGCTGACTGGAAAATCTCACATTTCGCTAAGATCCCTACATCAATATCAATGCTGGTTAGCAACTCATACCACCTTAGGTCAAAAACACAAACTTTCCTTTTAACACTCTGTGTTTGGACTTTATCCGCAGCCGCCCTCCTTTCACTGTTAATACCACCAGAACAAAAGTTTCTACTCAGCTTTGAATTAGTAATATTCTGAAAAATAATGAAGGGCTTTCTTTCCAGGATATCAGCTAAGCAGGAGGTCAAATGGAGTTTCAGGTTATTGACTATGCCGAAGAAAAGCCGCCTTTGTTTCTCTTTTTATACCGGTTTGAGTCCACTGACCTCCATTGCCATAGGGCTTGGATTAGTGAGGCACTGGCGCTTCATCAAACAGGATTTTTTCCATCAGCGGTGGGCAGACGCAGCCTGACAGTGACTCATCCAGGAAAAGCCTTGGTTAGAGAGCGGCTTCGTGGCAGGGACTTCCTTATCCTTTATCTCATTTTGTGTCTGTCATTCTCTCAGCTCTTTCTTTTATTCTCTCTAGCTCAAACACCTGTCTCCATTTTTTTCCCTGCATTTTGTGGCAACTACAGATTGTATATAAAGATGGACGACATGACAGCTCCCCAAAAAAGAAGCCAAAACAGCCCGATCGCCCCCCCCCCCTGGTGGCTGGCTGCAGTATCGCTCAGAAATCCCGCCCCCTCCTTGTTAGTGGATGGGTCAAGCTAAAAAGATGGTTTCTGTCATTTTAGGTAGTTTTTATCAGAAAAATGAACACTTGAACATACATCAGCGTGGTAAATGTGGTTTTAATTAGTTATTTGATGTTATAAAAAGGGGGTGTGATGTCATGATTGACAGCTGCTCTGAGTGAAGTAGTCGTGCTGCCACAGGCTCGAGAGAGATGTGGCTTTAACTTTCAATAACCTTCACGAGTCTGTGTATTAGAACGTGTTAATCTCATCATAAATGTAGTATTATGGTTAGTTGTTGTGTCTTTCTAGCCAAACAGCTACTGTGGTGCTGTCATAGTAGCTAGGTGGCTCATGCTAGCAAGTTGCGGCCGTGCTCGGCTCGTGATTGTCTCGGGCAAACGTATGGGCGGGACCTCGATACCGCGGCTCCAACCCCCCGCCGATCACTACTGTGCAGACTCTGGCTCCAAATGACGTAGAATCTCAAGATGGCAGCTCCCGTATCCAGGAAATATGGGCTTCACTTTTGTACAGTGGGAGGAAAGAGGAGACGTGTCATCCATCTAGTCTATGGTGGCAACACTTCCAGTAATATGTAGGATTAATTCCCTTTTAAATTATACTAGAATTACAAAAGATAACTTTTTGGATGTATTATCAAGTCTTCTAATATCAGACAGATGTAAAATTGTTTCAGAGTTATACGGCTATTCAGCCTAATTTTTAGCCATGCTAGCTTTAATCCAGCCTGAAATATCTCAACATTGGATGGCTTGTCATGAAATTGGTTCCAGGTATTCACATTTATAATTTCGAACATAAACAAAAAAAAATTGTCCAATACTTTGAGGTTATTTGGTCGTAAACCAAAGCGTATGACATTCCCATCAGCCTCAGCTGTGTTTTGTGTTTAGTGCTAATCAGAAAATCTTAGCATGCTAACATGCTAAATTAGGATGGTGAACATGGTAAACCTGCTAAGCATGTTAGCATGCGGAAGTTAGCATTTAGCTCAAAGTACAGCTGCCCAGCTAAGTAGCCTACAGCGTCATAGAGCTTCCAGCATGGCTGTAGACTCTTATTCTTTTATTTTCACATGATTATTTTTCACCTCCTAAAGATTTGTAAGAAATTAGTGGGCAACATCCGGGTCTTAAAAAGTGAAGCCACCGTCTGAAACCTGCATTCTTTCTAACAGCCAGCAGGGGGCGACTCCTCTGGTTGCTAAAAGAAGTCTGATTGTATAGAAGTCAATGAGAAAATGAGCCTACTTCTCACTTGATTTATTACCTCAGTAAACATTGTAAACATGAGTTTATGGTCTCAATCGCTAGTTTCAAGTCTTCTTCAATACAGCATGATGTTCATTTAGTAAATTATGGTCCCATTTAGAGTCAGATAGACCATAAAGCAGGGGATGCATAGGGCGTGGCTACCTTGTGATTGACAGGTCGCTACCGCGATGTCGTGTGGTCTGGAAGTTGCCGTGTTTTTGTCTTAGAACATTTTGGTTGCCTAAAAATAATCAAATTTATTCGAAATTATTCAGCGTTTGGTTGTGCTTAGCTCCAGCCTCTTGTGTCACTTCTGGTTGCAAAAAATCAACATGCTAACAGCCAAAAACCAAGATGGCGATGGCCAAAATGCCAAATTGAGGCTTAAAAACAGCAGTACACAAACCAATGGGTGATGTCACCGTGACTACGTCCACTTCTTATATACAGCCTATAAGAAATGGCATTAAATTTGAGAAATTCTGAAGTTTAATATCCCACTTTTTCTTCATTTGTGTCTTTCTGCCGTGTATAGTCCGTACCTTACCTGTTTGTAACCTCAGATGTGTCCTCGAGGGAATATTTTTCTTTACAAACTGATGGGGTCACAACACTGAGCTGTGAAAAGCCCAAAGCTGTGAGCAAAAAAGGGTGAAAACACATCAACACATAACCGAACCCTGCAGTGCACTCTTAAGTGTTAGCATATAGCCATCGAGTTACTCCACAGTGAATGCTAGTGTTAAGTGCTTTCAGCACTTAATGGGCAAGTTTACCAAAACACAGATCCTCCAAGAACTCTGTGCTCTTTACTACATCCTCTCTCTCTCTCTCTCTCTCTCTCCTACACTTCACTTCTCCTTCTTTCCTTCTCTAACTCATTCCCTGTTTGTGGAAACACACACACAGGAGGAGGTTGAGGTCAGTGTACTTGGTGACAGCGTCACACACACCAAGCTCTTCTGATGCACACAGGCCATTGGATATATATTAACTGCCTCCTTCCTTACCTGTCTATACATCCATTGTGTTTTCTTTGAGTAACAGAATTGATGGATACAACTACATTGACCTAAATAATAAAAAAAAGATGTTGTATTGTCATTTATTCTATGTAAGCAATATAATGTATCTATAAAGGAAAACAGCTCTTTCACAGTTATTCATTCTTCCGGCAATAGGCTGCTTTTATCTCTCTCTGTTTGCAATCAATATGATTCCAATATGAGCTACCTACTGTTAAATAAACAGAGTCGTCTCTGGTGGCAGAGTTATTGAAGATTTCTAAATTAAAGTGCAATGTCATCTTCAGATCTTTGCTTACAATCTAGACATGTTTTCTGAGGATAGAATTGTGTCTTTTGGAAAATAGTGGTTGGCTGAATTTCAAAGAGCAAAGCTTTATATATGTATGGGGAATGTGAAGGCCATAGCATAGGATTCACATCATTCTTATGCACATCAGTCCATCCATCCTGTTATACTCCTCTACTCATTTAATTATCTATTTATCACCTGTCTGGATCTTGTGGGCAATGATGACTTGTTTGTCCTGAGTGTGCCTCTAGAGGCACATGGGGGGCCACTGGCCATGTTGTTCGCTCCTAGTTGGGATGCTTCAAAATAAAGTCCACTGTTTTTGGCTGGACCGCAGAGGGCTGGCCCTACAAACGCGAAAGCCTGTCACTGAGTGATGGAGTTACACGATTGATCAGCTGAGTGTTGGAGTTTCCTCATTGGCCGATGCTCTTTCAAAATGAAAAGGCGGGAACAGTCCTTTGTTTGCATTTTCAGGGGTGTGTGTATCACCTGCGCGAGTGATTTCCTCGCTTCCCAGCATTGGACGCTTGATGGGCCACCACTACACACAAGGCATTAAGCACCTGATTGGACGAACGCTTTCCCTCGTGGCAAAGACCATCAATATAGATTCTTTGCTCTTGAGCTGCTGCGCCTAGCTTTCAAACCGGAACCAACATGGCGGCTTGTTTGCAAACTTTCTTCTCTTATATCATGAAAATAGTTCACCGAATTGGTTTCTGAAAACATTTTATGCCAGAAATAAGCCATGCAGTTGCTGAACCAGTCGTTATTTTGGATTGACAACGGTTAGTTTAAAAAGTTCTAGGGAGTTTCCAGAGGCGGCGAGTCGTGCCGGTCCGGACGCCCCTGATTTGCATTAGTAGCCTAGACCCCAACTTTATGCAAATGAGGAGCGTGTCGCCCTGTCTCGAATCGCGCCGCCACGCTACCATGCATTGCACGGCTGCTTACATAGACAATGAATGGGAAGCGTGGAAAGGACGGAGAATGTGGACATGTTCCATTACTGGATTTAACATAATAGACATGACCACTGACTATTCACAGACTGACCATTCACGGTCCAGCCATATACTCAGTTTTGACTGAGTCTTGTTTTTTTAGCTGCCTCTGAAGCTGAGCAGCTCATCTTGCTCTCTCCTCTACCTCATACCTGCCATACTACTCCACACATTTATAGGAGTAACCCGCTTGATGCTGTATTTCTTAAGACAGGCAGCCTTCTCCTTGCAGATGAGACAGGCATCTATCTAGTGGTCGTGTTAAACGCCATAAAAAAATAATCAATTGTCCACCTCTCTTGAAACTGTCCTTGCTCCCAGTCTATCTTTCTTTTACGAGACATTTTGATGCCAGGTGTGGCTTGGTAAATCAGGGTGCTAAAATGTTTATGTTGGGTGCAGCTTGCCAAATGTTAAATGTGAAATAAAAAGCCAATTTCTATGCTCAAATGTTCACAGCCATGACAAAAAATGAAATGATTACTGTGAAATAAAACATGGGGGGAAAATCTGAATGAGGGAAAAAAATCTGTGGGGGCCAGAGTTAACTAAATGTTCAGGACCCCAAACCGGTAGTTTGAGAAACTGCTCTAGATGAAAGCTCTGTGACCATCCGTACATATCTATCAATATCCACAGCAAACGTCTGCTAGTAGTCTGGCAAGTAGGTGTTGAATGGATGGACAGTCAGTTGATTAACTCCACCGTCCTTAAAAAATGTTAATGTAGATTTTTCTGCCAGTGTGACTTAGAAATCTGAACGGGCCTAAAACCAAATCACGCACCCAGCCCATACTCACACCTTTCGGCAGTGAAATAAAAAGGGCATCAGCTGCATGCGGTGGGGCATTTGTGTGCTGACAGCTTTCCAATGGCACTTCATCACGTTTTCTTCACTGGAAGGGCACCTTAGAGGACACAGCATCACGTTTTCTTCAGTGGAAGGTCACCCTAGAGGACACTTTATCACGTTTCCTTCACTGGGCATGTTTTATCCTAGAGTATACAAGAGTGCACTTTTGCTGCAGTTTGTTTGAACATGAGGGCATCAAGGGGGGCTGTCGTCCCCCTACCCCCCTTAGTCCACCAGTGCCTATCAGATCCGACCCGACTCATCCTGCCTGGCACTGCTGAGATTGAGACCTCTTTCCCGGCTTGACCGGCTAATACAACACATTAACATCTCTCTTCCTGCTTCCCATTGGGCATTGTATATGAACAACTGAACCCAACAACTGGCCATATATTGGGACCCGTCATGTTCAGGTCAGGTTTAAGAACTCAAATGCTAAAACTTTATTGTGAAAACATTGCATAGCAGTAGCACAAAGAAAGTCATATGCATGGAACATGCATGTTTATGTCAGTGACTCAGTACTAATGTCTACACAGTAAAATCTACTTTGCAAATATTAGCCTCCATAAGCTAATGATCATACCAGACTAAGTAAGGCTGTAGCAGCAAAAACCCAGTGTGTATTGCATTGAGTATGGGTGTGATTTATATCTTTACAAATTCGACTTTTCATTTGTAAGAGGAGGAATGTTTTCTTTCAGAAGTTAAAATCAGCCTCTAGTTGGACCAAAACTACTGTTACTTACTAACTTCTGTTTAATCGACAGAGGGAGACGAGGAGGACATTCTTCCTGTAATTTGTATGTTTGACTGATTCCCATGTAGAAACACAGTTCAGGTAAGGGAGTGGAGTCCATTCATCCACATCTCTTATCATTTTCACGCTCATCAGTCACTCTTCTGGGCTTGTCCACCTACACAAAACCACATTTTCACAGTAAAAGCCAAAGCTGCTGAAGTCAAACCGTGGCAGCATTCGGGCACCGGAGCAATTCAGAACCCCACGGGGGGACGTTGCCACCTTACCTCTCAGGTCCAGAGAGCGATGTGTTCATGCAGGCAAGGCTGATTAGTGATTGCTGGCAGCGCTGCAGCAGTGGAGTGTGGCTGTTTGTTACCTTGCCCAGAGACCGCCCACCAGCCTGCAACTGGCCGCTATGTGTGTGTGTTCCTCCTTTTGGCAGGAAGCACCCTCTCCACCCAGCTATCTGTCACTTAAGGTAATCCATTTGTACGGCTGTTAATCTACACCGTCCTCACCAGAAAAATGTCCGTATAGGTCGTCTGTGTAAGCAGCCTATTACGACCCATATTTACGTTTGTTGTAGAGGCCGTGACCTCTAGT
This sequence comes from Sebastes fasciatus, assembly GCF_043250625.1. Taxonomy (NCBI): domain Eukaryota; kingdom Metazoa; phylum Chordata; class Actinopteri; order Perciformes; family Sebastidae; genus Sebastes; species Sebastes fasciatus. The sequence continues at coordinate 3,837,214 of NC_133804.1, forward strand.
GGCCGTGGTAATCATGGGAACAAAGGAGGAAGTCAGGTGACGTAGGTCGTGGTGGATGGATGGGTCAAACAAACACAGGACTTTCACTACAACCTAGTCTCATGGGAAGGCGTGTCAATACCACGACATTACACAGACAGTCTGCGTGTCATGATTACACATTTTAGCACTTTGGCGTGCCATGATTACACATTTTAGCGCTTTGGCGTGCCATTTGTATGTCACACAAATGTCTACAGTTTTGGCAAGAAAACCACGAACTTAGGTTCAGGCAAGAAAAACACTTAGTTAGGGTAAGGGAAACGTCATGGTTGGGCTTAAAATAAGAACATAAACTAAGTGAAACACGTACGGAAACAACTACAGAAAACACGTCACAAACGTCAACAAAAAACATGCGACAATCGCGACAAACTCACATGACAAACGTCACTAACTTAACTTACATAACAAAACACTGGTCAACGGACTCAAACACGGATCCGGACTGTTTAAAAGTCCGGTGTTTGTTGGACCCACCTCCCCATCCCCCCACCCACCAACTTTTTCGCTTTTTATACTACGTCACTAACTCTTACCGTAGCATTTGTACGTGGATGCTATTGCAACATCAGCGCCCAGCAGCAGAGCTACGCTTCCGCCATTTTGGACTGAAAGTGACTACCAGATGCCAGTAAAATGTCCGCCTACAAAGTGCCGTACAAAAGTAAAACTACATTATTTCTATTCTATTGTCATATATTTCATGTCTCTACTGAAATGGCCTATGCTGAACAATAAAATGATTATAAATATGCATACTATTATAAGTATTTACTTACTTACTTATTTATTTCTTAAACTTTTTTGCCCGGCTGCTTTTCAGAGGAGCATAAAGTGAGCGATGGACATAAATGGAAGTTCTAAAAATCCAGCACATAGATTTTTAGAGCGATCTCAAACTTTTTCATGTCATGAACCTCCAAAATGGAGTCCAATAGACCACAGACCATGGATGTAGAAGAGGGTCCAATAGACCACAGACCATGGATGTAGAAGAGGTTGTGTCCTGTGCTTTTGCCCTGCGTGTTAGTAAATAGCCTACAACTACATTAAATTCTGTTTATGTCATGCTACTAGCGCTACTAGCTACTGGCCGATAGCCGGTTGTTTGGGAACAGAGACGTTAATACATCCACCACGGCACAGGCTGACAGCATACAGCCCATCGGTGCATTATAAGATAATAAAAGTGATGAAAAACAGCCACTATAATCCATTATTACAGCCACATACAGCTAGCAGGAAACTGGCAGAACCTGATATGTCATATGAGCGTGCAGGGCGGTACAGTCCCGTGGGTCTGATGAACGTTCATTATGCCGAAGAAAATAACTCTGGATTCAGCTATTAGTGAATTTTACAACTTTTAGGACATGACAGAAAGGAAAAAAATTATCATCTGATTTACAGACGTCTCTTTATACAACCATGGCCATGGAGTCATTAACGTTTTCAGTCCAAAATGGCGGCAGCGCTACCACAGCGCCATCTAGCGACCTGTTGTCAAAAAAGCACGAGAGTTTTGCCTATTTACTTCTATGCTCTTTGGTGTAAACGCACAAAAATGTCCACTTTCAAAAATGCTTAATAGTCTGTCTATTCATCTTTCTGTCTTTCCTTTCTGCCATGTTTCCTGTCTTGGGATCATATAGAACAGTAGCAGAATATTTTGTTTCTTTTGAAAAACTTTGTTTATAGCTACTGTTGCATTTAATTACAGATCAAAAATGATTTCTCTCTTAATTTATGTCTTTTTCTTCCAGTTTGCTAGTACTGCCTGGATTGTTTTTGATACAGTCATCTATCAGTGTCATCATTAATCATTTCTGGAGTAATGGATAAATATGGGCACTGGTTCAGAACTGAAGCAGATGGACTGGGGATGCTATAGAATATAGTCACCTTTGGGACAGGATTATTATTTTTCACATACATATATACATTGGGATCTTTGGTCAGTGTCTAGGTCAAGGACACATGGACAAGAGGAGCCAGGGATTCAAGCCCCCAACCCTACAATCAATGGCCAATCCGCTCTATGACTTGAGCTGCAGATGCTCCAGATTACAATTTCATCACTGATCAGTGAGGAATTACAGTTATCAGTAATCAGAAAAATAACACAATTCACGCTTTCTGATCATTTTTATTGCTTGAAATGGAGTTTGCTTCATTTTTGCCTTTTTTTTTTTTTAAAGCTGCTCCACTTTATTTTTTTTTTTAGATTAACAATTAAAAAAACATTACTTGTATGTGAAAGGTGTCAATTGTAGTGGTGTCCCCAAAGAAAATTATCATCCAACTCCGCAGTTCCCCTCAGCTCTACTTTTTAGCGTCTGTCAGCTCATTGTTTTGGTTGTTACAGCCCGCAACTTTACTGTTTTGATTCTGTCCCACTGCTCTCACCAGCCTTTCTGGGGACGGCCCATTGTTCCAATGGTCCATTGCTCCGAAAATAAACACTCTCTGTGCAACAAACAGAAACACATGGCTAATTATTATGCAGAATGACATCATTGGACCTTCCAGTCTCATTGCCTTGAATGCCTTTGTTGGTTGGGTTGATTAGGAGGAGTGAGATTAGTTTGGGTTTAGGTTAAGAATATCAGGGTAAGCCAATAAGAGGTAGTGTCGGGCCTTCGTCATGTTCGGAAAAAAATATTGCGACCGATGATGTAATTTTGCATAATAATTAGCTATGTAGTTCTATTCGAGATGAAGGGATGTTGGGACTTTTTCCGTCTGTTGGGGTTTCGGAAAAATGGACTGTCGGAACAAGTCAACAGTACAGCCAGAGTATCTAAACCCACTTCATTTGTTCAAACTGAAAATGAGCACATTAAAAATATCAGTCATAGTACACAGAAAAACGGTATGGAATGTCAAAGTTGAACCAGGAAGTTGGTCCGTTTGGGTAGTTATTTTACCGCTTGCCTCTGTTTTCTCCTTCAAATACATGGCTACAGTTACAAACTACAATATGACCCAAGTTATAGAGTGATCGAGCGATGACGTATTTTTGTAGGCCAACCAGGAAGTAAGCATCACCCTAGGTTCCCTCGACAAAACGCCAATGGGATATTCCCATTGGCTTTTAGATTATTGCAGAAAATAAGCTTTGTGGCAAACAGCGTGAGTATACACAACGAGGCTGTAAAGGCGGACGAGTCGGCGTGATGGCGTTTAGTAGTCTCATTTAGCCACCTGTTGGCAACTGCCTTTTTTAAGACACATAAAGGCTTCAAAATTCACGAGTGGGTTTTATTGATGTATTTATGTCGTAGAACAAAACGTTAAAATCTCTTCAGCTTGTGTTAACTACAGACTTTATTTCACACATCTAACTAAAAGGGTACTAGAAGTGCTAAAATGCTAACTCATTTCCAAGTTTTAGGACTCATTCCTGTAGTACTCTATATAATAAACCAGAATAACCTTTAAATATTGTACTATCATAGAGTAAACTATTCACAAGTTTTCTATAGGTGACATCTCAGAAACAGCCTACTCTCCTCTGAGCAAATGTCCTTGGAAATATGTCAAGAAAAACAACAACACAGCCAGGTTTAAACAGGTTATTGTCCACAGAGTAGCCCGAGGAAGAACACTTTTCTCTCTCTTTGTTTGCCATTCAGCCTTGCTTCCAATCTCGTCGGTCATTGGAAAGTGATTGTTTGATAGAGTAGATACTGAATTCAAAGTGTTACATGAGCTGTGTCAACATGGACAATTGAAATACTGTTTGGGTACACCCTGACCTTCTTGGGAACATCCATCAGTAAAAGAAGTGGCCATGTGACTCATATACTGTAGCTACAAAGAGCACATTGTGCATCGTGTGTTCCAGCCTTGGGTGAACATACAAACACATACCTGCCTGCCTCAAACCTTCAGTATAACCCTGAAGAGAGAAACCGCCTCAGAGAACGTGGACCCAAAGCACAGTAAGCAGGAGACTGCCAGTGTCATTGTAAAAATGTTTAGCATGTTCATGATCTTAGTTTAGCTTGTTAGCATGCTAACTACTTACATTTACTAATTAGCACAAACACAAAATACAGTTGAGACTGATGGGAAGTCATTAGTTTTACAGCTTTTTGTCATAAACCAAAGTGTTGGACAGATTAAAATGTTGACCTGATGATGTGCTTTAAATGAAAAGCCAAATGATGTAAGTAAATGTACATTAATATCTGTACCAAATTTCATAGCAATCCATCCAATTGTAGTTGAGACATTTCACTCAAACACAGAAGTTCTTCAGGGATCACCAAATTCATTGGGATTCCTCCTCTGGGTACAATGAATGTCTGTTAAAAATTCTGCCAATCTTGCTGCTTGGTCAGTGTCTCTCGGCATCGAACATCGACACACCTGATACCCGGCTTACGTTACTTTTGGATGGACCAGGGATGGCGTGTTACATGCATGAATGCATTCTCATAATTTCTGCTCATTACATGAATACAGTCTTTTCAAAATAAATGTCCTTCTTCACAGGAAACAACTTCCTTAGGTTTAGGCAAGAAAACTACTTAGTTAGGTTTAGGAAAATATCGACTTGGTTAGGATTAGGCAAGAAAACTACTTAGGCTTAGGAAAAGATCGACATGGTTAGCTTTAGGCAACAGAACTACTAAATAAGGCTTAGGAAGAGATTGTGGTTTTGCTTAAAATAATTCCGAAAGTGCCGTTACTTATGTGACAAATAATTCAACATTGACTTGTAGTTTAACACGGGACACAAACGGCAAAAGTTTAATGTTTTTGACCCACCCGTCCACCCCTACCTCCTCCCTACACGGTGTTTGCCGCTCTTTATATTTCCTGGTTCACGATTACGTGAATTACTCATTCATTCACATTCATTTTGTGGGATACACACACATTACAGTGCATTACTTTTCGTAGCTACAAATGATGCATGAGACCAGCCTGCATGCATTGGTGTCCTTTCAAAATAAACTTCTGTTTTCACAGAAAGTAAGGTTTAGGCAACCCAACCACTTAGGTAGGGGATAGGAAACGGTCGTGGTTGATGTCAACTTCACTGACAAACAACTCACGTGACTCATGTGACTGATGATACCAACGAGTCACATGACTAACAACTAACGTGACAAATATGTCAACGTTACTTTTAGAGTTAGTTGAAAGCCGGTTTCACCACATACTGTCACTAAAGGGGTACCTCCGTGCGTCGGTTTACGATGCCGAGGGGCACTGACCAATCTGCAGTGTTTGACGAGTTGGGAGTGAGAACGGGTTGTGCTGGTGGCTTTAGAGTAAAATTCAGGGGATCAATGAAGTCAGTAGGATTTATTCTCTGGGAATCATGAAAGTCTGTATGTAATTTCATGGCAATCCAATAGTTCTCGAGACATTTCAGTCCGGACCAAAGTGGTGGAATGACTGCCGCAACATTACCATCCCTAAAGTACACAGTAATGTACCCAGCACAGTGAAGTGCACTGAATTGTGGACATACTTGCAAGAATTCTTCAAAATACCTCAAATAGATTTCTTATGAAATAGCTATGCCAACCTGTCAACTCTGTAAAACTTTTCTTAAAGTGCATGTGTTTGGTGCGGATCCCAGAGCTACACTGTCCATCTTATCTTTAGCTTCTAAGACAATTTTGTATAGGAAAGCAAAAGAGAGCAAGAGGGAGGGAAATCCAGTGAAGAGAATGATCTGGGATCTAGCAGCAGGAAACAAGCCGGCCCTCTTATCACCTGTCTTCCAGTCCTGTTTAGGATCAGAAACCAGGACGGCTGAATGTCAAAGTAAAGGACTTAGAGCAGGTGGGTACCACAGCAGGTTGCTGACTGAATGCAAGAGTCGAAGATTGTAGGAATATAAGAATGAGGAAGATGAGATACAGAGAGAGAGAGAGAGAGACACCAGGAACGAGAGGAAATAAAAGTCTGCGCTCGCTCGTCTTCTTATCTCTTCCTCACAAATCCACTTTCAAATCTTTTCTCGAGAATGGGAGAGCGTGAGAGCGATCCAGGGAGGGGCGGAGCAGTAGGTAGAAGGCTCTTATCTCCCGCCCTTCAGTTGAGTTCGAGTGCCAACAGATGGCATTGTAAAGCTGTCATCGCCATAGCGTTAATAGAAAAAAACCTGATCCCATCATGCAACAGAAAAGAATACAGAGCTTTCCTCTACCTCCTCTCTCTCTCTCTATCTCTCTCTCTCTTTGGCTTGAGCCCACTCTAATCATATTACATCCTAATTTCATATCCTCGAGCTCTCTGGATTGAATGCCTGCTTGCATAGAAGGTTTCTGTAATATAATGTTGTATTTCAAGGATATCATCTGCCGCTCACTACAGTAAAGCACACCCACGCTTTCTATCTCTGCGTGCGGCGGATAAATGGAAAGGCTATTGTGTGATGTCTAAGAGTTTACTTTAGAATTACATTTTCGTGGCAAGATAAGCCACTGAATCTAATCCCATCATTTCCACTGCAGGCTGACCTGCGTTGAATGAATGGGTAACACCGAGGATCACGAGTCCTTACAAGACTATTATTCATTTGTGTGTGTGTAAGTCTTTACTCGCTCCACTTGTAATATGTTTTCAGTCTCTTTCTCTCCATTAAATCAACTTTTAAATCCCGAGCCAGATTAGCAGCGTGAAATGGAGGCAAGGTCATCACGCCTTTGCTGCAACTTTTTGGCTTTTCAAAATGCTTTTTAAAAGACTGCAGGCTTAAAGAGTTTGACCCTCGTCTTACTATATCTGTGGAATCATCGCACTCTAATGGGGCACGATCGCAAAGTCTCTAGGAAAAGACTGTTACACCAACAGATAAAAATCCAATAAATACACATGCTGTCAGCCATTACATCGCCGCGTAGATCTGGTACAAGTTCCATCAATCAAGTGAAAGCCTCATTCATTTTCTCCGCAGATGATATTAGGTGACTCACAGTTGAGGCACTTCCACAGCTCGGAACACAAAACCTATCCCGGCTGAATCATCGGTACAAAAGATGAAAAATGAAAATATCCAGGCCAACCCATAGTTGGCCACTTACCTCTACATTCTTTCTTTATAACAACATTCATATTCAGTATAACAATAACAAAATAGTACCAGGGGTATATCACACCAAACCAAACATATTAAAACCTACAGTACGTTTAGGCCTATTGAGTCTTAATAGCCTTTTTCTGAGTCGAATTAGAAAGTAGTTTCACATGTTGCTCAACATCCTTCAAGAAAACAACAAAATAATGTATTCATAGTTCAATTTATATTAATTAATAAAATATTAAAAGAAAACATATCAAATTTATTATAAGAACACATTGTTTTGGTGTTATTCAAGAAACCAAACACCACATTTCCCCAAAATAATGTCTTTTATGTCTTATATAATTTCTGCATGTAGTGACTGACAGGGTAATATTTATGAATATTTTTGAAGGACACTACCGGAACCAGTCAGCATCAGGGGGACATAAGTGGACATTGTTGAGGATTACAAGTACCTGGGCGTCCACTCAGACAATAAAATGGACTGGTCTAAGAACACACAGACTTTGTACAAGAAGGGTGAGAGCCGCCTGTTTTTTCTCAGCAGACTCAGATCCTTCAACGTCTGCAGAACCATGCTGCAGATGTCCTATCAGTCGGTGGTGGCCAGCGTCGTCTTCTACGCTGTAGTGTGCCGGGGCGGTCTTTCCTACCAGTGGCCATCAGACTATAGAACTCCTCCCCCTTCTGCAGGAAGGACAGCTGAAAACAACAATAATATCCATTGGGACTAATAAAGTTCTATCATATATTATCTTATCTTATCTTATTTTGTCTTATCTTAACCTTATTCACTATTAGCTATTTATGAGGAAGCATTCAAACCTTCAAGTAGCCTATATATCATTTACAAATCAATTTCAACATCTCTTTGAAACAGGGCAGTTATGGCTCTATTATTATAATGGAGATGTGGTGAGAAACACATTGTTCCTACTGGGGAGTCAGCTGGGTTGGGCTTATCTCCACTTTCTTATTAAGCAGTAAAACAACGACTTACAAGATTTCTAATGAACAATCACTGCAGTCTCTGGATGAGAATGAACCTCACGTTTGTGTTTGTGTCACTAGAAAGCCCGTCAGTCCAACGAGGGGTGACGCATCAGAGTGGGAACGCCCTCCATGCCGTGCAGCAGCGCATGCAGCAGTCCGTCGCCCATGCTGGCTGGGATCCAGTCCAGGCAGAGTGGAGCACAGAAGCACATGTTGGACCGCCGGTGTCCCGGGCCGTCAGTCCAGCCCAGACAACTGAGGCAGCGAGGTCCGACGCTTGCTCCAGCACGGTGGCCACTCCATTCTCTCCCCGGCAACGTCCTGCCGCTGCCGGGGAGAGCCTAATCCCCCCCTAACTTTTTGCCAAAATGCTACTGTATTCGTCTATTGCCTTACTGCTAGTTCGTCCCACTCTCGTACATACAGCGGTAGAGAATTGAAGATGAAACTTGGAAATTATCATCGGACCAACGCTGTAAATCTTGTATTCTGCTGGTTGTTGATTGGAAAATGTCCTCCATTGGGTCGTCATTTTACGTGTTTTGGCCAATCACAGATTAGCATGAAAAAAATGAAATACACAGACTTGTCCCTACTCAAGGGACGACAGAAGCACCAGCCCGTCCTTCTTTGCACCCACCACCACTTTCTTGCCTGCCCTGCAGGTGTCGCTGTTGAAGCTTTTTAATTAGAATTTATTAAATAATGGATTTTTTTCCCTAAGAAGAGAGAAAAATATTTTATAAATGATAATGAGAATAAGGTAATTGAAGTAATAGTTCATTTCAGCCAGTTACTCTTATTTTTTTATCATTTTGATCTCCCTCTTGCCTCTCAAAACATCGAGGAAGAACAACCTCCTCTGCCTCTATGGACCAGCCTCCACTGGTGAGAAGTTACCTATGACTAAGAAACACTCAATCACCAATCGTAAAATTCTGTTACGTGCGCTGAAGATCACACCGTCTAAATGAATTAAGATTCTAGGTTCAGCAAACTAAATCTGGCAACTATGGCACCGTGTTTTGCTCCAACCCGCTCTTATTCCCAACTTGTCACGTATGGTCATATGGACACTTGGTCAGGATTTATTTTTATTTTCAGAATAAATTTGGGTATTCAGAAATGTCATTAACTAGCATGTAAGTGGTACTACTTTTATTGTTCTAGAACACCTTTTTATGAGCAAAGAAATAATAATAATAATCCCCTAACTCGTTCCCACGCTCTGTTATTGGCAAAATTCTCAAGATGTCAACAGTGGATGAAGTAAACCTACTGTGAGAGTAAAAGGTAAAGTAGTTATTTTTGCCGGTGTACAGTGTTGTGCTTAGCAGCAAGGACACCGCTGGGGACACGTCTTCAGGCTTCTGTTACGACTCATCAATCTAAAATTGTCTCCTAATCAACAGGCAGAGAATGGCCTGTGATGCTTTCACTGACCAGCCCTCTGCAGCGGAAAGGGAGGCGGCGTTGCTGCAACAGTGTTTGTCTTTTTTTGCCATTTGAGGAGGACAGTATTTATTGACACTAAAACTAACTATAAAACACAGTACTTTTAAAAGTTCTTTTTAGACCATCTTGCTATAAACTAAGACAGTTAAAGGGAGTAGGTCTGCTTTTATTTAGAGTTACTACAGTGGAGCTACCAGTGGTGCCAGGTCAGGAAAATTCAGAACTTTGTTGGAAAAGAAAGCTTTTTAGGTTGGGGGCAAGTTTATTGAATGTTTTGTCCACCTCCTACAAGGAATACAGGGGATCCAAACAGGTCCCCGAGGAGCCAGAAACCTCCATCCTACTCCCACAAAGGGTGAAGAAAGTTTCCTGGGAGCTCAAAGCAGTTACCCAGGGGACCAACACAGACTGGTCAAACCCTGAGCTCTCACCCATTCTACCCATCATCAGCAATAAGACAGCAACCCCACTTTGGTCACCGCCACTCACTTTCCCAGACCCAACAACTCCCACCGAGCACTCCGGCACTAAACCTCTTCCCCCTTCCGATAACTCACACCCATCCTCCCAGGTAAATTCAAACCCACCTATCACATGGCCAAACCACACAGGAAGCTCCAGGACTGCTCATTCAGGGGACAAAAGCCAGTCCTGGTGCTTAGTGACTCCAACATCAATAGAATCCCGGCCCACACCAACCCAGAAATTCAGCTGGACAGTTACCCTGGAGCAAACATTTACCATTTTGTCAAAACATGCGAAAAAACACTACCGAATCCTACCATAAAAATTGTTATTCTCTCCATCGGTATCAACAACAAGGACCAGGACCCCGAGCAAACCTCCTGTTTATTTTTGTTTACAGCTTATTTTGTATATTGTATATTGGTAGAATTTCAATTTTCTTTATTCTTATTTTATTCTAACGTTTTTATCTATTCTTTTGTAATTATACTGTTTACTTGCACCAACAAAACCAAAGCAAATTCCTAGTGTATACCTCTTACACCTGGCAATAAACACCATTCTGATTCTGATTCTGAAAAAAACAACTTAAAGCCCTGTATAAACAGGCAACAGTTACCTTCCCCAATGCTGACATATACTTTCCAATCATGAATTCCTCTCCCAACCTCACCCCAAAACAAAAGAGCAATCTGAAATTGATTAATAACACCATAGCAACATTCTTCCCATTCCTCACAGAAATCACCCATGACACATTCATAACAGCACAGGACAACATCCACTGGAAACCCACAACAGCTAAACTCATTTTTGATAACTGGTGTGCACAACTAAATTTATAAATCCACCTGAATCCAACCCGGTACACAACACACACACACACACACACACACACACACACACACATAACACACAACACACAACACACAACCAGACCCAACTGACTCTCCTAACGCTGAACCGAAACCCAACCCTGACCCGGGGTGGAGTTCATCATCCAATGTCCTTAACATCTCCAAACTCTTCACCCCCTCCACAGCGCAGCTCAACTTACTGGAGAGGGGGCTTTCATTTGTTCCAATACCATCCAAATATGACTGGGAGGAACTTCAAAAGGGATCTCCACAATTACCATTCAACATCAGAGAGGCCTACCAGGAGACCAGCCAAAAAGGCAACCACTGACCACAGAAACTTCCACCTGCGGCAATTAAGGTAAGTACGGAGCCCCCCTAGACTCATAGGAGACATTTTTTAATAAGTCGTGCCCTCGGGTTATGAATCAAAAAAAGTGTTTTCTACCTACAAAATTCGGCAGATTCAGCGGAGTTTCATTTAGAGTGGATGGGAGGTTCTGTGGTGGAATAATTGCGATCTCCTTATCCTCCTTTTGATGTAGACTACTGAATCCATTTGAGGCATTAAATAATTAAGCAGACCTTTCTGAGTTAAAATTGTTCTCATTATTTATTCTAAATGCTTATTGGACTACAGCAGATATGCCCTCAAACATAATTATCATCTGAAATAACTAAAATGTTTGTATAAATCCATGTCTCTTTCTGAAGGAAAGCTCGACGTGGGTATGCCAATAAAGATTATTGGAATAATGTCAAATGCTGACAAATTGCCGTGGGAAAGGTTCAGAACGTACTTTAATTTACTTAGTCTTGTATAACCAAGCACTCTGAACTTTTTAATGTTTAAAGCACACTTTTTGTTTTGGAAAAATAATTATTTTTGGCCATGGTCAACAAAGCAAAACATATTTTGCTCTATGATGTCACAAAATATGATTACAATATTAAGAAGATGAGACCATAGGATCAACATGCATTCTGGGTTAACCATGTCCATGTAACATTATTCAATTAATGTGTCTAATTGAATTGAATGAATTATAGTGGTAAGCTTACATAATTGATATAGTATCAGTTTCCTTAGACTTTGGCCAATCACAGGTCATTTCAGAGAGAGTGTTCCTATTGGCTGTGCTCTGGTCATGTGACAGGTACTTGGCGTTCCTTCAACAGATTTCCAACATGGCTGCAGGGTCACAAACTGTCTCCTTTTACAGCTAAACCGTGCACTACAAGATGATTCTGAAAATATTTGAGGAGAGAAATAGGCATTACAGTAACATAATATTGATTCATATTTGATCAACGCTGCCTAGTTTGACCGTTTGGTCGGAGTTCGCGAGTGATTGACAGCCGGCTCTCATAGACGGCAGATGAACAGCAGACCTCAGATCAGCTCTTACTGCTTGTTTTCCTCTGGTCTGTGAAATCTTGCAGATGCCGTTAGGAGCACCGGAGGACACAGAGGAACATGTCATTTTTTTCAGGATACCTGTTTCATGTACTACTGTCACGATATAGCGACCGTTTTATAAAAAACACTTTTTTTTAATCATATTTGCTCCAATCTGCCTACTTCAGCTTTAACTCTTTGCAAAAGTGAATTGTTTCAAAAACACCAAAGCAATGGGGAAAAAAACATTGTTCTGAGCAATCCCCACTTCTCCTCACCAGTTATACAAATAAAATAAACCACTGGGTAATGACAAAGGGTTCATTTGTTCTTCATGGAATATACAGAAATAATGGAAAGGAAGCATTTTTGAACAAAAGGGGGAACTGAACCAAATTCATACCACACGACCAAGTGCAACACATAAAGTGGCATCTTCCCTCTTACTTAGGTTTCCATCAGTTTGAAGAGCTGCAATAACTTTCTTGCTGGACGGGCGAAGGCTACTCAGAACCTCTTCTAATCCCCCCAGGAAGCAGTCTCAGCTTTTTCAGTTCATCCATTCCAGCACTCACATATGTGAACCCTCATGCAGGGTCTCAGAAGGGCATCACAGCCTATTTAGGAGAGAAAAACGATTACCTTACATTTTTGTCAAGACATTTGATGTGCTACAACTGTTTATGTGTGTCATTAAAAAACATAAGTAAGAATTACATTAATTTATATTGGCCTGACCTTCATAACAAGCTGTCCAATCATGGATAACTGAGAACATGGACACATATCTGAAAGTGGAAAAAAGACAAGAAAATATGAGTATACTGTATCTAGTTGCAAGTGCAGGGATAGGTAACCATAATAATGCCTTGATATGCTGAGAGTATGACGGTGTTCATTCCTAACACACTGATCAGACACCCTTAACCAGAGAGAGGTAAACTAGTGAGATTAGCTGGTGTAATGTTTGGTGGTATTGAAATATTCCATAGCATATACAGTCACTGGACGGTTATTTTGCCCTGACCTCCACAACAAGGTGACCAAGTAAGGGACAATGTACAGCGAGCCGGTCATTGTTGTGAAAGAATCCCTGACAGGGCGATGCTCGCGGAGTGGTGGACCCCTACGCGGAGCTCTCATCCCCCTGAAGCGGATTCTTTCACAACAATGACCCGCTAGCTGTACATTATCCCGCTTATTACACGGCTACTTACTGAAGAAATCAATATTTTGACACAAAAACGGTCCGCCAGAGTCCAACATCAGAGCTGCGCCCATTGAAACGGTCTGTTATACATAGCAACGGTCTGTAATACAAAAATTACAGACTGCAGAACGCCGTGATCGACCAATCAGAATCGAGTATTCAACAGAACCGTGTGATAATCGCAGATAACTGATAGAACATGGACGTAATCTGAAAGCGAAAGACAAGAAACCATGAGTTTACCTGGAGACTGGAGCCTCCATCAAGGTTACTGATTTGAGAGAATCAACATCAAATTACATTAAAGTGTGCGGATCAGAGAGAGAGAAAGAGAGAAAGAGAGAGGGGTTACTCACACCGAACAATCTTCAGAACCTGGGTGAAGTATCCAACGAGGACACCTTAAGCCTATTATTTAGGGGAGAAAACCAATGATAACAGAAATGATGTTGGTGAATGTGTTTTCTCATTCTCATCTACCAATACTCAATGTTGTATTTGAAAATAGGAAACGACATGCAACAAATGTTTTACAGAGTGAGATGTTGAAGGAACAACTTCTCATGAACGGGAAATCAATGAAATGTGTCTCACCTTGATTTAAATTATGCCCATCACCCCAAACACTAGAGTCCAGAACCTGGGTGAACTCCTCAGACATCTCCAGGTATGAAGTGTAGGTATTGGGGATCTCCAAAACACAGCCACATGTGTGAGCCAGGGGGCTTCTGACTAAGTCACTTCTCAGTTCAACAAATCGCCAGGGATGGCCGATGACACAAGGACATTTGCACCTGGATCATAAAAAAATATGTATGTACGTATGTTGAAAAACAATTAATTTTGGGGAAACAATGGAGTCCACAGAAGCTCATATCCACAACGTTCACACAGTCAAACACGTTGTGCGTGTGTGTGTGTGTGTGTGTGTGTGTGTGTGTGTGCTATAGAACCCGAGTGGCTGGTAAACATCAGACTAAGCAGAGACAAGAATACTGCAGGTCCATGATGAGACTTGTATCCTGGAGTCTCATCCTGGTTTTAATCATATTTGGAATAAAGTTTTCATGGAAAAATTTAGAGATGCTTCGTTATTCATATTTACATGATTCAATCGTTATGCAAGTCGTCTGTCAGCGCAGGCATCTCTTTGACTCTTCTCCATCCAGCCTCTCACTGTTATTTCTACACCAAATGAGCTACCTCAGTGGTTGAAAATAAACCCATTTTGGTGTCTGGACCGTCCTGCATTACCACTCTGCTGGGTTTGGTTTCTCTATTTACCACCAGTAATGGAAGACTGAAATGACCATTTATCTTCTGTATTACCGGCGTCAATCTTTGACTTACATCCATTATCTGTAACCACTTATCCTCTACAGGGTCGCGGCAGGGGGGCTGAAGCCAATCCCAGCTGTCATTGGCGAGAGGCGGGTTACACCCTGGACAGGTCGCCAGACAATCACAGGCTGGACACGAGGGCTGCAGTCGAAAAGTCAAAAAATGACGTCCTAATGTCTTTTCCTTGAGGTCAAGGAAAGATGTGAAGGTGAATTCATAAGGACTTAGGAAAAGACAACCAGGCTATTAAGAGAATCCAACTGCACTTACACATTAGGCTCCGTGATTATAATGCAACAGCAGATATTAATGACGTCGGTCATGTTCCGAAGATGGATTACAAAAAAACGCATCTTACACTTCACCACATGCGTTCTTACCATTTTGTTTTATTCAGGCTATATTCAGCTCCTCCACACTCCAATTAACCCTCCTTCAACAACCCAAAAGAACTCCATGACAACTCCCCAAACCCAAAGACAGACAGTTTACAAAACTAATTTATATACAACCACAACATCACCAACCATCCCTCTATGTTTTCTCACTTGCACCCTCCCATGTTCTTTTTTCTTATTTTTGTTTTTTTCGTTTTGTCTCTCGCTCTCGAGCCCTCACAGCCCGACTTTCTATGATTTTTTTTTTTTTTAATAATAAGAATTAATAAAGTTTTGAATCAAAGTCAAAGTAAAAAATAAATAAACAGCTCCTTCAGTGACAGGCTGCTTCCCCTGCTGCTTGTGAAGGAGATCTTCCTTCCTGCTGCTGTCACACTTTACCATCAACACTGCCCCCAGTAGGCCACACATACCATAACGGACAATTCACTCATGGGCAATATCAATTAAACTGTTCAATATCAATATTTCCTATGTGCAATATCGTGAATTCAACCATTCAGTATGTCTATAACGCGGTGGCGCAAATTTGTTTTAACGCCACTAATTTCTTTAACGCATTAATGCAACTTGCAATTTTTAGGTTGGGCTCAGCTAGCGTGAAGATACTGACATCATATGAAACTAGAAAACTTATAGAATCCATCGGTACCAATCACGTCATACTAGCTGGTCATGAAGGAGGTTAAATAACGCTCCAAACTTACGCTACATTTTGGCGGGGAAAACTGGAATGGCCATTTTCAAAAGGGGTCCCTTGACCTCTGACCTCCAGATCAGAGAATGTAAATGGGTTCTATGGGCACCCACGAGTCTCCCCTTTACAGACATGCCCACTTTATGATAATCACATGCAGTTTGGGGCAAGTCATAGTCAAGTCAGCACACTGACACACTGACAGCTGTTGTTGCCTGTTGGGCTGCAGTTTGACCTGTTATGATTTGAGCATATTGTTTTATGCTAAATGCAGTACATGTCATGCGATTAATCGCGATTATATATTACATATGGATTGAATGGATTGACAGCCCTCGTACAAATATTTTCGGTTCATAATGAAGCCGTGGCGGGCCGCCACAGTCGAGGTAATTAATGGGAAACACCGTCATTGATTGTATTTGTCCGGCTGCTCTTCAGTTTCCATTCAGTGTATTGATCCAAAACACCTCCAGGTTACCCTCCTTACCCACACACACACACACACACACACACACACACACACACACACACACACACACACACACACACACACACACACACACACACACACACACACACACACGCACACGCACACTATCTCATTCACACACACTATATGGACCATCTGTACCGCTGCATTGTGCCGAGCTATCTCCGTGTACTACAATAAACCAGTTGTGATGTAGGCACAGGACTGCACTGTGCAACTGCCAGTAGAGACATAATAGTCTATGGCAGGTAGTGTGTGTGTTATCTCTCTGATTCGGTCCCCTTCCTCCCTCTCATTTTCTCTCTCTGTCTCCTCCTCCTCCTCCTCCACCTCTGCTCCGCTTAGAAACAAGATAAGTTTGTTGAAAACTCTTTGTTGTTTCAGGCCATTGTCTGTCGTCTCCCGTGAGTAACTTTATATCCACTGTGATAGATATGGCCAGACCTTGAAAAGATGTATTAGTTAATTAACTTAATGGCGTGTGTGTGTGTGAATATATGGCGTGAGTGAGCATGTCTATGTGTGTGTACAGTATGTGTGTGTGTATTTAGTGTGAATGTGTGTTCAAGCGTGCTGTGTGTGGAGTTATGTGTGTGTGCAGTCCAGTGAATTGAGCAACATAAAGAAAGAGGCTCATTATCTCAAAACCAGGAAGACAAATTGGAACCAATGGTCTGATCATTCCTCCACTTATAATTAATGATGCAGAGTGCTTCCAAGCGAGGCGCTTATCCCTGCACTTTTTTCATCCCGGATCCACCTTTACCACACGATTTAACAGGAAGCATATTGCACAGGTGGCCACTGGTGGTCTTGAGGTTAGAAAAGAGAGAGCGTGCGGGCGGAAAGTTGCCAGTTTGAATCTTTGCACCAGCTGGAGAAGATACGTGGCCGGGGGAGGGAAATGAACAAAAGGCAGAGGGGAGCAGACTGCGGTGCTATTGAGCAGCTGCCAGGTGTGAGTTAGTGTGAGTGGGAATGCGGTGCAGGGCCATGACTGGAACACAGCATGGAGCTCAGTCAATTTCCACCACTTAATTATGTGTTAGAAAAAAAAAAAAAAAAAAAAAAGAGCCTGAAACCCAAAATGTTGACTGATTCTTTGTAAAAGTTTGCATTTCTGCTTTGCCATTTGAAGACGACACTTTCATCAAACGTGTCAAATGTGATGTGATGTCTCATCATGGAGCAGATTAAGGTTGGGCGATATGTTAAAATCTTCCAACCGGCCATTGACAGCACAACAACCGACTATTGCCGATATATTCGCGCAGGTGTCTCCCCCACCCCCTTCTCTGCTGCCGTAGTTTCAGCTTGGAGATCAGCTGTTCTGGCGACGGTGCATCGTAAAACACACTTAGTTCAAACTCAACAGAAACTGAATAAAACTCATCAAAACTGTCTTTGTTAGTCTTTCCAACAATGGTTTGGTCTGATTTGGTTGAAATAAACCAGGGGTCAGCAACCTTTACTATCAAAAGAGACATTTTAGGCAAACAAAAAAGAAAAAATCTGTCTGGAGCTGCAAAACATTTGATCATTGTGATGAAGGTAACACAGTTTATAGTCTAAGTATATAGTATATAAGTCTAATGCAGTGAGGGCCCACGTGCAAATGTACGACGGAGTATTAGGGCCACATTGAGGGGAAAAAAATCAGAGATTTCCAGAATAAAGTCATAACTTAACGAGAAAAACATCGTAATATTACGAGAATGAAGTCATAACTTTACGAGAAAAAAAAGAAAATAACATAAAAAATACTACTTTATAATATTATTACTTTTTTCTCTTGAACTTATGACTT
This sequence comes from Sebastes fasciatus, assembly GCF_043250625.1. NCBI lineage: Eukaryota > Metazoa > Chordata > Actinopteri > Perciformes > Sebastidae > Sebastes > Sebastes fasciatus. The sequence continues at coordinate 3,855,422 of NC_133804.1, forward strand.
TATTCTCGAAATCTCAGATTTCAAATTTTTTTCCTCAATGTGGCCCTAATACTCCGTCGTACCAAAGACCTACTACAATGATAAATGAAAATGAAAATGTAAACCTAAAAGTTATTAATTTCCATTTTTATAAATCCACAGGGAGCCACTGGAGAGGAGCTGAAGAGCCGCATGTGGCTCTGGAGCCGCAGGTTGCAGACCCCTGCTATAGCTTAAAGCAGAGATGAGCGGGTAACAGGTGTGGTATTTCACTTATTTTTTAACTTCACACCCCCAGATTTTTTTCCTTTTCAAACTCATAGTCTTCAGCCCCAACTGACGCTGACTTATATGACATCACTTGAGGACATTTATCAGACCTCACACAGCTCCTTCAGGAGACACAAAAGGCTTTTTACAGTAGGATTTCAGCAAACACACTTTGATGTGTAAAATGTGTGTTTGCTCCTTTGTGTGAAGACTGGAGATGCACATGTATGCCAGATCGTAATAGGCACTGATATCAACCTTTTATCTGGTATCAGCCTGAGGTGATTCATCCTCATTAAATACAGTTTCTTTGTCAATGTCATTGTAGGCTGCTACCTCCGTTTTTAGTCATTTCAGTAATTGTTGGCCTCATGTTACCTTACATCATAATAATTCAGAGGTTCCACACAATTAGGTATGCAGATTTTATTTTCTGGGGGGAAAAGGAGCACTAGCACTCGTTATCGACAGACGGCCTGAGTCGGGGTTTTGGGAGAGAAAAAGTGGGCACAGGAAAATATTAGAAGTACAGAAATCAAAGAGAGAGTCAGTTTAACGGTCAACAGTGTTTTTATTTACCCTGACTCAAAGTCTCACATACACAACAGAAAAATCTAGTTCCTTCAGAGGCCTGTACTACGAAGCAGGATTTGGAGTTAGGGAGGTAACTTCTGGGTTTTCAGTCCTATGAAGCTGGTTCACTTCTTACCGGGGTAGATCGCCATGGTAACTGATGCTGAACACCAAACCTGCTCCGGAGCAGGTTATGTTCCAGATAAGAGATCAACTTGTATGAAAGCACCACCTACTGACCAATCAGAGCTCAGTGCGCGGATCGTATGGTAATATTACACACATATGAAGAAGTTTAAATCATAATCCAGACTAAAAACAACACAGTTTAAACTGACAAATGCAGGAAGGACAGCTGGCTGTATGCTGAGGGTGTTTACCGCTTTGAATTATGTTTTTATATATATTTTTTTTTACTTAGTCTTGAGTCCGTTTCACACCGCCTGAGACGGGGACGCAGCTGAAAGAAGGTTAAAATAGTTATACATGCTGCCTCATCCTTAATGGGCATAATGAAGTATAATCCAATCATCCATAACACAACTAAAAACTATATATCTAGACAATTGTATCAGACTTTTGAGTGTTCCATTAAATTAATAAGTCTGTTAATTTACGCATTCACACTTCAGGAGTTCTTTCTTTTTCCAGCTGTTCTTCCTGCATTTGGCATTCAGCTGTTACTTTTAGTCTGGATTAAGTGTTTAACTTCTTCGTATTTGTCTAACATAGTTTACTCTTCCTTTGTTAAATGTGCCGCTCTGCCTGTCTGTCTGCAGTCTGTAGACTTGTCCATGTTTGTAATCGGTCATAAACTGCAAACACCTCCCCGTTCATGTGAACGCGCTCACAGCCAGATTGAGAAACCCTGGGTTGATTTACTGAGTTGATGACCAGCGTTGTAGGACCACTTGGAGTGATCTCGGTTGTTAAGGTTAGTTAAGTCAGATAACGAGAAGATACCCTGGGTATGTTGAACTCGCTTCGTAGTACAGGCCTCTGGCATCTCTTGCATATTTACTATTAATAAAAGCAATTTGCAGCTTAAACTGTTACTGTTGAACTAGCAGCTCCTGCACTGATTTGTCTCACTGTGAGCTGAATTATCAACAACAGTAGACACAAGCAGTAAAGTGCATTTGGATTGACAGCACCATCGACCTGCCCACAGGCGGCCGGCTGCTTTAGTTGTTTGTTTGCCCTCGTCACATTCTGTGTTTTATACCCTTAAGGTAGACTGGCAAGTCAGGTAGGCAGCAGGAACATTAGGGGCAGCTCGGACAATCTGCCAAAGACTTGGGGAGAACACTGACTGCTGCACACGCTGAGTAATAATGAATGAGGTGCAGCTGGTGAAACAGGCAGCGGGTCAGAGGGACTGAAGAGGTAATGAGCCACAGGTGTGCAGGGATCACACCACGGGCACCTGGTGGACAGGTGTGGAAAGGCAAACTGAAACACACACGCACACACACTACTGCATTTATGTGGAAGGTTCACTATGTTCGGGGCCATCCAAAACCAGTTAATGGAGGAAAATGGACATATAATAAAATCCTCTAACAGAGAGAGTGTTGTTGTTTAAAGGTCCCAAATCATGCTCATTTTCAGGTTCATATTTGTATTTTATGTTTCTACTAGAACATGTTTACATACTTGTATGTTAAAAAAAAAAAAAAATGTCCTCATACTGTGTGCCTGAATATACCTGTATCTACCATCTGTTCGAAATGCTCCGTTTTAGTGCATTTCAACTGAATTGTGGTTCCAGCCAACCGTTGGTTCCATGTTTACTTCCTGTCAGCTGATATCATTCACATACTCTGCAACCGGAAATAAACTGGGACACATTTATAATGTTTATGTTTAAAACTGAGTCATGGTCTGAATATTGTAGATTTGTGACATCACAAATGGACAGAAATCCTGACAGCTTGTTTCAAATACAGCGTTTCTGAATACGGGCTGTGTGTTTTTCTTCATGGATTGAGCCTTTTGAAACTCTAACAGTATTTATATAGCACTTAAACTTGCTTTATTATATAAAAGTCATACAAAAATCTCACTTCTTACAATATGGGACATTTAAAATCTTGTACACATAAGTTATCAAATATGATTCTAGTGAGGCACATGGACAATTTTTTAAAATTTTCTTCACAAAGTTTTTTCATGCTGGCTTTATACAATATCACAGAACATGTAGTGAAATACATTGTGAACAAAGCAAGCAATGTGTGTGTCAGTATCCATGGTGATGGATGTTTCCATCTTACAATGCCAAGTAGTGCCTCCATCTACCTCATATGTAGTCACAGAACATACAGCATACCATAATGTTCAACATTAAGAGTACAAACTACACATGAACAGACGGATATAATCCCACATAAAAAGGCCGTTCATTTGCTGCTGCTGTTGGACTGAAGGGGATTCCCTTTGAATCCGAAGAGTGTTGATTAATGAGCAGTGAGTCACAGAGGTTGTGAAGGACTGACTGTCGTTGTGCCCTCTCAACAGCTGAGAGTAATACAGCCGTTTCTCACTTCTGTTCAACCTCCGGGGGATTTGTTTGTTTATGTGTCTAGGGGTATGTCGACTGAGACAGTAAAGGTGGATTTATGGTCGCCGCAGTGAAGCTGGCGTGAGGTGTCCCCGCCATAAAATTACGTCATTACGGCTTTCGTGACGTGCGGTATGTGAAGAGTTGGGATGAGAGCATGCTAGAAATACAACGCAGGATGTGTTAACTTGTACTCTTCAAAATAAAAGTCTCTGCATAATCCACATATGAATTTACAGGAATTTATAATGCCCTGTTCATAATTTTGCACATAAAACACACAATACTACATTAGTACTTTATACACACGTAGTGTACACACTGAAAGGAATGAGTGAGATCCAAAGAGAGTCAGATTAGGAGACTGATTGTATCCTATGCCGCAAAACACACTCCACCTTAAACCTGCAGTAGGCAGTATATTTTTGGCATCATTGGGCAAAAATTCTATAATAACCTTTCAGCATATTATAATTCAAGTGTTCTGAGAGATAACTAGACTTCTGCTCCTCCTCATGGCTCTGTTTTCAGGCTTTAGGATATCTAGCCCGTGACGAGAGACTTTGGCCAATCACAGGTCATTTCAGAGAGAGAGAGCGTTCCTATTGGCTGTTCATTCAACGGCGGCAGCTGTCAATCACTTGCAAACTCCAATTAAATGGTCAAACTAGGCAGCGCTGATCAAATATGAATTGATATTCTGTTAATATAATGCCTATTTCTCGCATACAATGTTTTCAGAATCATCTTGTAGTGTACCGTTTAGCTGTAAAAGGAGAACGTTTGCTCCAGCCGGTGGGCGGTGCATGGTATTTCATCAACTGATCTCAACACGGCACAAACTTTCAGTACACTACAAGATGTTTCTGAAAACATTTTACATTAAAAATAGTCATCACAGTAACATAATATTGATTCATATTTGATCAGCGCTGCCTAGTTTCACCGTTTGATCCGAGTTTGCAAGTGATTGACAGCTGCTCAGAGACGGCAAGGATCCAGCTCGGCTCTGATTGGTTGTTTTCCTCCGTGCTGTGCAATCTTGCAGATGCCGTTAGGAGCACCGGAGGACACCAGAGGCACATGAGTCTCATGCATTACTGTCAGGATATAGTGACCGTTTATAAAAATCAAATCCTTTTTTTAAAATCATATTTGCTCCAATCTGTCTACTGCGGCTATAAGTAAGTAAATAAGTAATTGAATCTAACCCATATTGAAATTTGATGTTTGTGAAATCCAGATAATGTCTCTACGAGTGGGGTGAGATAATAACATTTGTTTCCAATACTGCTGAGCTTGTTTTTTCGTCTTCACAACAATAAAGAAGAAAAAGACACTTCAGTCCGTCGCCATCAAGAAAACAACCCTTGAAGCGAGAAAATCCTTCCTACAGATCCACTTGCTTTTAGACAAAGTGAAAGGCAGTCACACAGATTTCACGTGTTGCCTTCTTCTTCCCTCTGCCTAGAACTTTGTTTTGTTCATCTTTTTCCTTTTCCTCCACAAATGCGTGCCTACATACTTCAGATAACTGCCTTTGCTCTATGTAAAGCACCACTTTACCGTGTTCCCCGTTTGAGTGGCAGGCTGATGACTTTGAATGTGCACTTTGAATGCGGAATAATGAGATATATGTATTCACATTGATGCACTCCGGTGACTTAGAAGAAGACTTGAAAGGAAGTCGTGCTCCGTTGTCTGCGTGGGCTCTGATGGAGGTGCATGGTGTGCGTGGGAGAAGAGGTGGGCTGTCGCTAACTGAGGATCTTACTTCAATGTCCAGCCTGAGCAGCTAGAGAGAGAGAGACAGAGAAAAGAAAAGAAAGAGAGGAGGTGTGTGTGGAGAGGAGTGGGTGGAGGGAGAGGCCTTGAGAGGGACGGGAAGATGAATGCGGGGGAAGCGACAAACACGAGGGAGACGAGGAGGGAAAAGAGTGGAGGTGCACCTCGGTTCTCAGGAAGGATATGGGAGTCCCTGGCTATAAAGTCACACACATCAGTGTTCAATAGTTATTACAAAGGCCTGGGCGGTAACATCGCCCATGAGTGATGTCGGGTCTGTGGCTGGAATGAAAGCCCTCGAATGCACTGTAAAAAAGTCAGTCTTAATGGGAAATTCCAGTTTTTTTTACAGCCTAGGTCTTATTTTCATTGTTTAGCTCCTGTGAGTTATGCCCAGAGGTGTAGTGGAGAGTAAACATCATTTATAGCATTTATAACCACTAGTTTGGTCCTCTGTTCCGCCATGGTGTCTTCATGTGTGCACAGAGCAGTCGTTAACCCCCCCCTCACCTCACCTGACCTGCAAATGTACGGTCACATTGTTCTGTTGGAAAGGCGAGGGGTCTCTTATAGAACCATTGTGTGCCTACAAAAGTGGGCCTGAAAGAGGCGTACATCACTTCCCACGCAGAAGCTGTGATCTGGGAAAACCAGAGACACTGTCACTGTGACGTCACCCGTTGGTTTGTGGACTGAGGTAATAAATCAAGTGAGAAGTAGGCTCATTTTCTCATAGACTTCTGTACGATCAGACTTCTTTTTGCAACCAGAGGAGTCGCCCCCTGCTGGCTGTTAGAAAGAATGCACGCACAGGGTGCAGGGTGGTGCAGACCACCTGCAGCCCATTCAGGTCTTCAAATGTCGCCACTTTGTCACGCCTCTCGACAAACTTAGATGCTTTGACGGATGAGAACGTTTTTTTTTACATCGCTGTGAGTTCACCTGTTCCTCCGTCTCTGCTCTGCTGTGTACAGTGGCTGTTGGTCGCTGCTATTAGTGTGTCACTTTGACCGAGGCACACACACACACACACACCGGCAAATCCGGCAACTCTGCACCTTCCGGCAGGGTTGTGTGGAAGTGTGTGCGGAGTTAGTTGTGTGTTCATTTGTGTTTTAGAACAAAAGCCCACCGTGAAACAATCATAAATTAACGTTTTATTTCTCTGATTCACTGCTTTGTTCTCACTGACGGCGCTCTCTCTTTGTTCAATCCATAGCCCGCTCGACCATCGCTTCTCTCGCTCTCCCTCTCGGCTCGTTGAGCTGAGCGGCCATCTTTGAATGCTGTGTGTTAACAGACAGGAACCGACAACTTGTTTTCTTTTTGTGTAACTTTATTTTTACGGTAACTTGATGTGTGGGTCGGCACGGAAGCTAACGTTAGCTCTAATGCTACTTTCACTGCTCTGTAAGTAACGTTATTGTGAGGTATTTTTTGGTCGATAGGCAATTTTGTAATTAGTGCAATTTGAAATGCTCACATTTCTCTATTTATTTCTTCAGGTGCACATGTGGAAATTGTGCAAGGATGCCTACAGAACCGGAAAATATATGCTGCTTGGAGACACCACAGGTACATTTTTGTTAGCTATATACTGAGTTGTGTGTTTTAGACATTATATTTTTCACATACCTTATTAAAACTGTATGAAAATGAATGTATCTTTTTGGTGTTTTTTTCTACAGTATGCTTGCAGTGACGAATCAATCAGCAGAATGGAATTAGCTGCAAGAGTTTTCCAAGTAGCTAGTGTGTCTTTGAACACTTTAAATAAATTGGACAGACTGAGGCGTGCAGCGGTGAATCGAAATGTTTTCCTTGAGCAGGAGCTTAAAAACCACCACAGTGAATCTACCAAGAGACCGAGGCAAAATTGGAGTGCTTTGAGATCGACTGGAGCCAAATAGGTTCGTATAGTTATGACAAATAAAGAATAAGGAGATAATACAAGCAGTTTTGTTCATGTGCTTATAATTAAAATATACTGTGATGTGAGTCTCTGATTAACTGATTTGACAACAGGTGTGCCTGATTGCGGGCGCGAGAGACTCGGATTTGAGAGACAAAAAGGCAGTCGAAACAGGGGAGTCGAGTTTTGGAGCATCTGTTACACGGCGGCTCGGGCACTCTGCAGGCGGGAGGGTGTCGTTCGTAGGTGTTTAGAGCTGCTGGCGATAAAGACAGCCAGGTTAGGGGGTTAGTTGTTCCAGAGTGAGGAGGGGATGTTCGTTGCCTCCTGTAGATAGGCAGGGCCGGGTCATAGAGGGTTACAGTAGCTGCCATCGCTCCCCGTGCTGGCCCACGAAAGCAGCGCTGACGCCCAGCAGCCACCATCGCTCGTGCGGGCTCACTAACAGCAACGACAACGCCAGCTGTGTTCCGTCCACGCCGTTCAACAAAGGGAGGGAGGGTCCCGCCGACCGGGCGAGCTAAATATATTATTAGATAGTTATGTGTTCTATATTTTAGAAGTGTTTTAATAGAGTGGGGAGGGAGAGCAGCTGGGGAGATGAGCTACGATCCTGAGTAGGGAGCTCTGACCTTATATTGGTGACGTGTGGATTGCTGTGATTGCGCCGTGTGGGTTGATTACTACTATGTAAATGTTAATTAAACAAATCTAAATAAAGTAAAATATGCTACCTAAAAAAAAACACTAAGACAAATGAAAAGCATTAATGCTTAATGCATTAATGCTTTCCCTTCGTGGTTAATGGCGTTGCCTAGCGTCTGCGTCGGGCAACCCTCCGTCTGCTGACAGTGGAGGAGTTTTACTTGCACTGGTCGATGCTGACTACCGCTTCACGGTTGTCCAAGTGGGGGACTTCTGAAGGTCAAGCGATGGGGGAGTCTACGCGAACTCTGCACTCGGAAGAGGGATGGAGGCCAGAAATGTGGGTGTGCCTGCAGACTGTCCTCTACCAGGGTCAGGTGTACAGGGGCCGATGCCATACACCATGGTGGGGGATGCTGCATTCCCACTCAAGACCTATCTCATGAGGCCATTTCCTGGGACCAACATCCCAAGATGGAGACAGGTTTTTAACTACAGACTGTCCCGGGCTAGAATGGTTGTTGAGTGTGCCTTCGGCATCCTCTCGGCTAGATGGAGGGTGCTCCACACAAAGATCAACATGCACCCATAAAATGTTGACTCTGTGGTCATGGCGACGTGCATCCTGCACAACTACCTGATAAACCCATCCCAAACCCATCCCAAAACCAAAGGTGGATAGATGAGGCCGAACACACAGGGGCTGTACTTCCACAATTTCCAAACATGGGTGGAAACCGTGGAAGCAGAGATGCTTATGAAGTACGTGAAAAGCTCAGCACATTTTTCACCTCCCCTGAAGGCTGAGTGTCCTGGCAGGTCGGAATGGTGTAGGGCTCCTAAACTGTAACTAAGTAATCACAGAACAGTAGTGATTAAAGTCACCAGGACTGTTTTAGTGTTGAAATGACAACATTGAAGATTTGTTAATAATTACACAGTAGCCTTGCTAACGTGTTTTTTTTTTATGAAAGCTTGAAATAAAAAATGACATGTAATCAATCACTGTTTCCATTTTTGTTATAGATTTAATGAAATGTTGAAATGGGGTACTAACAATTATTTTTCATATAACAGCCGCCATTTAAAATATTTCTGTGTTCCATCTTGTTCCATTTTTTGCCTTGTTCACTCTAGGTTACATGATGGATGCAGCAGCTGGAGGACGAGATCTCCTGCATGGTGGAACATCCTGGGTTGGACCCTGCATGTTTGATTGTGTTCGTAATACACCCCACAATATTGCTGAATAATGCCCCAAAATCAAAACGTGATTGCTTTTAGTATATAGCTCAGTTCGACATCAGCAGATACTGTTTGTATTAAACATGATTTCACATGACACATTTTACAGATACTGTAAAGCCTTTATTGTTATCGTGTTACATCAATAATTGCATTACAACATTATCATAACACGAGAATAATAGAAAAAGCAAAGGATTCACTGAACCCATATATAAATAAAATATGTTCCGACACACCATAGATTGGTGTTCTCATGACAAGTTGACTGAATATATTGTCCAATCTTGCAGCCATTACAGGTATCTAGCCTATAGGAGCTTCGTGAGCTGGTCCTGAGGGCTTCCTTGGACGCAGGATCCGAGTCGTCATTCCAGCCTGTGTGGTGCTTCGGATTCGCAGGGAGTTTCCTGAAGCCCTAGGCAGCTATGAATGATTCAGACCGATAGTCAGAGATAGTGAGCGATAGTCAGAGATAGTGAGCGATAGTGAGCGATAGTCAGAGATAGTGAGCGATAGTCAGAGATAGTGAGCGATAGTCAGAGATAGTGAGCGATAGTCAGAGATAGTGAGCGATAGTCATACAGAGTGATAGTGTGTGATTGAGAATTGGCTGTGATAGAGTGACTGTCCTTGTGAGTGACAGTGGGTGAGTAACTGAGGTGTGACTGTGTGCTTTTGAGAGAGGCTGGTTTGTGTGCATTTGTCTGTGTGTGAAGAGGTGACTAGGTGAGGAAGTAGGAAGGAGTAAATTGGTGAGCCAGGTGGAGGTAGGTTCTGGTGCAGAAAGAGGGACAGCTAGGGTTGTTGAAAATGGATCTCACTATTGTTCAACAAGTGCTGGATCTTAAAATCCATAACCGCTATCCTGAAGGGTCAACCAGTAAGGGACCAGTATGTAATTAAGAGGAGAGCTGAGACCTTCAGGTTAAAGGGTAAGGATGCATGCAATAGAACACAATGACCATCTGCCATGGTTAAACTCCCAATAAATCTAATATTATGACACTTAAACACCAGATGGAGGACTGTATTACATATGCAGGCGCAAAAAGAAACAAGACTGAGCACCTGGCCAAAGTGGTCTCAGTGCTGAGGGAGCAAGTAAACTCTTTGAGGCAAGTGAACATTTTGTCCTTGAAGTTGATGTGTTGGAAGCAGAAAAAATGGGCAAGCTAGACGACTGGGTCACAGCATCTCAAGAACTGCAGCCCTTGTGGGATGTTCCCGGTCTGCAGTGGTCAGCTACCAAAAGTGGTCCAAAGAAGGAGAACCGGTGAATCGACAGGGTCAGACCCGAGGCTCATCGATGCACCTGGGGAGCGAAGGCTGGTCTGTGTTGTCCGCTGAAAAAGTTAATACTGGTTCAGATAGAAAGGTGTCAGAACACACAGTGCATCGCCGTTTGTTGCGTATGGGGCTGCGGAGCTGCAGACCTCATCACCATCCGTCGTGGTCTGAGGTTGTGGTCCGCGGTCACAAGGGACACATGGACGGGGATTCACCAGCTCGCCTAAGCCTGTCCAACCGCTACGCACCCCTGTCCGATGATGCTCCAGTCCACCCAGCTGATGCCCCCGCGGCTCAGACTCGTCCGGACCTGGACCCTCCTCCGAGAACACAGCCGGCTCCTGCCGACACCGCATCCTCGCCCTTGGTGGCTCGCCGCTCCAATGTGAAGCCGGATCAACGGCGTACATCTCGGCTCATAACTTCATCCTCCCGTCACAAACTCCTGAAAGAGGCCGTGATGAGACGCTCTGCAAGTTTTCCCTGCTCTGAGCCGGCAGAAACATCCTCTCCTTACTCTGTAGACACTGTCTCACCACAACACTCGCCTGCTGGGTCACCACAACCACAATCCCCATCATCTCCTCATCCACTCTTCCCCCCAACCACCTTAATAGTTGGGGACTCCATAACCAGGAATATCCGCTTCTTCAACGCAGTCACTCACTGCTTCCCTGGAGCCACGGTCCCGGTCATCCGAGATAAACTCCCGGGGCTACTGCATTCACTCCCGTCCTCTATCAACCGAGTGATAGTTCATGTGGGGTCTAATGATACAGCTCGCCAGCAGTCTCAACTGACAAAAAATGATTTTAAGGACCTTTTTAACTTTAAGTACTTGTGGAAAATCAGTTTTTATCTCTGGCCCTATCCCCACACTGGACCATGGAGCAGGGCGCTTCAGCAGGATCCCCAGCCTCCACACATGGCTCAAATGCGCCTGCAGTGTGCACAACAGGTTTTATCGACAATTTTAACTTATTTTGGAATCGTTTCTCCCTCTTCAGGACTGACGGAGTGCACCCCAACAGGCTGGGTAGCCGAATGCTAGCGGCTAACCTGCAGCACGCTATACAGTCTTCTCCACATGATTGACTGTTTACATCTCACACACACACACCCAAGAGTCTTCTTCTCTGACGTCATCTCAGGCCACTGTTTCTAGTGCTAGTGCCACCTATTGTCCTCCACCGGCATCCATCTCGCCCACTAGCTCCACTCACCAGTGTATAACGCCCTACACAGCCTCTAACACTCCTGTTAGGATTACTCCTAGATTAAACATCCTAAAAGTTCTGCACTAATATCAGATTCAGCATATGTTTCAAGTCCCATATGTCCTCAAAGGATCTCCAACTTTTAATAGACCAAGGTCCCTAAAGTTAAAATCTGGTGGTATTAACCATCAGAACCTGCTGTATTGCATGCTGCTTCCCACTGCAACTACAGATCCTGAACCTGTTAGAGCTAATATTGCTTTGCTTAATGTGAGGTCAGTCTCCAATAAAACCTTTATTTTAAATGACTTTATTAGCACAGAGAACCTTGATTTCTTATTTTTAACTGAAACATGGTTAAGACCAGGTGATCACAGCCAGTTAAATGAACTATGCCTTCCAAATTATGAATTCTTCAGCTCCCCTTGGGCAAGTGGCCGTGGAGGAGGCCTTGCTGTCATTTTTAAGAACCATTTTAAGTGCAGCCTTAATAATTTGCAGCCTCAATAATTTAACAAGTTTTGAGGGAATGATGTTTAAAATTAACTCTGTCCTTCCAGTACTCTGTATAGTCATTTATCGACCCCCAACTCGTAACCCTGTGTTTCTAACTGAATTTTCTGAACTTTTAGCCTCAGTGGTTCTCAACTATGATAAAATTATGATCATTGGGGATTTTAACTTTCATGTTGATAACATCACAGATCAAGCTGCAACTGAGTTTTTAAATATTACTGAGTCCTACAATTTTGTCCAACATGTGCATGGTCCAACCCACAACTGTGGACACACACTAGATCTAGTGTTTACACTGGGCTTGAACCTTGACAGTCTCTCCATCAGAGATCTTGCTGTATCTGACCATATGTGTATCCTGTTTAACACGGTCCTTCATGCTACTATAAAACCTCAAAAGTAGAAGGTACGGTTCCGTGTTCTCAATAAAGACACAGCTCAGTCTTTCTCTACACTTTTTAACACTGAGAGACAATCTGTCCATTTTTTCTGATACAAACGACCAGTTATTAGCTTTTAATCAGTTATGCCTATCTACCCTGGATATAGTCGCTCCATTAATAACCAAACTGAAAACCACCACCCAAATAGCCCCGTGGATGAATGAGGACATCCGTAGCCTCAAAAGAACCTGTAGAAAAGCTGAACGCAGGTGGAAGTCTAGTAAACTACAGGTTCATTACCTGCTGCTCAAGGGACCTACTGAGAGCATACAACAGTAAGAAAGGAAATCAGGGACCAGTATTTCTCACAGCTCATCTCCACCAACCAACATAACCCCAGAATCCTGTTTAACACCATCAATCAGCTGGTAAATTCTCCTCCTCCTATTGCAGACGTTTCTTCCTCAGCAGACTGTGACAAAATCCTTTCCTTTTTCATAGGAAAGATTGACAAGATTAGGGCAAACATCACTCCTCCCACATCAGCGGTTGACCTCACTTCCCCCTCCTCTGTGGTGCTGGATTCTTTCCGACCAATATCACTGCAGGACCTTAACAATACTGTAGCACTTATGAGTCCTTCTTCTAGTCCTCTTGATACTATACCCTCAAAACTGTTAAAAGAATCAATAGATTCAGTCAGCCCTGCATTACTGTCCATTATTAACAGCTCTCTGACCTCTGGAGTTGTACCAGACCAATTCAAAACCGCCTGTGTTCAACCGCTGCTGAAGGGACCTGGTTTAGATGCCACAGACTTAACAAACTTCCGTCCAATTTCTAAACTGTCTTTCACATCAAAAATCCTTGAAAAAGTAGTGCTCGACCAACTAACACAGGCACTCAACAACAACCACATCTTTGAAAAATTTCAATCTGGTTTCCAGAAACTACACAGCACAGAAACTGTCCTTCTTAGAGTCACAAACGACTTACTGATGGCTGCAGACTCTGGTGCATGTTCTGTGTTAGTTCTGCTTGACCTAAGTGCAGCATTTGACACCATCGACCATTCCATCCTTATCGACAGATTAAATCAGTGGGCAGGCATCACTGGAGCTGCACTAGACTGGTTCTCCTCTTACCTGTCCAACAGGAATTTTTTTGTTTCAGTTGGGGAGTTTTGCTCCAAAACCACACAGACCAGTCATGGTATTCCACAGGGATCAATCCTGGGACCTGTTCTATTTACACTGTACATGTTGCCTCTTGGTCAAATAATCTGTCGTCATAACATCGCCTTCCATAGCTACGCTGATGATACACAGCTCTACATATCATTTAAACCCTCTGACACCAATACATTTTCACCCCTCCAGAGCTGCCTAAAAGATTTAACAGGTTGGATGTCACAATTTCTTAAAACTCAATTCTGATAAGACCGAGGTACTCATCATTGGCCCAGAACACATCTCAAACCAGGTACAGCCTCTCCTTGGCCCCCTTACTCGCAACGTAAAATCAGCCACAAGAAATGTGGGTGTTATCCTTGACAGTAACCTGAGTCTAGAGCACCAGGTTAAAAAAGTAGTTCAGTCGTGTTTTTATCAGCTACGAAATATCTCAAAAGTTCGATCAGTTATCTCATTCAAAAACACGGAGAAAATTATACACGCCCTGATATCCTCCCGTCTTGATTATTGTAATGCCTTGTACACCTGCTTAAATAATTGAGCAATTGAGCAGCTCCAAATAGTTCAAAACTCTGCAGCTAGACTGCTAACCAAAACCAAACGCTGCTCTCACATCACACCAACTCTGGCTTCACTGCATTGGCTCCCAGTGTCTTTTAGAATTTTAAAGTGCTTTTAATGGCATATAAAGCTCTGAATGACCTAGCACCGGAGTATGTCACTGAGCTTCTCACACGGTACCGTCCAAACAGGCCCCTCAGGTCAGCAAGTCTGGGACTTTTAACAGTGCCAAAGACAAGGTTGAAAACAAAAGGCGATCGTGCTTTTGCAGTACTGGCTCCCCGACTCTGGAACACTCTTCCAATTGATATTAGATCAGCAGAATCGGTCACAATTTTTAAATCCCGTCTAAAAACCCACTTTTATAAAATTGCTTTTCAATCAGATGCATTTTAGTCTTTTGTATGCTTGTGTGCTCATGTATATATATGTGCATATGTAACTGTATGAATATGTATATTCTTGTTTCTTTATTTTTCCATCCTATTGTTTTTATTTAATTATTTATGTTTCAGTGTATTCTGTTGTTATATGAATTGCCTTGGAAAGCACTTTGTGCTTTGTGCTTGAAAAGTGCTACACAAATAAACTTATTATTATTATTATTTTTCCTTTTTGTTAAGATCTTGTGTTCATCCTTTTAGTGGTTTATTGTTATTTTAGTGTTTCCGGTTTTATTTTGAAATCCACTTTTCCTGTGTCCAAGGCCTATGGAATGAGGCTGGGTCACGGGCGGACATGGGTCTTGGGGTATATAACACATGCGCAGTATAACTGAAGCTGCGGTCGTGCGTTGTGATTTGCTCAATTTCGGCGAGTGCAGGCCAGATTTTACTGCGCATGTGTTGTACCCCCTAAGATATGACGCATGACCCAGCCTCCTTTCTATAGGCCTTGCCTGTGCTCTGTCTGGTATTACTCCCTGCCTTTGTTTGTTTTCTGCCTTTTTGTGATTGTCTGCCCCACCCTGATTTGTTCCACCTGAGTCTAATCACCCTTGTGTATTTAGTCTGTGTGCTCCCCTCACTCAGTGTCAGTAGGTCGTCGAGTTTTTTCAGTATTTTGTTCCTTTGGACTTAACCATTTTTGGATTGTATTTTGTGAACCTGCCTGCCGGACCAACTGCCATTTTTGTTCCCAGTAAGCTTGCTTTGCTCTTTGCATTAAATCATTGAACTTTGACTGCTGCCTCCTCATCATTATCTGCATTCCAACCTGTTATCCCTGAAAGAACTCTGACACAAAATGATGGATCTTGAGGGAACAATTGCAGCCCTGGCTACAGAGAAGGGTAAGGGAAATATGAAAACAAACATTGATCTGCTAACACATTATTTCCAGCCAGGGGAGAGGATCCCTGCTAAACTGAAAAACAATATTGGATCCTTCTCCTTTGGCCGATAAACAGCAGACACAAACACCCACCACATCTGAAGTCACACCCACATCCTCTGAAGCTCCATCCATGGACCGCTACCATCCAACGATCCAGAAATGTGTAAGTAAACTGACACAAAGTACACCCCAAATTATGCATTGCGCAAATAACTGCCATTGCTGTGTTTGCAGTAATCTGAGACATATGGACGGGGAGGAGAAGGGAGACACTGTGGTCCAAGACCGGGCCTTATAAAATATATGTTGAAAACCTGATGATCTTGGCCACAGGAGAGCAGCTGGAGGGAGAGGTACTTAGTAATCTCAAATGTTAACAGAACTCAATGCAACCATGAGACCATCGGATGTATGAAGGGTTGGCTGAAATCTTTATTTGCATTTCCATAGATCCTGTACCTTAAGGAGATACCCAAACTGTAATCAGTCTTTATCTGTGTAGAACACTGGTCCACTGTTGGGGAGATGGGCATGTTCCACCATTGGCCATCCTAAACCGCAGGACACAATATCATGCGGCGTGTTTGTGTGCAATGTAAACCATTTTATTATCTCTGTGGCTATCGGTCATTCTAAAGTCATCAGAATTATATTTATCAGAGACTTTTATTGCACGAGAAGATCTAGTACCCTGTGGACCAGAAGGGTGTGGCCATCTCGCGGCTCAACACGGCAATGTCTTTGCTAAATAATTCAGGTGTACAGAACTCTACCAGGTATACTTTAATGTGTCTGTATTGACATTAAACTACATTTGTGCCTATATATCTTTACAGATGACCTATCCCAGCTGTGTCGAGCTTGTGGGGAGCTCAGCTCAGGGGCTGACATTGACGATTGGATAAGAAAATTAATTCATATCCCGACCGACGTTGGGCTGAAGACTGGGATGCACCTTGGATAGGTTACCTCCACATCACCGGGTGAACACTCTGTATAACACAGCTATTGAAAATGTATAGTTAAATTCACCTAACTAGCATGTCTCTGCACTTTTGGAGGACACTGGAGCAGCTGAAGGATCATAAGAACAAGAACACAGACTCCACACAAAGGACCACAGCTATAAGATTTAAACCCAGTATCTGACACCCATTGCCATACAATTGTAACAAATAATATGATAATGCCTAATGAAGTTTAAACCGCTTAATTAAACATCCTAAAATGGATGACTGATGTGAACCTGACCATGTTTTGACAGCATTCTAAGGTCTTGTTCTTTTATTTTTCCCTTTCAGATTGAGTGCACCACCTGCACTCTGTGGTATCACACTAGATGTGTTTTTTTGTTGTTGTGTGGACCCCAAAGCAGAGACTGACGCAGGTAGGTAAAAATAAAGAGTTTATTAAACAAAAGAGCAGAGTTGGCTGGCTCGTAGAATAATCACCGGTGAGGAGGGAATGGATTCCCGGAGACGACACGAGGGCTGTTCGAGACCAGTATTTTGTTTCGTTAGTTACGTCAGCTTGTCTTTTAATGACGTTAGTGACGTGTTTTCCGTAGTTACGTTGTTTCCTTGTGTATTTTACTTAGTTTACGTACTTATTTTAAAAGGTCCCATATTATAACAAAGTGAGATTTTCATGTTTTTTTATTATAAAGCAGGCTTAAGTCCTATATAAATACTGTGAAAGTATCGAAACGCTCAATCCACATGGAAATACACACAGCCCGTCTTCAGAAACTTTGCATTTGAAACAAACTGTCAGGATTTCTGTTCATTTGTGATGTCACTAATATACAATATTTAGACCCTTTACACAGTTTTAAACGTTAACATTCTAAATGTGTCCCAGTTTATTCCTGGTTGCAATGTCATCAGCTGAAAGGAAATACACATGGACCCAAGCTGTGGCCTAGCAACGCAATTCTGTTGCAATTCCATCGCAATTCCGCCGAAATGCGCTAAAACGGAGCATTTAAGACAGAGGGTATATACAAGCATATTCAGGCCGACAGTATGAGGAAAATAACGTTTTTTTTTAACATTACAGTATGTAAACATGTTCTAGTAGAAACACAAAATACAAGTATGAACCTGAAAATGAGCATGATATGGGACCTTTAAGCCCAACTGTGATGTTTTTTCCGAAACCTAACTGTGGATTTGTTGCCTAAACCTAAGTGTGGACGTTACCGTAGTTTTGTTGCGTGGCGTACAAATGACACTCGGAAAACGGCGTACAAATGACACACGGACAGGCTAAAATGCGTCCTTATGACACTTGGAATATCCATGTACTGTTGTGCTATTTATTCGCCTTTCTGTGAGAACGGGTTGACCTAAAAGGAAGTAGAGAATGTAGAGAATCTCTATGTCCCCCACCCGGGTAAGAACTTTGAAAAAAAGACCCAGGTTGCACAAGACAAATATCTTTATTTCAACTGCAATTGTATGTGTTTTCACACATTTGAAGAAAAGTAAGCCTAGGTACAAATTAAATTATACAAATTCCAATTTTTTGAATTGAATGAATTTAACTTTTTTTTTCCAATGTAGGAAATTTAATTTAGTTTGACTCCCCATGATCCAATGAGATGATGAAATCCAGGTGTCAGCTTGCCGTAGGTCTTTTTCACAGCATTTTGACTTGTCATAGCAGCAAAAGCACACAAGTAACTAATAACCATCATAGTGAGCCAGCACACACAATACCAGAAAGCTGGAACTGCTACACCCAAATGGAATGCAGCGATTAATAATGAATTAATTACAGCCAGTTTCTGTGAAATAACACTTCCTCCATTTCCCTCTTTACTTTCTCTCTTGTTCTTCTTCCTCCTCTCTATATCTTCTTCTCTGCACAAAACCTATCTGTGTGAAGATATCCATGGAGGTTGTGTGGGAATGAGTCTGCAATTACAACAAGGAAATATATTAATTAATTGAACTGTAAAATCAATTGTTAACAGCGCTTGAAAAAACAGCAGCAACTGCAATTATCTTGATGTTGAGCCAAAAGGGATTTTAGGTTCTGGGAACACAGATAAAGCATCGACCTCTTTTCTTTTTGACTTCCTTGTTCATCTATTTCTCTTTCCTCTGAGGGCTTCCTTTATTCTTTTGGCATTCTGTCTTCGTCCATGTCCATCTGTCTGTCTCTCTGTCTGGCTTCACAGGCCAGAGCTCTGGCTTTTAGTGTCTCTTTTGTGAGTTTTTTTGGCTTATGCTTTGTAGCTTTTGGCTGGGAGTTGTTGCAAAGACTGTGTTTAACATGACATTTTTGCTTTATGTTTAATGCCAATAACAATATTTAAAACCTGTTATATGACATCTTATTCTTTCTCCTCTCATGACTTTTTCCCTTCCTTCCTCACCCCATCTTCCACTGTCTAATCTGCCCTACCCTACGACCCAGTCGCCCGAAAATGTTTTTGGTATTGTACATTTCTGCCAACCACGGATACATTGAATGTGGAGGTTTCTGAACCAAAAATATGTTTCATAAATACTTTTCATATCAGCGTTGTATCACGCTTGCAGAAACCCACAATGCCACGTGGTTAACATTGTGAAACGAATCGTTAGGTTTAGGCAACAAAACAACTTGATTAAGGTTAGGAGAAAGATCAGGGTTTGTGTTAAAATGACAAACATAACATAACAACCGTAGCAACGTAACTAGCGTAAATAAATAACAGCTGCCCTTAGCAGACTTTCTTACGTTACGTAACAGGCTTACATATTATCATACAACGGTCTGTATGATATCTTACAATAAAGTTATTTCTCCTTTTTCGTTGGCTTTCCTACGAATGTCCAGCAAAACGTTTCAATTTCCGCTCGTTACATGCATGCAGTCTTTTCAAAATAAACTTCTGTCTTCACAGGAAAAAACTTCCTTAGGTCTAGTCAAGAAAGCTACTTAGTTAGGCTTAGGAAAAGATTGACTTGGTTAGGATTAGGCAACAAAACTACTTCATTAGGTTTAGGAAAAGATCGTGGTTTGGCTTAAAATAACTTCGGAAGCGGCGTTACTTGAGTACGTAAGTTAAGTGACAAACACATCAACGTTGACTTCTGGCTGCACACGGGACAGGAATGGCGGCTTCCTGGGCAAAAGTCCGATATTTTTTGACCATCCATTCCGACCTCATCCTTGTGCCGCTCTGTATATTTCCTGGTTCACGATAAAGTGAATTGCACACAAATTGATTTTGTGGGATAGCCTATACACGAATTACAGTGCATTACTTTTTGTAGGTATAGCTATGAACAGTGTATGTCTCCTGGTTGAATGTCCTGTGTTTATTTGACTCATCTACCACCTCACCTGCCCACCCTTAGTGAACTTTCTCGCTTGTTATACTTGGAATTATACCATGTAGCTTTCAAAACAACGGTCCATCGATACATCTCTTGCTCTACGCGTCGCTCATGATACTATGTAATTTCCTCTGACCGAATGCAAAAACGACGCCATTCAACCCATCCGTGATTTGCAGAAACGTACAATGGCAACGTTTTTCTCCTGGTGACTGGGCTGGCCCCTGACACATTCATTGCTTCCCATTGTTAGACTCACTGTGTGCTTTAGTTTGAAAGTTTCGCCTTGTGTTTAATCACTGTCTTTTTTTGTGGTTTGCACTTCCTTATACTCAGGAGGAAAAAAGGAAGGAGCACTCTTGCCAATTTCCTCCTTGGCCAAGCAAAACGAGCTATCAACACTACACACAAGGCTACACACACAGGGAGGGGATGTTATTGATCTTCTAACTTTGTTCCAAACCTTGGTAACAACTACAATTTCTCTTGACCTAATGTATCATCAAAGTGAACAAAAGAGACAAATCATATGGGCCTGTCCTGGTTCCTTTCTTCCTACCTCAAACTCATTTGTTAGCCCATTCAGGTGATGAACTTGGTGCTGGAAGTGTGCTGCTATCTGTATGGTTCGGCTGGGGACCACAAAATGGTACATTTGAAAGCACTGGAAAAAAGAAGTGGATTGCAAGACAAGACTTAGTGCGACAGAAAATAATAAAGTAAAGAGTAGCATCCTTTAATTTGATATATTGGATATTTTATATCATACATTGGATTTTATATCCAATGTATTGGATATAAATGTATGGCTAGTATGACTGCACAAACATATGTAGCAGCATGCTACTTTTAAGGACTTAACTTTTGCCTCTGCCTCAATGCTTTGTTCACTTTCACCATAGTCTTCAGAAAAAGGAAAGCAAAACATCAAAAATGCGTCATAAGTAGCGCTGTTAAAGTTAACACGATAATAATGCACTAAAGCTGAAGTAGGCAAGATTGGAACAAATCTGATTAAAAAGTTATTTTTATAAAACGGTCGCTATATCGTGACAGTAGTACATGAAACAGGTAACCTGAAAAAAATCATGTTCCTGTGTGTCTTCCGGTGCTCCTAACGGTATCTGCAAGATTTCACAGACTGGAGGAAAACAAGCAGTAAGAGCTGATCTGAGGTCTGCTGTCCAGCTGCTGTCTATGAGAGCCGGCTGTCAATCACTCGCGAACTCTGAGCAAACGGTCAAAGTAGGCAGCGCAGATCAAATATGAATCAATATTCTGTTACGTTAATGCCTATTTCTCTCCTCAAATGTTTTCAGAATCATCTTGTAGTGCAGGGTTTAGCTGTAAAATGAGAACGTTTGTGACGCCGCCGCCATGTTGAGATGGCTTGAAGGAACGCCAAGTACCGGTCACATGACCGGAGCACAGCCAATAGGAATGCTCTCTCAATTATCACACGCAGTTTGGGGCAAGTCATAATCAAGTCAGCACACTGACACACTGACAGCTGTTGTTGCCTGTTGGGCTGCAGTTTGCCATGTTATGATTTGAGCATAACATGGCATGTTTTATGTTAAATGCAGTACCTGTGAGGGTTTCTGGACAATATCTGTCATTTTTTTGTGTTGTTAATTGATTTCTAATAATAAATATATTCATACATTTTGCATAAAGCAGCATATTTGCCCACTCCCATGTTGATAAGAGTATTAAATACAAATCTACATTTAAGGTACATTTTGAACCAATAGAACTATTAAATTAACTATGGGCAATCATGTGATTAGTCGGTTGACAGCCCTAGTCATAAGCTACTAAAATTCTCTGATTTTTGATCCTCATGATGAGTTGCTGTCCTCCTTCAATCAACTAATTAGATAGAAACTGGTAAAAGAACAAAATAGATAGAATCAGGGTTTCCAAAGTTATAGTTTTATCCGGGCAACACTCTAGTCAGTTTATTTTTAGCTGTATTTTGGATGCTTTGAGGAACAAAGCTGGTGTCCAAACATCGCATTTGTCTATGTAGTTTACAGAAAAGATTTGATGCTGCTAAGCTGAGAATGTGCTAGTAAGTAAAAGCGCACACTCAAAACAGGTGTAGAATCATGATAAACTGTACAAAAAAAATAATGTCATCGCACAAGATGTCACAGCAAAGGTAGGAGTGTGTGACTTCATTGCATCTAGAAACGATGCAGATTATGTTGAAGAATGAATACTTTTGCATGAACCTGAAGCAATGATGATGATGATGTATGAGTGTAATAGCCAGTTAATGGTGCTGTGACATGTTGGATAACAGCAGCTTCAGTGCCTGAATGAAGGGAAACTATAATCTGGTAACACTTTACACTCAAGTCCCCCTATTTAGCATTTATAGGCAGTATATAAATAATACTTATAATGTAGTTGTAAGCACATACAAGCATTGCATTGGTAGCACTTTCTATGATGCGCATGTCTATAATGCATTATAAACACTTATAATGCGTTATATGATTATACTGATTATGAAAAGATTGTAATGTATTACAACTAGGGGAATTATAATAATTATGGCAGACCGGGGCGGTGGTTCCCATTTTTAAAAAGGGGGACCGGAGGGTGTGCTCCAGTTACTGTGGTATCACACTGCTCAGACTCCCCGGGAAAGTTTATGCTATTGTGCTGGAAAGGAGACTCCGACCGATTGTCGAACCTTAGATTCAGGAGGAGCAATAAGAATTCCGTCCTGGCCGTGGAAGAGTGAACCAGCTCTTTACCCTTGTTGGAGGGGTCATGGGAGTTTGCCCATCCAGTCTACATGTGTTTTGTGGACTTGGAGAAGGCTTACGACCGTGCCCCCCGGGGAGTCTTGTGGGGGGGTACTGCGGGAATATGGGGTACCGGGGTCGCTGATACGAGCCATCTTGTATACCAAGAGTGAGAGCTTCGTCCGTAGACTTGGCATAAAGTCAAACACGTTTCCAGTGGGTGTTGGCCTCTGCCAGGGTTGTCCCTTATTGCCAATCCTGTTTGTGATTTTCATGGAGAGGATCTCAAGGTGCAGCCGGGGGGAGGAGAGTGCTCTGCTCTTTGCAGATGATGTGGTTCTGTTGGCTCCATCGAGCCGTGACCTCCAAGTCTGAGGCCATGGTGCTCTGCTGGAAACCGGTGGATTGCTCCCTTCGGGTGGGGAGTGAGTCTTTGCCCCAAAAGAGGGAGTTTAAGTATCTCGGGGTCTTATGTAAAAGGTAAAATGGAGCAGGAGATGGACAGGCGGATCGGTGCAGCGTCAGCAGTTATGCGGGCACTGAGCTGGAAGGCGAAGCTCTCGGTTTACCAGTCCATCTACGTTCCAACCCTCACCTATGGTCATGAGCTTTGGGTAGTGACTGAAAGAATGAGATCGCGGAAACAACTGTCCGAAATTAGTTTCCTTTGTAGGGTGGCTGGGCTCAGCCTTAGAGATAGGGTGAGGACATCCGGAGGGAGCTCGGAGTAGAGACGCTGATCCTTTGCGTCGAAAGGGGCCAGCTGAGGTGGTTCAGGCATCTGATCAGGCCTCCTGGACGCCTCCCTTTGGAGGTTTTCTGGGCACAGACAAATGGTTAGAGGCCCCAGGTAGACCCAGAAAATGCTGGAGAGATTATATATCTCCTCTGGCCTGGGAACACCTCGGGGTCCCCCAGGAAGAGCTGGAAGACGTTGCTGGGGAGAGGGATGTCTGGAATTCCCTGCTTAGTGTCATGGTCTGGCTGTGCCAGAGGTCATTGGACTTTTTCTTTTTGTTATAAGTTTAGATCTTGTGTTTCCTCCTTTTAGTCTATTAGTTCTGTATTAGTGATTTGGTTTTCTTGGATTTAGGTTTTCTGTTATTTTGTCTGCATTGTAGTGTTTCCTGTTTTAGTTTGAAATTTACACCTTCTGTGTCTTGTCTGGTTTTACTTCCTACCTTTGTTTGTTTTCCCGCCTTTTTAGATTGTCTGCCCCACCCTGATTTGTTCCACCTGTGTCTAATCACCCTGCCCTCCTTGTGTATTTAAGTCTGTGTGTTCCCCTGTGTCATTTTCAGTTTGTTGTTGCTCCTGCCTTGTATGCCTTGTCTCCCGTTTTACTCGTAACTCCTGCGATGTTCCTAGTGTTCCTCGTGTCTTCTTCTTCTTCGTTTAGGTCTACCTTTAAAACCATAATCCTGACACTTATCCTGCTGCCCCCGCGCCCCGGCCCTGGATAAGAAGAAGAAAATGGATGGATGGAATTATAGTACACTAGGATCCTTGCAGAAAAAATGTAAGTGAGTGACCAGCAATTATGAAGTATTATAATACTTTACCTTATAAGTCATTATAAAATGCTTTAAAATGTGTTATGTAGGATCTATGGACACCTCAATATGTACATACATTTGCATAAAGCAGCATATCTGCCCACTCCTATTTGAATAAGAGTATTAAATACTTGACAAATCTCTTTAAGGTACAATTTGAAAAGATAAAAAATGTGCGATAATTTATAATTAAATATTTTAATCGATTGAAAGCCCTAATAAAAACATTTACATGTGGCTGCTTCTGCAGAAATAAGACAAGAAAGGTGTTACTTCATGTAAAGACTTTTGTAGAAATTGGTTTTAATGCAACTTGAAGTGATTTAAACACAGCAGTTACAGAGGGACCAGGTGCTGTAATGTTGTTTAACAAAACAGATATATAGATCCTACATCCTAATTCTCTTATTTGTCGTTTCTTCGCTCCTCGCTAGAACCGGAAGATGTTCTGGTACTCCATCTTGAAGACCGCCCCAAAGCTCTTCTTTCTGCACGGAGGAGTGAGGATCGAGGAGGGATCTCTGAGAAGCAAGGATACACGAGAGCAGCCTTCACGGAAATCGTGCAGCTTGAAAGCCAACGTACTCTGACGACTCCGCCTCCAGTTACATCTGCTAGGAATTTGAACCACGGCGGAAAAACAGCAATAGTGTAAGTGTCCGGTATTTAATGTTATTTCATCCTTATTCTGTGAAATAATGTGATGTTAATGCAACGTGTGTTTACATTTATTTCATCCACAATCCGTTTAGTCATGTCATGACAGCACCTCCTAATGTGTGTATTGTAGAGCATCTGTTATTCATCAGACCTTTGTTAGAAAATAAGTGTTACGCCAGATCTAAAGTATTCAAGTGGCGGACACGCTGCTTATTCAGCCACTATTAATGCTAGATATACATTGATCCACTATAACTTTCTTCCCCAACTCTATTTCACACCACAGAGATTGCATAAATATAGACCTGAGATATTAAATATGTGTTTTAGATGTGGTATAGAGGAGGGCTCATTTTTTGCATTGCACAAAATTTGCTTTTCTGACATTATGACAAGACTTACAAGACTTGCCTTCCCATTGGATCCGCAAATTTGTTTATTAGGGTATTTCAGTCATTAGTACACCTTTTTAAGAAACTTTCAAAAAAGGTTTTAGAAATAGCTCTATGCATCGCCAGGAAGTGTACAGCAATTACATGGAAGTCTGATTCCCATCTCCTCATATCTAGATGGCTTCTGGAAATGAACAGCTGCATTCCACTTGAAAAGATCACGTATACCCTGAGAAATGAATACAACAACTTTCTGAAGTTTTGGGAACCCTATTTAACCTATATGGACTCCTTAACAACACCTATATCGGATTAGATATAACAAAATGATCAGACTTGATGCATCATTAGTCATCTAAATAAGTCAGAACACTGCATCTCGTTATTTAGGATTTCTTTATTTGTGTATTTAATTTGTTTTTTCTTTTTTACCCTTTTTAATTTAATTGATTGTTAACTAGCCTACTCCTCTTGAGCATGGTTCTTTTTCAGTTTGTATGTGGGTGGGATAGGGAGGGAATTTGGAGCCATGTTTGTGGGGGTTTGTTTGTGTTTTCTATGTTTTGTATATTTGGTGAACTAAACATTTTAAAATGAAATATAAAAAAAAAAAGAAACAGCCTATCATTAATTGTTCTTCATATGATGTGAGGAAAATGATGTGTGACATTGCTTAATGTTTTCCCATTTCTAATATGTATGAAATATGTTTCATTTAACAGGGACAGACGAAGACACAAAAAGTCTAAGTCACCGCACTGAAAATGATCACCTCTTCACAGGGAAGAGGCATACGGCGAAGAATGCCTGGGGGGTGAGTTAACCGTTTTAAATCTGTTTTGACCATGCTACTTCACTGCATTTTATGGTAATCAATACAATGTCACGATATCACAACTGTCCACGTGCCTATTAAGTGTATGCTCTATTTATTATGTATTATACTTATCATAAGTAATCACACGTTAACGAGAGATGCCCTTTTATTAATATTGAGCAGAACTGTCTTGGATCAGAGATGCAATAAGTTGACATGTTTTGTACTCCACAGGGAAGACATAAGAATGATGGGCCTAGAGGGACGCCTCACCTCCACACAGGTGTCCAAAAAATGGGACAACTTAAAGAGGAAATATAAGGTGAAATATTGTATTTCTTATGAGCTCACTTCACTTTCATAAATAAGCATTTGTGACTATTGTTATTTTACATAATGCTTTTCCCTTATGCATTATGTCAGTTGGAGCCGGCCCTCTTTTGAGCCCCCAGTCCTGATGGACTCATGCGTCGGGGGAGACCATGAGCCTGTTGCTGACGTGGCCCCCAGTGGCTCGTCATCCGGAGCTGGGGCCGCTACTTGTGGCCGGGCATGTGATCACGGAGGAAGAGGAATCTGCCCAGCCTGGCACAAGTAGTGTCACCACAGAGCTGGATGGTGAGCCATCCACCTCTACCTGTCCTCCACCCAGAAAACGGCGTGCCATAAGGGGGGCACTTCTAAATTTTTTTGGAAGAGGAGTCGAGGAAAGAGGAAGAGTGCTTCCAGGCAACCCAAGCCAACACCCAGCGTTTTTTAGATTTGTTTGAGGAGTTGGTCCGAAAGTGATATAATTCTGATTTATTTATTTTATATTATAAAGGTCTTTAAGTTTAGCTTTATTTATTTATTTATTTATTTTGTCGTAAGTGGGAAATATTTAATTTGTTGCCAAAAATAATTTGTTATCCTTTCAGACTTATTAAACATTTTAATTTGTGGAAACCATCTTCACTGTTCTCCAAAATTCTTGGTCTGACATTTACTTAATTAACAAAGGTCTCTTCATAAATTCCTTTTCCAGATTAATGTTCCATGGACAGGAGCACAACAGTTATCATTAAGTTTGTAGTCACAGGAAGGCATTTTCTATAACCTTGAAACACCGTAGACCTCTTTCATATCATTTTTTAAATTTCAGTACAAACTGTAGTGCAAAGCTAAATAAATTATACAAATAAAAGCAAGCGGACAATATAAAATATACGGACGTCGTTTCACGTGGCGCTTCAGAGGAAAGGATGTCTCATTTCTCTTGAAACGTATTCCCTCGTTTCCTCTCTCCTCGCATGTTTTCCTGTTGGGAGGGACAAAGACGCAAGGAAAAGACGCAAGTGAGGGAAACGTGGATGCAATTAAGAGAATTGGGATGTACCCTCTGTCCTTCCTCTGCCAGTTTTTACCTCCTCCTCTTCCCTCTCTCCCTCCCAGTCTCTCACCATAATCCGGCCTGTCATGTGCAGCCGTTGACTCTCCTACTAATGAACAATTCTGTCTCTGACACTTCCCTCTCAGGCTATGGGAAAGAACAATGCGGCTCTGCCAAGTTCTCAGCCAAGTTCGAACCTCCCAATGTCAAACTTCGGAGTATACTGCCTTTAAAGCCGAGAGCGGCGGGGGACATATTAGATTCTAAATGCTCAGGTACAAATATAGGAACTCCAAGAGATTATGTGGGCTTCATTTGAATTTCCTGTGCTTAATTTAAACTCCTGGGCTTGTGGGCAGAGGAAGCGAGCATGAAAGGCTACGGAAGTGCAAGTACAAGTTTAATGGGATTTCTCTGCTTCTTCCTCACCCCACAAGTTTGGTGTCATTAATTTTTTCCTCTTTGTTTTGAAGGAAAATATGAAGAAAAATGACTAATCAAAATATTTGGCTCATTGTTCTGTGATGGTGGAACATGTAACCACTACAAGGTGTTTCCAATGGTATATTGCATGCTTGGTGTGCATCCAGGGAATATATATTTGTTAACTCATTACATTGTATTGTTTACCATCTGCACGTAGGAAAGGAGTGAACATTGGCAACTTCTGTGTGACATAATGTTGTTACTCCCTGTACTGTATCTATGGAAGCTCTTAGAGGCGAGTGAGAGAAAAAAAAAGAAATAGTAAAAACGGCTGCGTAATTCACACGTCGGGTGTCCACACCAGCTGCGTTTCTGCTGGCGTTTCTTTCTACATAGAGTTTGCCTTTCATAATGGCCATTTCATTTTATTACAAATGTAATTTATATATATTTTATACAGAGAAAGGTTAAGAAGTGTGTGCTCATTTGTGAATAATAGTAATAATCCACAATTAAAGCTTCAGTAGGCAGTATATTTTTGGCATCATTGGGCAAAAATTCCATAATAACCTTTCAGCATATTGTAATTCAAGTGTTCTGAGAGATAACTAGGCTTCTGCTCCTCCTCATGGCTCTGTTTTCAGGCTTTAGAAAATCGAGCCCTTGACGAGAGACTTTGACCAATCACAGATCATTTCAGAGAGAGAGCATTCCTATTGGCTGTGCTCCGGTCAAGTGACCGGAACTTGGAGTTCCTTCAACAGATTTTACAATGGCGGCGGCGTTTTACAGCTAAACGGTGCACTACAAGATGATTCTGAAAACATTTGAGGAGAGAAATAGGCATTAACGTAACAGAATATTGATTCATATTTGATCAGCGCTGCCTAGTTTGACTGTTTGGTCTGAGTTGTCGAGTGATTGACAGCCGGCTCTCATAGACAGCAGATGGACAGCAGACATCAGATCAGCTCTTACTGCTTGTTTTCCTCCGGTCTGAAATCTTGCAGATGCCGTGAGCAACGGAGGAAACAGAGGAACATGATTTTTTCAGGTTACCTGTTTCATGTACTACTGTCACGATATAGCGACCGTTCTATAAAAATATTTTTTTTTAATCATATTTGCTCCAACCTGCCTACTTCAGCTTCAGACACGAGGGCTGAGCACATGGAAAACTCAGTCATTGAAGACATCATTACCGGCACGAAGCGAGGCACAACAGGATAACCCGAGCACAAGAAAAACACAGGTTAAGTACTAACGAAACGAGCAACACTAGAGCACTACACACTGTAGAAACACTGGAGGAAAAAATACTCAGAGCAACTACCGAACGAGACGGAATTATCTGGCAGAGTAGTGGAGTGAAGACCAGGCTTTTATGGAGAGGTTGATCATCTGATTGAAACCCGGTGTGCCTCGTTGCTGCCCTGGGGGGATCCAGCCACACACATGCCCTGCCAGGAGAAGAAGACATAGATGGGAGGGGGAGAGAGAGAGAAAGCAAACACAAAACAACCAACCAACAAAAACCAAAACTAACAGATCATCACAATAACTTAAGTTTCTTAAAAGTGTGTACACATGAACAAAATAAGAAATGTTGAAATTGTTTGCTTGGTTGAAATTCATAGTTTGACTTTGAGGCTCCTCATTTAGGATATAAAACTGAAATCAAAGAGAGATGAAGCCCCGCCCCCTCCGATGGACCACCATGAGACCGTAGTTCGGTAAAAATGATTCAACGACAAGAGACAAATAAATGGAAAGAGAGATAACTGGTTGCTCGGTGTGTTCAATCGTAAGGCAAAACTTGTCGGGTGCTCTTGGAAAACTGGGGAAAAAATCAGGATAAACAGGAAGGCAATCCAGGCACTCCAAAATATCAAAAAAGTATCAACGAGGAAGAAAATGTATTAAAAGCCTTTATTGTCGTGGCTAATCATTTAAAAAGCCAACATGTTTTGACCTCTGTAGGTCTTCGTCAGGGTTTCAAACAAAGGTGGCCTCACCTACTGTATATGGTCTCAACAACCAATGGGAGGCAATCACATGATCACCATACTATTACAAAATGTTACACAATATCACAAAGAAATAACACAGAAACAAGTAATTTATGTCCATCATCATTGAAACTACTACTACCTTACAACAAAGGCTGCAAAGCAAAACATTGGAGCCTATACAGAAAAAATAAAAATATATAGAATATGTTTTTATTCACAGAAAGCATGTAAAGTCTATATCCTCATTAAGACCAGGACACTTTAAGGCATCCAGTCTCCCTCTGGTAAAGTTTTTTTAACCTCTCTCCCCCCTGGACCAGCAGTTTAATATGTTCGATGCTTAACAAAGAATCATTAGCACTGTGATACTCACTAAAGTGTCTAGCCATGAGGGGGGGGGGGAGTAGTCGCGGTTTCCGACTCTGATGGCATATTTATCTCTCAGGCGTCTTTTTGTGCGGCCTATGTAGAAAAAGCCCTCCTCACATGGACAAGACAGGCGGTACATGAAAAAGGTGGTGTTACATTTAATGAAATCTCTTTGTTTAGAGGTTTTATCTGAGTTAATGTTAGCTAAATATTTAGTTTGCATCACATTTTCACAATGAGGGCTATACATTCATTTAAAAGTGCATTATGGCTCACAGTCATCCAAGTACCTTTTTTATCTGCTGGAAGATCAGAATGCATGAGTCTATCCCGAAGAGTAGGGGCGCGTCTAAAAGAAACAATAGGGGGTTCAGGAAAAACTGGACTCAACACAGTGTCGCTCTCAATGATGGCCCGGTTGTTTTTAACTATGCGTTTGATCTGTTCAGCACGAGTACTGTATGTCGTGACAAAAAATGGGCGAGACTGATGTGCAGGCTCACGTCTAATGTTTTTTTGAAGGAGAGTATCACTCACTGTGCTCTATCACAAGCCTGCGTAATCACCCTTTAGGTTTGTAAGCTCTTTATACAAACTTATTAGACATGGCCTCAGCCTGTTCAACAAAATCAGCATCTTGGTCACAAATACGTCGTAGGGATTGGATTATTCTCTGATCATTCCATCAACAATAGTAAGAGCACATGTATGCATGTGTTGTGATTGCACATGTTGAACTCCAGATAGCCCCCCAGAAAACATGGCTCTTTTTATGATTTATTCAGTTGTGTTCTGCAACAAAGACGACTTGCCGACATGTGAGCGCCACTCACGCTGTGATCCTCAAACATATCGCCACGAGAGAGAATTTCACATTCTTTTTGCTCTCATTCTGGATTTCCTCTCTCTTGTTTTTTTGTCTCTCAGAGTTTTCTCTTTAATTTGTCCCTTTGTCTTTTCATCTTTTTTTGCTTCTCTGTCTTGTTTCCCCTCCTTTACCGAGTCTTTCGCTGCAACATCTCGGCGTTCAAGCAAGAAATACGTCGCCATCGGGAGAAAAGTCGACTTACTGTTGCTCTTTTGAAGCATCACACAGCTATGATCAGAGAGAACGATATAGAGGGGGTAGATGAACAGAAAGTGAGTCAGACAAGGGGAGGAGGGAGACTGACATGGGGATGGAGGGGGTGAGACAAACCAAAAAAAAGATAATGTTGCTTACAAACATAGATATGAAGAGACAGGAAGTAAACGCTGCAAGACAACATGCAAGAGAAATTCTGTATATTGCAGGAAAATGACTGAGAAAATGAGGCAAAGAGAAAAGAGATCAGAGGAGAAGGAATGAGAGGCTCAGCACCTGGGCAAAGAGGGGAGATCACAGGGTTTAGGATTGAGCGAGTGTGAGAGAAAAGACCCTGAGGAGGGATCTACCTCCTCCATCTCCTTATCTGCTGTTCCCAGGGTTTAGGAGGAGCGCAACAGAAGACCCAGTGACTTTAGAGAAACATTCACAGCTCCGTAAAAAAAAGTGAGAAAAGCTAGAGAGGAAAGTAAGGAACAAGAGGTGAAGAGAAGGGAGAAAAACAAGAGGGGAGAAGATTTATGAGTGAAGATAGAAGATGAGGAAGAGGAGAAACAGAGGGGAGAAGAAGGCATGAGAGAACAAATTAGACAGAATAAGGGAGACAGAGTGGTGAGAAGAGAAATAAAGGGAAAAGAAGAGGTTGGAGAGATGATAGGAGATGTGTGTAAAGAAGAAGAGAGGATACGAAGGAGATGTAAAAGGTGAGGAGAAAACCAACCAAAAGAATAAGATCAAGGGAATGGTTGAGCATTTGGGGAATTGCACTTTCTTTCTTTCTTTCTGAGAGTGAGATGAGAAGATTTATCAACACATTCTCACTCCCAACTCATCAAATACCGCCGCCTGGTCAGTGCGGCATCGGAGACCGACGCACAGGGTTCCCCTCTTGACGGACCAGGGACGGCTTGTCAATATACGTTATACAATTACATGCACGGTGTCTTTTGAAAATAAACTTCTGTTTTCACAAGAAGTTAGGTTTAGGCAACATAACCGCTTGGGGTTAGGAAACAGTCGAAGTTGACGTTAACTTCACTGACTAGCAACTCACGGGACTAACGAAACCGACAAGCCACGAGACTAAAGACTGAAGACTAAAGTGCGCCGGGAGTGACTGTGGTGACATGGGTGGGTGGGAGGGGAGGTAGATGGGTCCAACAAACAAGGCTTTCATTAGGAGACCGCTGTTCGTGTCCTGCGCGTTACGTTTCACTTTCACGTCGAAATCAACTGTTCGTTCATGTCCCGCGTTCACAACTTCAGACACATTTTGACTTTACAAACGTAGTTATTTTGAGTCTAACCAAGTGTTTTTGTTTAATTCACAACATTAAGCACGTGTTTACTGCAACTGAAAAGTGACGCCAGCAGGTCTGACAAAGCGTCAGTATGTGACGATTTGGGATGAGAATGTCTCTGATTTTCCTCTGGGTATCTGGCAACCTGCACTAAAGCTAGAGCTAAAGCAGATGGATAAACTGTAGTTTCTCCAAACATCTGGAGCAATTTGAGATTCAGTGTCTTACCCGAGGACACAGCCGGGGATCGATCAGTGGACAACCTGCTCTACCTCCTGAGGCGCAACTAGATACATTATTTAAATAAGACAGCTTTGAAGATGTTGATATGCATCGGCTATTTTTGAACTTTGGACAGAGACAGGTTAGCCAACAGACCCTTCCTCCAGTCGTAGCTAAGCCGAGGCCAAACATACAAAATAAGTGTATCTCCAAAGATGTTGAACTGCCCCTTTATGAGAAAGAAAATCAGATGAAACCATTATTCTCACTCCCAATCTCCTGACCAGCCTCTCCATGTTTCTCTGGCTTGCTCCTGAACAGGTGTAGCCTCTTCTCAGAGCATTCAGCTCTGACATGCTTGGCCTCAGACTGCACACTACCATCAGCTCATCCAGCCTTTCAGTCCCGTTCCTGCCTGTTCAACACTTGGCAGGCTCTCCTAAAGGCTCCTCTTGTAGTCTGACGACCTAAAGCAAAATGTGACCAGTGTTTGTGGCTGGTGTGATGAAGCCCTCTGAAGGAGCGTTTAGACCAGGTGACACTGCAAACTGAGGACAAATGGTCCTTTTAAACATATTAGGCTTTGTTTAGGCAAGGTGAACCCCAGTCTCTACCATTTAAAGTACGGTGTTAGGAATTGTGAAATAATATCATGCATGCGTGTTGAGGGAAGAAATTCATAATGAAAGAAATTTAAACTCAATGTATGTTACATATTGTTGCTGTCGGACAAAAACCTCATCTCCATATTTTTTTTATAAATCAATGCTTTGGTCATCCTTTACTGTGGGTTTTTCAAAATATTTAAGCAATGAAAAGTATTAAAAAGAGCTTGTGACTAAATCTCATAACTCCGACTGATCCCCACTGTGGGCACCATACCGCCTCCTCCTGAATAAAGTGGCGCACACAGCAGAGCTGAAGATAAACAATTACGAGGTGATTTTGTGTGACTTTGTCTGAGTGCTTTCCACAGTTTCATAATGAACCGAAAATATTTTTTCCATTTCTCAACAGCAGCCTGCCAACCAACACAGTCTCACGGCAGTTTGTGAAATAGTCACGAAATGTAATTCAATTTTTTTGGTTTGTGTACATAGACACGAATTTCCCTTTTTTTTGTGACGCTCAGCACGACTTTCAACAAAGTATTTTTCGTGCGTTTTCCAACGAATGTCAATTCCTGCTCCAGTCTTTTTAAAAAATAGAAAAATAGACCAACTTGGTTAGGTTTTGGCAACAAAACTACTTAGTTATGTTTAGGAAAAGATCGACTTGGTTAGGACTAGGCAACAAAACTACTTAGTTATGTTTAAGAATAGATCAATTTGGTTAGGACTAGGCAGGATAACTACTTAGTTATGTTTAAGAAAAGATCAACTTGGTTAGGCTTTGGCAAGAAAACTACTTAGTTATGTTTGTGAAAAGATCAACCTGGTTAGGACTAGGCAACAAAACTACTTAGTTTAGGCACCAAAACTACTTTCTTTGGTTTAGGAAAAGATCAACTTGGATAGGATTAGACAAAGAAAATTACTTAATTAGGTTTGGAAAAGATTGACTTGGTTAGGCTTAGTCAACAAAACTACCTAGCTTGTGGAAAAGATCATATTTTTGGTTAAAATAACTCCGGAAGTGCCATAACTTGGCATGGAAGTTACGAGACAAATAAATCAACGTCGACTTGTGGTTTCACACAGGACATGAACACCTGGTCCTGTGTTTTTTGATCCACCCATCCACCCCGACATCCTCCCTACGCGGCATTCACCACTCTTTAAACTTCTTGATTCAAACAACGTGGATTACATAAGAATTGATTTTGTGCTGACCATCACGAAAAAAATGGGAAATTCATGTCTATGTACACGAATCAATACATTATATTTTGTGACTATTTCACAAACGGCTGCTCGGTGTTGGAGGATCCCCCTCGTGAAACCTCTCCCCGGCGCTGGCTGGCCCTCCCCGGGCACATTTCCTCTGTGGCGGAGCACAGCGACCGCCCCCTCGAGGTCGGCTTGGAAAGTTAAAGCTATGCAGTGTTCCTGTTTATGAAATTTAGCTCTGATGTTAACATTGAACTTTTTTCTATGTTATTGTTGTGGGGAAAAATAACAACTGAGAGAGCTAAAGTTACACTAAACTTGTTGCTGAGAGAACAAAAAAAAAATCCTTGATAATACAAAGAACTCTGGGGAGCTATTTTCTTTTGTTACCCAACACTATCTCTTTTTGTCACTCATGAAGCAATGAATTGAAGCTGGAATGAAACACAAACTATCACATCAGCAAGCAAGCAATTACTCTCTCCAGAAAAGAACATCACAGCATCACAGTCCAGCCTGACTGGCTACTGAGGTCCACACATTTCTTAAAAAACCTCTAGTACTTTGTTTTTAGCCATACAGACGGTGTGTCGGTCAGTCTGTCCACCAATTTGGTCAAAACTTAAATATCTCAACAACTACTGGAGGGATTGCCATGAAAGTTTGTGCAGAGATGCAGGGTGCCCAGAGGAGACCTGCCTTTCTGAGTCTCCAGAGTGGGTGGAGCCGCTGCTGGGCTTTTTTGATGACTGTTGTGGTGTTGATGGAGGAGGACGGGTCATCAGCTAAGTGGACTCCCAGGAACTTAGTGTTGCTGACCCTCTCCACAGCAGCCCCATCAATGTTTAGCGGTGTGTGATGGTGTTTGCCAGTCCTCCTAAAATCAATCACCATCTCCTTCGTTTTGTCCACATTGAGGGCGAGGTTGTGGGATCTGCACCATGCCGTAAGCTGCTCCACCTCCATCCTGTAAACGGACTCATGGTTGTCGCTGATGAGACCCACCACTGTTGTGTCGTCAGCAAACTTTATAATGTGGTTGGTGCTGAGTGTGGCAGTGCAGTCGTGGGTGAACAGGCTGAACAGCAGCCTGTGGTCACTAAGATGGGTCTTGATGTGTGGCTGCCCACCCTGACTGTCTGCTGCCGCTTTGTCAGGAAGTTGAGGACACAGTTGCAGGTGCCAGTGTCTACCTCTAGCAGCCTCAGCTTTTCCACTAGCTGTTGTGGAATGATGGTATTAAATGCTGAGCTGAAGTCAATGAAGAGGATCCTGGCGTAGGTGTTCTTCCTCTCCAGGTGTGACAATGTGAGATGGAGTGTAGTGGAGATAGCATCCTCTGCGGATCGGTTGGTTCTGTATGCAGATTGTTGTGGGTCCGGGTTTGCAGGGAGACAGTTCTTAATGTGCTGCATGACCAGCCGCTCAAGGCATTTCATTAATATTGGTGTGAGGGCCACAGGGCGGAAGTCATTTAGGCAGGTTGGGTTTGGCTTCTTCGAGACAGGAATGATGGTGGCACTTTTGAGGCAGATGGGCACTGGTTGCAAAAAAACAAGATGGCGACAGCCAGAATGCCAAACTCGAGGCTCCAAAACATCAATCCACAATCCAATGGGTGACGTCACGGTGACTACGTCTACGACTGCTTTGTATATATAGTCAATGCTGTGCACACAGGCAGTGATTCAGGCGTGAAATTAACAGAAAGGTAACTTTGTCTTGTCTGTTCTTCATTGTGGTTATTTACTAAATAAAAAATGCTGATGAAACTTTCACCCCACACATGGTGGTGTACTGCTGAATGCTGAAATGTCTATGCTCATGGTGACGGGATCCATCATGCTTTGCAAATATCAAGCATGTTTGATCAGAGGAGATTTTCTCCTCCTGAGCTGGTTGCGTCACTCGGGTACAGCAGAATGTTGACCTTCTCACAGCCTCCTTGTCCCTTTATTATCGTTGTGTGCCAAGCCATAATGGGCTCATTACTGCCCCCCTGAGACAACCCACTGGTACTAGATGGTTGGTGAGAACCGCAGTGCTATAGGGCCACCGGTAAAGGGATGCCGGGTGATGTAGTTTAAAGAGTGAAAAGACACACACTGGGCGGGCGGGAGGGGAGGTGGACGGGTCCAATAAACACAGGGCTTTCATCCAGGAGACCGCTGTTTGTGTCCCGTGCATCACGTTACATCTGTTTGTTCGTATCACGTGTTCTCAACGTTCAGTGTCATTTTCACTGTACAAACGAGGTAGTTTTAAGCCCAACCATGTAGTTCAGTCAGGACCACTTTAGTCAAAGACACTTATTACATTGCAGTAATATATACATTATATTTGGCGGTATGGCTCTGCTCTGGGACCTCCCTGCCCATCCACACGCGCATGCGTGGATCCACGAGCCTACGTGGTAGCATAAGGCAAGGAGAGCACTCCTCCTTGCCCTTCCATGTGCACACATGGAAAGCCAAAGGCAGGGAGAGCAGCAGCAAAGACCCCCCTGGGTGCAGAACAGAGCCGGAATCAATGACAACAGAATTGACATTGATTAAGTCATAAACAGTTAGGGGTGGGCGACACATCGAATATAGTCGATGTATCGCGGCTTGTCCCCCGCGCGGTACAGAAAACGACTACATCGCGAACATCGAACACAAATTGTCATGTAATGTTTCCAAGCCAACCCTTTTTGTATGAAAGATTAAAATTGTTCCAAAGAACCACTAATGAATATCAACAGAGATTTTAATGCAGACATATGCTGCAGGGACTACAAGATCATAATATTGGTGTGATTGTATGCATCAAAGGGTTAAATTGAGCATTTATGAAGTGCTTAGAGGATATTTGAAAATATTGCGATATATATCGTGTATTGCGATATAGCCTAAAATATCGCGATATTATCCTAGGCCATACCCCCAGCCCTAGAAACAGTATTAAAAGGAGGTGGTGGGGTGGAGGTGGGTTGCGAGCGGCTTGTAGAGGAAGCAGCAACGGTAGGCCGGCTGAAGCAGCTTAAATAAGGCGCCCTGTATGAAATTGACCAATGAATGCATAGAGAGGAATCAGCTGATCTGTCAGCTGATGCATCAGCTGATTGGGCTGGCTTAAGATCAGCTGTTATCAGCTGATCGCCATTGTATGAGCAGAGCTTGACATCATGGCCTGCCTGAACTAACGCTACGCTCGATTTCTTTCCTTAACCTAACTATAGTGGTTTTGTTGCCTTAACCTAAAGTGATGCCAAAGTTAACTAGAGTGGTTTTAATACCGAAATGATGTTTGTTGGTGTATTTTAGACACACTGGATGAAGACAGGAGAACAGGTCTGGCTGGTAGCAGGGCAAACAGAAGCTGCATCTCATTTCCAGATTTTTTGCCTCCTCGTCTCCTCGTCTCCTCGCTCCTCGATCCTCCGGCTGTGACCCGGAAAACAATCTCAGTGCTCCATCTTGAAGGACATCTCAATTCATAAAATGCATCTTGAGGATCGAGGATCGAGGATCGACGATCGACGATCGACGATCGACGATCGACGATTGAGGAGGCTTGCTGTAGGAGCCATGAGCGAGGATACACCAGTGTATCCTTCACGGACTTTTTTTACTGTCCGACACGCCCCCTTATTGGATATCATTTATTGATTGGACGCTGCGCCGATCGGTTCGATCCGATACACGTCAACATCACTGGAGTTTTATACCGGAGTGAAGACAGTTCACAGATTAAAAGTGTTATAGTTTAGTTGTCTTCTGATTCACCATCTAGTTAAAATCTGTGTTAACTGTAGGTGTGAACTACAAACGGACCATGTTGATGGTGAAGTGTTACAGCAGCAGAAGGACTGGCATTATCTCTGCTTCACACACCGTGGCTGAAGGAGTCTGACACTGAAAGAGCTGTTTAACACCCGACAACAAACGGACCTCAAACAACTTTCTTCATTTATTAGAAAGAGTTTTCTTTTGATGATCTGTTATTTCCCCCATTAAGGATCCAGTTACAGACGTAGGCAAAATCGTTGGTACCCTTCCGTTAAAGAAAGAAAAACCAACAATGG
Organism: Sebastes fasciatus; assembly: GCF_043250625.1. Lineage (NCBI taxonomy): Eukaryota > Metazoa > Chordata > Actinopteri > Perciformes > Sebastidae > Sebastes > Sebastes fasciatus. The sequence goes on from NC_133804.1 coordinate 3,894,082, forward strand.
TCACTGAAATAACTTGAAACTGACAAAAGTAATAATAAATAAAAATGCACTGAAAATTAACTAATGAAAATCAGATATTGTTTTTGAATTATGGTTCAGCAGAATCATTTAAAAAAACAAACTAATGAAACTGGCCTGGACAAAAATGATGGTACCCTTAACTTAATATTTTGTTGCACAACCTTTTGAGGCAATCACTGCAATCAAGTGATTTCTGTAACTCTCAATGAGACTTCTGCACCTGTCGACAGGTATGTTGGCCCACTCCTCGTGAGCAAACTGCTCCAGCTGTCTCAGGTTTGAAGGGTGCCTTCTCCAGACAGCATGTTTCAGCTCCTTCCACAGATGTTCAATAGGATTTAGATCAGGGCTCATAGAAGGCCACTTCAGAATAGTCCAATGTTTTGTTCTTAGCCATTCTTGGGTGTTTTTAGCTGTGTTTTGGGTCATTATCCTGTTTGAGGACCCATGACCTGCAACTGGGACCAAGCTTTCTGACACTGGGCAGCACATTTCGCTCCAGAATGCCTTGATAGTCTTGAGATTTCATTGCACCCTGCACAGATTCAAGACACCCTGTGCCAGATGCAACAAAGCAGCCCCATAACATAACCGAGCCTCCTCCATGTTTCACATTAGGTACAGTGTTCTTTTCTTTGGATGCTTCATTTTTGCGTCTGTGAACATAGAGCTGATGTGACTTGCCAAAAAGCTCCAGTTTTGTCTCATCTGTCCAAAGGACATTCTCCCAGAAGCTTTGTGGCTTGTCAATATGCATTTTGGAAAATTCCAGTCTCGCTTTTTTATGATTTGGTGTCCTCCTCGGTTGTCTTCCATTAAGTCCACTTTGGCTCAAACAGTGATGGATGGTGCGATCTGACACTGATGTACCTTGACCTTGGAGTTCACCTCTAATCTCTTTGGAAGTTGTTCTGGGCTCTTTGGTTACCATTTGTATTATCCGTCTCTTCAATATGTCATCAATTTTCCTCTTGCGGCCACGTCCAGGGAGGTTGGCTACAGTCCCATGGACCTTAAACTTCTGAATAATATGTGCAGCTGTAGTCACAGGAACATCAAGCTGCTTGGAGATGGTCTTATAGTCTTTACCTTTAACATGAAGGTCTATAATGTTCTTTCTAATCTCCTAAGACAACTCTCTCCTTAGCTTTCTGTGGTCCATGTTCAGTGTGGTACACACCATGATGCCAAACAGCACAGTGACTACTTTTCACCCTTTAAATAGGCAGACTGACTGATTACAAGTTTGAAGATACCTGTGATGCTATTTACAGGACACACCTTAGTTTAACATGTCCCTATGGTCACATTATTTTACATCTTTTCTAGGGGTACCATCACTTTTTGTCCAGGTCAGTTTCATTAGTTTGTTTTTTAAAATGATTCTGTTGAACCACAATTCAAAAACAATGTCTGATTTTCATTAGTTCATTTTCAGTAAATTTGTATTTATTATTACTTTTGTCAGTTTCAAGTTATTTCAGTGACCATTGTGGGTTTTTCTCTCTTTAACGGAAGGGTACCAACAACTTTGCCTACGTCTGTAAAGTCAGAGAGAGAAGGAGAGTCTGTCTTTTACACCTTTTACATAATTTATCCTCATTTCCATTCAGTCACATGAGGCTGATAATTCCTGAGCGTCGGGTTTGATATGAGTTACATCATTTACATTTTCCCTGAAACATTCAGCCTAATACATCATTTCTAGTGTCAGAATATCAATAAATACAGACGCTAATAATGAATAAATAATATAAAAGCATTGGGCCAGTAGAGATGGTTCCTCGTCCTCTAAGCAGGACTCAGTCCACAGTAGAAATACAGACTGCAGCTGTTATTCATGTGCAGGTGTTTGTTAAACAGGTAACAGGCTACAGAGAGGAATCACTGCTGCTCTGATAACGGAGTGTTTTTATAAGTATTAGATCAGTTCAGATATAAACAGCTGTTAAAGCCGACTGACAGCTGATCCAGCTGTGATCAGCTGCTGCTGTCATCAGAAATTGACGTCACTTCACGTGACGCTTCACGTGACGCTTCAGAGGAAAGGACGTCTCATGTCTCTAAAAACATATTTCCTCTCTTCCTCTCTCCTCATGTCTTTTCCTCGCCTCCTCCGCTCGCATCTCACGTGGGCGGGACTAAGACGCGAGGAAAGGAGTCGAGCCGTATAAAATCGGAAATGGGAAAGGCCCAGAGAAATGTTCTTCCTCCTTCCCTCCTAGTTATAGGAGCACTGATTGTGTGCAGATTGAGTTTACCTGTGGCTCCTCTCTGAGCTCATCGAGATGATGGCACACATGAAACACTTTCTAACAGTTTTCAAACAGTATTTTTCGGTTTGACAAGAGAAAAGATGGTAAAAAAAATCTTTGTGTAAAAGATATTTATTTCTTTGGATGCACAAAAATGATTCATGTCCACAAAACAAAACACAATTGTACAATAAGTGATGTTAGCCTAATGTAGTTATTGAACCTTTTGCTTTGCAAGCAAGATGCTTTCAACCGCTTCAATGTAGTTTTTTCTCCCGGCCTTTGTGGAAGTCCTGTTTTCCCTTTGTATTTGACATTAGCACCAAATAAACACCTTCATCATTGAATGAAGTCGGACTCGTTGGTTTAAATCAATGATGAATACGAGCTTTCAACTTGATTGACCCAGTCTGTCTGTATATTACATTCCACAGACTGTGCCCCTTTTTTTCTTTGATTAAGCCTTTGAATGAATTGAGATCATTAGTAATTTATCAATATGTAATGCTTCACAGTGTTTTTCCAATACTTCAGAGTGTGTTCCTGCAGGCTCGTGTGCACTCTTCCATCCCTCTCAACCCTCCTTTTGAAGACCTCAACACTAGTACTTAAAGGAACAGTGTGTAACATTTCACACTTACAAACGTGCTTTTGTATGAACTAAAAAATTAGACATCGCGACTTTCTCGGTTTCCTCTATCAGCCTGTAAACTACTTTTATTGTGAAGAACCAGGGCCCGTTTTTCCGGAAAAATCCAACAGATGTGACGTCAGACATGCTAGCGAGTGCCTTCAGGGCTAACAGTGTGCGACCATAGCTAACATTCATGGAGTCAACTAACGGCAACAAACGACCAGCTTCCACCACAACTCAGACTCCAACGCAAACTCCACGGAAGCACAAAAAAAACAAAGTTATATCTAGTGAAGCCCGTCTTGCAAATCAGGAATGTGACCGACGTCGGGGGGGGGGAAACTAGTGTTGTGGGAGTGTGTGTGCACGTGGGAAGTGAGTGGTGAAGCAAGAGATAGAGCGCGGCAGTGAGTGTGGGAGAAAACGAGCAAGCAGCGGAGAAGAGAGTTAGTTTAGCTTTCAGAATATCAAGTGAATGTTCAGTGGAAGTTGCAGTTTGTGCAGAAAGGTGTTTCCCTGCTGCTGAGTGAAGTAACGGGGGTTAACTCCGGAGCGAGTAAAGTTATCCACTCCAACTCAGGAGACCACAACTCCGGCGTCTCCCCTGTGCATTCTGACCACGGTAGGACGACTGAAGCACGATCAACATCGGCCGGGCCTTCGATTCATGGAGGCACCTTTGTTTGGTGAGCTAACATTACTGCCAAGCATGTGAAATAGGTAGTGATATTGTGGTTTTAGCTGCTAAAGTTGCTAACGTTAATCAACATGATGCCTGTCAATCCGATCAGTCTCGCGTGTGTCGCCTCACTGTTTTAACCGACGCAGGACGCTGACTGTCGTTGGCTTAACTTCCACAGATGTGTCTGTTAACAAGACATTTTTGATTCTTACAGAGTCCCTTTAAGTATCTTTAAAAGTATGAGGGGGAAAACACACTGGCTCTGTAACAAATCACTACTAGTGTTTCTAAAACTTGTCCTGTCTCACAAATGTTTTGTTTTGTTTTTAGGGCAAAACAGGTGATTCCATCTGGGGACCATTAACACACCATCAACCACCTGTTTACACCAGAAACAATGGGTTTCTGTCACTTGCACCATCTGGCATCCCCTTTTTTAATTAACCCCAATACATGCTGGCGGGGATGTAAAATGGTCACTGCAGGTGGGAAATGCGACATGAAAAATAGCCCAAAGGACAGCGAGGAACAGGCTGTTAGCCTGAGGGATGGACAGGAGAGGGACTTTTACTCAACAACTGACAAACACATATAGAAGCAGAAACCAGATGGGAAAGCGTCGGAGTTACAATTATAGAATGATTATCTCTGAGATCGGCTGATGTCGGGAGCCGTGTGAAAATCCACGGCTTTGATTGCAGGATAAAATGATGGAAAAGGAAGGATTGGCAGATGAAGTAATCTAGGGATATGATCTGATCTATGTGTGATTTGTATAGCCGTCATCCCCCCAACTGTAATCTGCCAAAGTACAAAGAAGCACATTTTAATTTTCAGACATTTTCTGATGAGATTTTAAACTCATTATCTAAACACTGCCTCTGACTCTGTGCAGTCACAGGGAAGCAAAGCAGAAATACATAGTGTACTTTCAGGTGAGCTACTGTATAATGTTAAATGACTGCATCACCGACTTTTTAAAATTGGTTGTTCTCATTGCTCTCCCATGTTGCTCATCATTTAAGCAACACAGAGCGGTAGTCCATGTAAATGGTAAATGGACTTGCATTCATATAGCGCCTTTCTAGTCTTCTGACCACTCAAAGCGCTTTACACTACATATCAGCATTCACCCATTCACACATTCATACACTGATGGCAGAGGCTGCCATGCAAGGTGCCAACTTTGCCCATCAGGATCTAATCTCAATACTCATTCACACACCGATGGCTCAGCCGTTGACCGGAGATAGTAGACTTAGTGCTTGTTAACCTGTGGATACCAGTCTTGACTCACTGCTGTAGTTTGGTAATTATTTTGCATATTTACGTTTATACTTAATTTGTCTCTGATTATTTTTTTAAATATCTGCTACTGCCATGATACAACATGCATATTTTACATGTTGGTAGATTTTCTTCATTTCCTACAATAATAATACACATACACACGTAGAATCAACAGAAGTATCGCGGTGAGTAAAGTAAAACACTACACAATGTCTAATGCTGAAATACCTGAAAAACTCTAACGTGTTTGAGAGTTTGACTTTCATAATGGCCATTTCATTTCATTATAAATATAATTTATATTTATTTCAGACATAGAAAGGTTAAGAAACTTTTGATAATTTGTAAATAATAGTATTAATCCAAAATTAAAACCCCTTACTATATTCATTAATGGAGCCCTGCAAGTCACTGCATGTTCTACAACACTGTCCTTCAAATATTTCAGAATACAAGCCTTGTGTTAACAAATGAAGGAATTCTGTCCACAGAAAAAAAATCGCTTACGGCTTTTATTTTGAAATGATAGCAGAAAATGTTGATTTAAACCCTGTACTTTATTCATTCATGGAGCTCTGCAAGTCACTGCATGTTCCACACCACTGTCCTGCACATATTTCAGAATAAAAGCCTTGTGTTAACAAATGAAGGAATTCTGTCCACAGAACAAAAAACGCTTGAGGGCTTTTATTTTGAAATGAAAGCAGGAAGTGTTGATTTAAAAATAAGCCTTTACTTTTTTTCATCTCTGTAACATATTCTACAGATATCTAGACATTGAAACTGTAGTAAAGACGCTTTACAAACACTACAGCTTGTTTACTTCTGCCTATTTCTCAGAACATCTGTAGCTGTATCACACTCCATGTCGTATACTGATCCAGAATAAGTTACAACGAATCAGACAGTAGGATATAGGGATTCAATTTCTAGGTTTCGTAATCACACACTAGCACTCATAGACTCTGTGGCTGAGAGCCATAGTGGCCTCGCTTCTGTGACGCTCATGTTGGGAGTGCTACGAGAGGAGATTAAATCAGAGGATAGAGGCAGAGGATTTTTTGAGGGCCTGTGAGTGAATGTAATTCAGTTTGGAGAAGGTGACAACGGGGCCTTCTTGACAAAATGAGTCTACAGTGGTTAGATGGGGGGGCTTCACTCTGACTGGAGTGGGAAGGTCAAAGGTTATTAGCGCTTTGAGGGGCGTGAGGTGAGAGGGGTTGAGATGACCATGGACCATGGGGGGATTAGGACTGGACTATGACCTGTTTAGTCTTTCAGAGGGCCACAGCACTTGAATAGAATGTTCAGTGAGCAAATTCAACGTGATGAATCACTACGGAGAGGGGAAAAAAAAGGCAACATGGTTTCAGCAGGGGGCAACATAAAGCTGCTTCTAGCTGAGGCTTCAACCCTTAAACTGGGACAAGAGGTCAGAAAAAGAACAGATGGCCCCAGCGCGTTATTAATTTACTTTTATGTATCTGTTGTTTCTCAGAGAGTGGAAAATCCTGTCCTCTTCTTCCCTCCTTCCTGTCAGCAGCAGTCAGCCACTGGACCGTACCGTCGGGCTAGATCTGCTCTCCATCATTCTCTGTTTCTCTCTGTTGTCCCTTTCCATATTAATGCACCTGTTTGGTTTCTCTTTTTGTCTCATCTTTCTTTCTTTCTTTCTGAAACATCTAAAAGTGTTTCCCCTCATTTTTTATTCTCTCTCTTTCTCTTTTTGTCCATCTCATGACTCATTCCGGTGAAGGCTCTCAGCCCTCCCTTTCTTTTCTCTTTGTTACTTGCCCTTTCCTCGCCTCTCTCTTTCTGTCTCTTGGCCTCCGATCCAGGATTTCTTTCAGCATAACAGGGTTTTAAATAACTGTGATCGGAGAGGTTGGCAGGGTGCCACAGGAGATCTTATCTGTCACTTAAACACCAATCTAACCCACCACTTTAATTCCTCACTCTACTGGAATTTAAAGAGATACTGAGGATTTAATGTTACCTCTGCAATGCTGAATATGTGAGATAATAGAATTTGAGGTTAGAATGATGGATGATTTAGAGGTTGCATTGTGTAAGATCCGGCCAGAATTTGAGTTTAAAACATTCAAAAAATGAATTGAGATTAACATTATCAACAGAATGTGAAGAGGTTATAGTGCTGACGTTATGTAAAGACACCTACTGTATGTATTGTGTTGCAGAGATATCTATTGAAATGAACATTCTATCCAACTAGGCCCGGCCCGTCCTACAGATACTTGTCGCCACATTGCAAAAAAAGTGTAAATGCAGCAGTACACTTTTCAGTACAAGTATGTTGAAATTAAACCATAACCTGTATATAAGAAGTGGACATAGTCACCGTGACGTCACCCATTGGTTTGTGGACTACAGAAGAAGTGACACAAGACGTTGGAACTAAGTACAACCGAACGCTGAATCATTTTTAGGCGACCAAAGAGTTACAATCAACTTTCATGAACTGAAAACACACTGAGAAAGGGTTAAAGTTGTAAAACAACAACTCCCAGACCGGACGACGCTGTGGTAGCGACCTGTCAATCATAAGGTAGCCACGCCCTAAAGCATCCCCTGCTTTATGGTCTATTTGACTCTAAATGGGACCATAATTTACTAAATGAACATCATGCTGTATTGAAGAAGACTTGAAACTAGTGATTGAGACCATAAACTCATGTTTACAATGTTTACTGAGGTAATAAATCAAGGGAGAAGTAGACTCATTTTCTCATTGACTTCTATACAATCAGACTTCTTTTTGTAACCAGAGGCTATTAGAAAGAATGCAGGTTTAAGGCACTCATGCATTAGCTTCACTTTTCAGAACCGGAGGTCGCCGCCTGAATTAAACCTTTAATTAATGACTGTGCAGGACTATAGACTACTTTCATTGTCAGGTGTAAATGTGCTGTGTCTGTGTCTGTGTGTTTGTACGTACTCATTTGAATGCGAGACATATGGCAGGTGGAAAAGGCCGCTTCAGCCTGGCAGCCGACAGAGTGGGGACGACACACAGGGCAGGTGTGTCATCTCTCTGCGCACCTAGCAGTGGACCACCCGCTGTGCTTGTGGACGGTGTTTGTACTGAATCCGACAGGCTAAAAAATTGGTGTGCGAGTATGAGACGCCAGCTGTGACTCCTCCAATTGTCCCTCTAACATTCGTTCAACCTGTTTATTCCCATGTGCCGTGGTCATGTTGCTGCAGTAAAGCTGCAAAGCATCGCAGCCACAAATGCCACACATATTTCACCACACAGGGCTACACGGATGGAAAATACATTTTCTTTCCTCCAACCCAGCACATTATAAGTTAGGATGAACAACTAAAATGAAATGCAAATACATATCACAATTTTTTTTTAAATTTCCTTTTACTGATTTCTTCAGTAAGTAGCCGTGTAATAAGCGGGATAATGTACAGCTAGCGGGTCATTGTTGTGTGATGAGAGACCCCTCGGCTTCACGTCGGGGTGCAGCATTGCCCTGTCGGGGATTCTTTCACAACAACGACCGGCTCGCCGTACATTATCCCTTACTTATTACAGTACCCGACACCATTATTTCCTGGAGTTTCCAAACTACATTTTTTAAAAACATTATAATCTACCAGGTTACATGTTGCAACAAACACAATTTCTTCATTCATGGCAGTTTAACATTAGATATGGATATAATTGATATACTGAGTACACTGATTGTCTTTAACTATGTTTTGATACAGAACATTTCATGAACGTTTACCACAACAATAGCAACGGTCTGCTATAAAGAAATAACAGAGTGTAGAACGCTGTGATTGACCTATCAGAATTGAATATTCAACACAGCTGTGTAATAAACATATATATATTTTCAAACATACACTAGCAATCAGCAAAAGAGATCATAATATAAATACAAATACACATAGTCACACAGACAAGAAGACGTACATATTAGTCATAGTTGTCCATAGTCAATCTATATTGTAATTTCAGTTACAGAAGAGTATACAGTTTAAAGGTCCCATATTGTAAAAAGGGAGATTTTCATGTCTTTTATATTATAAAACAGGTTTAAGTGCTTTATAAATACTGTTAAACTATCAAAACGCTCAATATACGGAGAAACACACACACAGCCCGTATTCAGAAATTGCGTGTTTGAAACAAGCCGTTAGGATTTCTGTTCATTTGTGATGTCACAAATATACAATATTTAGACCATTACACGGTTTTAAACATAAACATTCTAAATGTGTCCCAGTTTATTTCCTGTTGCAGTGTATGTTAATAACATCAGCTGACAGGAAGTAAACATGGACCCAAACTGTTGCCTAGCAGTGGAATTCCATTGCAATTCTATTGAAATACACTATAACGGAGCGTTTCAGACAGAGGGTGAATACAGGTTTATTCAGGCAGACGGTACAAGGAAAATAATGTGTTTTTTGAACATTACAGCATGTAAACATGTTCTAGTAGAAACACAAAATACAAGTATGAACTTGAAAATAAGCATGATATGGGACCTTCAAGGGTTTTCATATATATCAGAAAAGGCTGCCATGTCTTATAAAATGTACCTGTAGAGCCACCCAACGTACATATCACAGCATTTTTATGGAGTAATCTCATCCACACTTCCTCACTGATCCCATGGTACTATTTTTAGTGGGTCGCCAGGTTCAACCACTTATTCGTTGCTGTTTCATTTCCCTTCCATAATTCACCGTGTCAACAAACAAATTGAATGTGACAACAATAAGTGCAGATGAAATTAGTGTGACTGACATCCTGCTGAACCTGCAGTAGTTTAGAAGATGAACAACAGGGGATGCAATAACAAAACACAATATTTCACAAACAATGAAGATGAAGAGGTGTGGGATGGATCCTGCCCTCCCTCCAGCAGATGATAGTGCAGGAACCACCCGATCAGCTCATAAAGCTTCAGGAGCGGATCCCTCTGCACCCAACACCCGCAGGCACTCTAAAGGTTTATAGTATAGTGGTTAAACTGACAGCATTAAAAAATGAAAAGTACAATGTTTCGACTGCATGTCTCTCATACTTTCAATTCACACCGGAGGGAGAAATAAACTCCCCTTGCCTCGGGGTTGGAGCGCCAGAGAACAAATTCCCCCTCACCCACAGTGAAGTAAGCCCATTTTCTGCCAATTCCTTCTCAGTCTGCCGATACGTATTGGGTTTCACTTAAACATGATACAAGTGTTGTTGATGATCTAAACAAGCATCTTGATTCAGGGGCCACAAACCAAGAGCTGTGTCACCTAATTGAAAGGACAAGACAGTCCTGATCAGAGATCAATATCAATATGTTTTCTGGGATGTAAAGGCTATTTAGCCTAGCTTAACACGGAATCTGGAAACAAAGGGGAAATGGCTAATCTTGGACAGAAACTTGGCCTGGAAAGGAGTTACAAAAAAAAAAAAAGCAACCATTTGACATCTCAAGATCTCTGCTAGTACACACAGAAGAGAGGAAGTGGTGGAAGACATCATCATGTGACAGCTTTGGGGAAAACCACGTTAGTGAAATGAAAAGAACAATAGACGAGAGACCCCTTGTCATTATGTGACTAAAGTTCCATACCTAGGTCACATGATGACATCTGATCCATCTCCATGACAACTGTACAAAATCCATCTGTGATGAAGACTGTTAGGCCTCGTTCAGACTGCCAGCCCAAATCCATTTTTTTGGCTTTCCAGATTAATTTTAAAAAGTCTGGACAGCAAAAATAAAAACACAATTGGACCCAAACCACACTTGGAGGTGGATTGAAATGTATTATTACTGCAACTATTACTGCAATTATTCTTATTAGTATTAGAAGTAATCATATTTCTATTATTATTACTGCTATTATTATTAGTAGAAGTCATATTTCTATTATTATTACTTCTACTATTACTGCTATTATTATTATAAGTAGTAGTAGTAGTAGTAATGATATTTATATTATTATTACTGCTACTATTAGTAGAAGTAGTCGTATTTCTATTATTATTACTGCTATTATTATTAGTAGGAGTCATGTTTCTCTTATTATTACTGCTACTATAAGTAGTAGTAGTTATATTTATATTATTAATAATTCTACTATTACTGCTATTATTAGGAGTAGTAGTAATATTTATATTATTATTACTTTTACTATTACTGATATTATTATAAGTAGAAATATTTATATTATTTTTTACTTCTACTATTACTGCTATTATTATTAGCAGTAGTCATATTTCTATTATTATTACTGCTATTATTAGGAGAAGTAGTAATATTTCTATTATTATTACTTCTACTATTACTGCTATTATTATTATTATTAGTAGTCATATTTCTATTATTATTACTGCTATTATTAATGCTGTTATTATTATTAGTAGTAGTCATATTTCTATTATTATTACTGCTACTATTACTGCTGTTGTGCTATTATTGTGTTTGCTGTGCATCTCCCCACCATCTCTCTCTCTCTCTCTCTCTCTCTCTCTCTCTCTCTCTCTCTCTCTCTCAAGAATAACTTCTGTTATGATTTGACGCTGTATAAAAATTAATTCAATTCAATTTAATTCAATTGAAATGCAATGCAATCTGATTTCTACGGATGCGCCTCAGTCCGGTCGCTCTGGCTGCTCAAACTGGATTTCAAATTGTCTTTTGTGTCACTCACAATGCGACACACAACAACAACAACAACAACAACAACGTCAAATCCAAAGTGACAGAAGTGCTGAGCAGAATCCATGCTGCTACTAGCAGAGCGCTATGGATGACAACGTGAAGTAGAAAAACACAGTCTGTGCACAGGGAGGCCCTCCATGACTGCAGCACGGAACATTGCAATGTATGCCAGCCTCCTCCTCAGTCAGTGAGGTTGACGGAAGAGTCCTGCACCGCAATCGTTTGGAGGGCAATATGATGGACCTCCATTTCTCGTGCTTCCAGCGTCGCTACATAGTTACTGTCGTTACCACAGCAACCCAGGAAGATAAGTTGGTGATGTCTGGACACATAAATCTGATCTGATCACTTGCAAATAACAGTGCGGACATTATGTGTTAAAGATCTGATTTGAGAAACAATTGGTATTTGCCTGCAGTCTGATTTCCACAAGGTTCGGTGAGCACGTTGGGAGTATTGCGGCGAGTTGGAAAGGGTCTGTATTTGCATAAAGTCTGGCTCATGAAACTCCTCACGAAGCTGGCAAACTAGGCGATCTAGTTCTAAAATGAAATGAAATCCAGCAATGGCATAGCCTATTTCTCACCTAAAATATTTCAGGAAGTAGATTTTGGTGGATTGTTTAGACGAATAACGAGCAGGCCGCCATGTTGTTTCCTGTTTGAAACAGTGAGCAGAAAACCAGGGATCAATCAGGAGCATTCAACGAGAGGGTACGTCTTCGCTTGAACGGCCAATTGAAGGTCCCCTAGTGTCCTCGCCGGACCTCGTGGACATGTACTGTAAGATGAGGTTGCAAGTTGTAAAAAAAAAAAGAAGAAAAAAGTAGTTGTAAAAGTAGTAACTGGACCTTGAATTAAGACTTTATTTTTCGTCACACTCCAAAGCTGTTTTATTAACGTGTTACAGCAACTGATAAATCCTTGAATGTTTGTTTATGGTAGAGTTACAATAGTGCTCAGAACCCGAGCACAGAAGGGTGACAGATTCGAGGATAAAACCTGAATAAATGAATGGAGAAACATGATGAATGCAGATGCCTTCACACACAGCACAAAGGGGTTATTGAATGGTTACCCAAGTATGAAAATTATATTAATCATATGCTGTGGCCTTCTTTTATTTACTGCTGTGTAGCACAAATGTTATTTTGTGAACTTGTAACACAGCTCAATGTCAGTTCTGTGCAAAATGATGGGAAACGGGCTTGTAAGTAAATGTATCGGTGATCAAGAGGGTAATTGAAATTGAGGATTCAGCTCGCTATGCCCTTTGGTTTTGTGAATAATGACTTATTAACATCAATTAAATTAAACTATTTGGAAGCTAAAGGCCAATTGCTTTATAAAGCCTGCATTTCTGATGAATAAATAGAAGCATAAATAATCCTTGAAAAATCAGGCAAGAATCTGGTGTGTCTTGAGGGAAACATAACACCCATATGATGTGAATCACACATTGTATTCTGATCACTTACTTAAATATAACACACAATCGTATATACACAATGTATAAAAACACAGGATTTTCGCTCAGGAGACGGTGTTCGTGTCCCATGTGAAACCAGAAGTCAAAGTTGATTTATTTGTCACGTAACGTCATTTAAGCTATTAAGTTACAGCACTTCCGTAGATATTTTAACCCAAACTGTGATCTTTTCCTAAACCTAACTAAGTAGTTTGTTGCCTAACAGCTTGTACAGACCGGTCGCGTGAGCTGCGCGTGGTGCCTGCCTCGTTGAACGGCTGCGTGATTCACGCGTCGGTTGTTCCTTTCTTTCTACATAGAGTTTGCCTTTCATAATGGCCATTTCATTTCATTATAAATGTTTTTTTATATTTTTTTAGACAGAGAAAGGTTAAGAAATGTGTGGTGATTTGTAAATAATAGTAATAATCCACATTAAAACCCTGTACTATATTCATTCATGGAGCCGTCCGTGCAAACCGTTAGCCTAACCAAGTCGATCTATTCCTAAACCTAACTAAGTAGTGTTATTTTGAAGAGACTGTAGCGGAAAAACAAACATGACTTTTGCCCAGGAGACCGTGTCCTGTGTGAAACCAAAAGTTTGAGTGGATTTATTTGTCACTATCGTCCGTAAATAAGTTACAGCATTTCCAGAGCTATTTTAACCCAAACCGTGATCTTTTCCTAAACCTAAACTAAGTAGTTTTGTTGCCTAAGCCTAACCAAGTCAATCTATTCCTAAACCTAACTGAGTAGTATTATTTTGAAAAGGCTAGAGCGGGAAAAAAACACAGGACTTTGGCTCGGGAGACTTGTGTTCCTGTCCAGCGTTGAAACATAATTAAGTTACAGCTCTTTCGAAGTTATTTTTACCCAAACCGCGATCTTTTCCTAAACCTAACTCAGTCGTTTTTGTCACCTAACTTCCGTACATAAGTTACACCACTTTGCTCTTTTCCTAAACCTAACTAAGTAGTTTTATTTTGAAAAGACCGGCCCACAAATTGACACGCGCATCAGGTGTTGCTGGACATTCGTAGGAAAATGTTCGAAAAATATGTTGTTGAAAGTCGTGCTGAGCGTCACGAAAAAAAAGGGAAATTTGTGTATATGTACATTATTCAAATACATTAACTTTCAAGACTATTTCAACCAACTGCCGTGAGACCATGTTGCACACAGTATATCTGCTATCACTTCAGGCTGTTTGCTATTACATGCTGCCCCTTCACCGACCAATACACACTGGATGGCCCCAGCCTCCACCTTCTGTTTCTATTTACTGTGCTGCATCTCTCTCTGATGTACATCTGCTGCCCTGTGGATACATATATTACACATACCCGTTTCATGTACACATCTTTATTCGTCTCACTATGTTGCTTTTGCTCGTGTACACACACACACACATGCAGCAGAGTGTGACCGTGCTCTCTGTAATGTAAAAACTGATCTATGCCTGCAATGTGAACCGAACTCTGCCTCTGGACGACACGTGTGATATTCGAGATCACAAAGCAAAAAGCAGGTGTGTGCGTGATAGAGAGAGAGAGAGAGAGAGAGAGAGAGAGAGAGAGAGAGAGAGAGAGAGAGAGAGAGAGAGAGAGAGAGAGAGAGAGAGGTGTGGCAGCGCCAAATATATTTTCACTTCCTCCTTCCCTGTGCAGGGGGACACCGGCGTCAGCCCCTGCCGTGTGTGTTTGTGTGTGTCAGGACCGGTGCAGATGTCCGCTGTGTATTTGAATCAGTCACAGCACACTGCCTCCCAACGCAGCTGAAAATCCCTTCTCACGGCCCACTGACGAAAACAGCCCTATTTGGAGGGGAAGATCACAGCACCCGGAGGCTGCGGAATAGCTGCCGTCTCTGCCTTTCATTTTAGAGTCCCTCTAATAAAATAATGATGAGATGAATCATTCGGAGGTAAAGATAGCCGCGCGGATTAGGTGCAACACCAAAGGCTTTGTATCTGATACTTTTTATTTGATCACTAATACATATTATTAACGAGTCAACGGATACATTTTGTGCGTCCAAACTTTCTCAAAGCCCAGAAAAAAGCCCTTGATCAGTTAAATGTTCTTTTTAACTGATAAGATACTGATGCAGTTTCAAATACTGAACCAGAAATTCAAAATTTGAACAGAGAAAAACTCATTTTGAACGCACTTATTAGTGAATCATCAAACACATTCTATTTATATAAGAAATGTTTTCCCACATGCGAACATACGAGAAGTGCAATGTCCTCATGTTGTGTGTAAGGTGCACATGCTATTCTGACTACCAACCTCAACCCAGATACGTAGAATTGCAACAGAGACACAACAAACTCAATATCAAATTTGATGAATATATGCCACATTAACTGGGTTAAGATAGAACTTTATTAATCTCAAAGGAAATTCTTGTGCCAGAGATTGCTCAAAATTACAACAAGTTCAAGTGTATAAAATAAAAAGCACTATTTCTAGCACCAGTGCCTAAAAGAATAACAATTAAATAACATACATTTAGTAAAATGAGTAAATAAGATAAGTAAAAAACATAAAAATGGAAAAAACAGAAAAGGAAGTCATATTGCATATGATGAGAAAAATAAGTAATATTGTACATGTTGGACATTAATATTGCACATGAGAATGGAAAAAGTAGTATTGCACATGATATTGATATTATTGTTGTCAGTGTTCAGTGTTTTCAGCTGTCCTTCCTGCAGAAAGAGGAGGAGTTATATAGTCTGATGGTTCTGTTGTGCACCTCGCTGGTCTCAGTCTACGGCTGAAGGTGTTCTGGTATGACTCCAGTGTGGCGTGCAGGGGATAAGAGGCGTTGCCCCCAATACTGAGTAGTTTCCTCAGCATCCTCCTCTCCGACACCTCCACCAAAGACTCCAGTTCAACTCCCAGGGAGATGACGCTGGCCACCACCGAGTCATAAAACATCTGCAGCATTGATCTGCGGACGTTGAAGGATCTGAGTCTCCTGAGAAAAAAACAAACTCTACAAACTCTGAGCCTTCTTGTACAGAGTCTTAGTGTTATTAGACCAGTCCATTTTATTGTCTAAGTGGATGCCCAGGTAGTCCTCAGGTAGTCCCAGTAGGTTGTAGTCCTCAACAATGTCCATTTCTGTCCCACTGATGCTGACAAAAGATCGACATGTTCTGGACATTGTAATAATAATACAAAGAATATTTAAAGGGGACATATTATGAAAAAGTGAGATTTTCATGTTTTTTTATTAGAAAGCAGGCTTACGTCCTATAGAAATACTGTGAATATATCGAAACGCTTAATCCACAGGGAAATACACACAGAAACTCTCCATTTGAAACAAGCTGTCAGGATTTCTGTCCATTTGTGATGTCACAAATATACACTATGTAGACCCTTAAGACAGTTTAAAACATAAACATTCTAAATGTATCCCAGTTTATTCCTGGTTGCAGTGTATGTGAATGTGATCAACTGACAGGAAGTACACATGGACCCAAGCTGTTGCCTGGCAATGCAATCCTGTTGTAATTCCGTCGCAATTTCATAGAAATGCGCTAACACGGAGCGTTTAAGACAGAGGGTAAATACAGCATATTCAGGCCGACAGTATGAGGAAAACAACGTTTTTTTTTAACATTACAGCATGTAAACATGTTCTAGTAGAAACACAAAACACAAAATATGAACCTGAAAATGAGCGTGATATGGGACCTTTAAGGCATTTTACCTACTTGAAGCTTGACAAATCCAGTCCAATGAAACAAAGAGATGAGCTTGAAGGAAAGTTTGCAGGTTGTGTGAGTTCATGTCCAGATGGCCAGACCTATAAACACATTTACTATCCAATAGCATTGCAAGGATGAACAATAGGACCCCTTTGACTATGTATGTGGTCTTTTAAAAAAAAACTAAAAAACATAGCTAATGTAGCTATGTAATTTTGCAACTGTGGGCCTTACAGGGTAAAAGAAGCCTTTACGTCCTATGAAAACAGGACAGAAAACAGCGCAAGAATTACTGAATGACAGCATTATAGACATGCTGAGGTAATGGTTACTTTAGCCAACCTCCCGCTGGAAAGCCGATCCCTTCTCAGCAGGCCTGCTGTCTAAAATATGGCTTGCAAATTTGTTTAGCCTTTTTCTGCATTGTAATGAATTGTTAAGTTTGATGCACTGTGTGTAAGGGGTGATGTGTGCCACACCTGACTGTATTCCACTGATCCACTTATAGGATAGGAAATATGTGTTATTTTCTGTAATACCACAATAGCAATTTTTGTATTGACACTACTAGTGGTTGTGGTTTTGTATTTATCAACACGTTCTCTCTCCCAACTTGTTAAATATGGCAGTTTATTCAGTGGCAATACGCTTCAAACCATGATGCTCTATGTACCCCTCTAGCGTCAGTTTTGTATCTGTCAATTTCCTCTCTTTACATACAGTCTAAACTTCAAGTTGTTTCCTGTGAACAGAGGTTAGATTTAGGCAACAAAACTACTTGGTTAAGTTTAGGAAAAGCTTGTGGTTTGGGTTAAAATCGGTGTGCAATTCCGGTGTCTGAAAAGGGAAGCCAATGAGGAAGTGCCTTAAAATTGCATTCTTTCTAATAGCCAGCAGGGGGCGACTCCTCTGGTTGCTAAAAGGAAGTCTGATTGTTTAGAAGTCTATGAGAAAATGACCCTACTTCTCACTTGATTTATTACCTCAGTAAACATTGTAAACAAGAGTTTATGGTCTCAACCGCTAGTTTCAAGCTGTCCATGTTTTCGTCTTACAACTGTAACCCTTTCACAATGTGCTTTAATTTTTTTTGCCTAAAAATGTCTTATTCAGTGTTCAGTTGTACTCAGCTCCACCCTCTCGTGTAACTTCTGGTTGCAAAAAAACAAGATGGCGACGGCCAAAATGCAGAACTCGAGGCTTCAAAACCGTTGTCTACAAACCAACGGGTGACGTCACGGTGACTACGTCCACTTCTTGTATGCAGCCCAGGGTTAAAATAGCCTAAGTCCATTTGTTACGTAGTTAGGTAGGCTACACTCCGACGTAAGTAAAGTAACACAACATTACGTAACTTAACTTCCGTATGTAACTTAAAATAAGTCAACACTGACTTTTGGTGTAACACGGGACACAAACATGGATCTCCTGGGTGAAAGTCCTGTGTTTTTGCTTCTAAAGATTATTTTTCCAGATATTCCTGTAGTGTGAGATATGTTAAGAGGGTTTTTTACATCCCCCGATCGGCTTGGAAATCCATCCTGGCTGCACCAATTTCAAATCATAAATATTAAACATCTTCAATATTTACGATGGGATATCCTGTTGTGTGTGGGGAACACAGAGGACAGCCGATGACGCAGTCACGTGGGAAAGAACGACAGCCAATTGGGAACCAAGCTGACTGAAGCGACAATCATGGCCGCTGCGGGTAATGCAAAACACGAAGCATGAAGTAGTAGTGAGATGGACCTCAGAAACGGAAGACCAACTTGTTGATTTGTGGCAACAACACAAGTGTTTATTCAACGTGTCTCCGGATTAAGTGCAACACCAAAGTCTTTGTCGCCCTAATAAAATAACGATGAGAGATGAATCATTCTGAGGTCAAGATAGCCGTGCGGATAAAGTGCAACACCAAAAAAATAAATACATTTTATGCGTCCAAACTTTTACTTAAAAGAAGCCTTCTTGTCCACACAGTGTAAGAATGACTGACATGCTGTGGTAATGGTTACTGTACTTTAGCTAACTTCCAGCTGGAAAACCAATCCCTTACCAGCTTCCAAATTTGTTTTGTCTTTTCTGCATTGTAATGAATTGTAAAGTTGAACTCACTTTGTGTAAGGGGTGATGTGTGCCACGCGTCACTGTCATGGCGGCCGCGCCTAATGCATGAGCTAATGCAAAACACGAAGCATAAAGTAGTAGTGAGATGGAGCTCAGAAATGGAGGACCAACTTGATTTGTGGCAACAACGCGAGTGTTTATTTAACGTGTCTCCATGACTTCATCCATCCATCCTTTGTGAATTTTCAGTACAAAGTAGTGCAAAAACTAACATCACTAATTCTTCCTGCCCGTCGTCCGCCATGTTTGTTCACACTCAAGTCACGTTTGATCGCAAGAGATTTTGCGAGATTTCATTTTTTCTCGTCGGGACTCTTGTTGTTCGTGAATTAATCTGTTATGCTCTCCACGCACTATAGGAACAAAACTGTTACATTTAACATAACGTGTCGTTATTCGTGGGGTCTCTCACATTTTCAACAACTGTTAAGATTTGAAAAATCTTTTCTTGGTGTGGGCCAGCCTTTAGACTGCTGGTAGGCGGATTTTTTAAAGAGAGTCCCACTACCTGTTTTCCTGCGTTTCCAGTCTGTGTGGGTTGCTGGGCTAATCGCCTCCTGATAGATAGAAAACGGGCGTGTAATAGAGATGAAATAAAAGAATGAAGGGGCGTAAACGGGGTCTTTTTCAGCATGGTTCCCACAAAAGACCAATGCCAGTCCTCATAATTACTACACACACATACTCTCACACAGCACTCCCCCCTGCCACATCCCCTGCCCAGCCAAGGCCAATTAAGCTGGCACTCTCTGTTGGCCTTAACTAAACTCTCACACACATACACATGCACATTTTCAACTCAAACACAACCCCACACTCTCTCTTTCCCTCTTGTGTGTCTCTCTCAGTCTCTCTGACAGGGACAGATGGACATGTGTGTGGCTGATAAAGAAAGGTAGTCTCACTCCCTCCCCTGAAGGAGCTCAATGAAGATTGATAGCACCACTTAACTAAACACACACACACACACACACACGCACACATGCACACACACTCTTAGATTAATAGTCTGGCTCTTGAGAACTCTTTGGAGAGTGGGTGTTTGCCAGAAATCTGCAGAACACAGCAAACTTAATCTGCCTTTGACTGGAACATTATTGGGTGTCTTCATTATCAAACTTCTCTCTGTTGCCTCTTCAGCTCTGGGTGTGGGTGTGTTATGTGCATATCCCCGGTGCCCCCTGTTGGCTTTCAGTCCAGCTGGGTTGAGCTCAAGGTCCTCATTGAGATTCGAGCCCTGAGGGCTGATCTTTTTATTGTAATATTGAATATTTTGCTAACACTTTACAATAACCATAATTTATAAATGTTAAATTGATAGTTAATTAAACTTAGTCAATAGTTATTTTACTGTTAACAAACAATTAAATGATTAATGAAGAATTAATTACGTTTACTAATTATTAGTAATGCTGTAATTCTATTTATGTTATGTTATCCAAGAATTGTCAGTTGATTAAAATATTTAATCGTGATTAATCGCATGATGGTCCATAGTTAATCACGATTAATAGCAAATTAATTGCACATTTTTTATCTGTTCAAAATGTACTTTAAAGCTGCAGTAGGCAGTTTATTTTTGACATCATTGGGCAAAAATACCATAACAACCTTTCAGCATATTGTAATTCAAGTGTTCTGAGAGATAACTAGACTTCTGCTCCTCCTCATGGCTCTGTTTTCAGGCTTTAGAAAATCTAGCCCGTGACGGGAGACTTTGACCAATCACAGGTCATTTCATTGAGAGAGTGTTCCTATTGGCTGTGCTCCAGTCATGTGACCAGAACTTGGCGTTCCTGCATTTGAGGAGAGAAATAGGCATTAACGTAACAGAATATTGATTCATATATGATCAGCGTTGCCTAGTTTGACCATTTGGTCGGAGTTTGCGAGTGTTTGACAGCCGGCTCTCATAGACGGCAGATGGACAGTAGACCTCAGATCAGCTTTTACTGCTTGTTTCCCTCCGGTCTGTGAAATTCTCTTATTATCAACATGGGAATGGGCAAATATGCTGCGTTATGCAAATGTATGTATATATTTATTATAGGAAATCAATTAACAACACAAAACAATGACAAATATTGTCCAGAAACCCTCACAGGTACTGCATTTAGCATAAAAAAAAATGCTCAAATCACATCATGGCAAACTACAGCCCAACAGGCAACAACAGCTGTCATATGATTCTTACACGGCGGTGTGAGCGAATGAATCATGGGGCCAAAAATAAGCTAGCAGGTCAATGATATGACAATACCAGCCCCCAATGGAATGTCCCTTACACAGTCTGTCTGTAATGTTTTTTTTGACAATGTAATGCACAGAGTGGATGTCAGTGACAGACCTTTAAAAGTAGATTGGCTGTCTGAAGTTCATTACAAAAGTTTTTGACCTCCTCTTTGGTCCCCTCCAGCTGGTGGCGCACTAGGCAACCGCCTAGCTCGCCTATGCCTGAAAAAAAATGCCCTGGTGATATGGTAAAATGTTGCTAAAAGATAATTTAAGGAAACATGATGAAGCATTATCTGACGCATGGGATGAATGCAGCATTTTAGATGCTCTTGTTGCAGTCAAAATGACCTGGAATCAGCTAGACCTAGCAGGTCCAAAACAAGTACAAACAATGTCGACAATGGACCATCTTTAAGGAAGGTCTCTGACATCAAACTAACTGCACAAATGCTATAAAATAAAGCTGCAAAGACACACTATCTCAATATGCCTCTGCATTTATATCGACACGCTGCCCTGTCAATTTCAGGACGAGTAAACGTCAAAGTAAAAAATGTGTTATGTAAGGATTTTACACTGGAGCAGACAAATCGATTGAATTTCCACCCCTAAGTGTTCTAAGGGTGGGTTAAAAGGTTAAGTTAAAAATATTACAGCTTAGAGGGGTTGGGGGTGTGGATGGCAATCGTTTGCCACTGCAGAGAGTTGAGTTGAACTCTGCAGAAAATTGGTGGTTTAAAGGTGGGAAGTGTAAAGCAGCAAATATTCAACCAGAGATGTCTGGACTTTCAACAAAAAAATAAAAGGTTTCTTGTGACACAACTATGAAATGTCATCAATAACCATGATAATCCACAAGCCCATCATATTGTTTGTTACAGCCTAAGGCCTAAATCTTTCTCCAGCCAGTACAAATAGAATACTTCAGGTGGGACTTTTGAGAAACTTGCTGGAAATGTACCATCCTAAAGCCTGATCCACACCAGGAACATCAGGTGCGCATGGCGGCTGCGTTACCTGTTGTTTGTTAACAGGTTAGAGCAGCCACACTGCCCGCGTGAGACATGCGTCTCACGCTCATCACATGCACGTCTCAGCTGCGTCTTTTCTAGAGAATACAAGTCTCGCCTATTTTTGAGGCGTGCTGCGCGCATTTCACAGCAACAACAGACAGTGAAGGTGATCTATTGACTGTATATTGACATCATATCATCAACATTACTACAGTTTCAATGTCTTGACATCTGTAGAATGTGTTACGGAGATGAAAAAAAAGTAAAGACTTATTTTTATATCAACACTTCCTGCTTTCATTTCTAAATAAAAGCCCTCAAGCGTTTTTTCTGTGGACAGAATTCCCTCATTTGTTAACACAAGGCTTTTATTCTGAAATATGTGACAGTGTTCTAGAACATGCAGTGACTTGGAGAGCTCCATGAATGAATATAGTACATAGTTTTAATTGTGGATTATTACTATTATTTCCAAATTACCACATGTTTTTTAACCTTTCTCTGTCTAAAATAAATATAAATTATATTTATAATGAAATGAAATGGCCATTAAAAGACAAACTCTATGTAGAAAGAAAGGGCTGACAGCAGCAGCAGAAACGCAGCAGACAAGCAGCTGACACACAGCTGAAACGCAGCTGAAACGCAGCTGGTGTGAACACCCGACGCGTGAATCACGCAGCCACCACGCCACGCAGCCGCCACATGCGCCTGACGTTCCCTGTGTAAGGGAAGTTCAGTGATGTAGAGCAAACAGAAAACCTGGAGCAGTTTGAACCACTGTGACCACTGTGCCCTCACGTTATCATTGTGATGATATGACCTCTATAACCTGAAAAATTGTGTGGAATACTGAATTATAGCCAGCAGCTTGGTGTGCACAAAAGCACAGATGTCCCGGTACTTATTTTGGTAAAGCCTGGTGCAGGTTGTGTAAGATTTAATTTCTGTACCCAAATTAAATGAGGTGCTGCAGATGGAAAAGTCATACCTGAGCTGGTGCCTTTGCATAGTGATAAGGAAACCAATAAGGCAAAAACCTCAAACTTCCTAACAGTTGAGACATTTAGGTAAGACTCAGCTCTTTATCCAGCCCAGTCCAGACTCATTTGCTTGTTTTAGTGCCTTAACCAAGTTAAAAATAGATTTCTAATGCATACATGTTTTTAATGTGTAGGCTACAGGGTTTAAGTCAAAGAGAAACCGGTAGGACCAAGTCACTACATCAATGATATGAACTCCAGACACAGAGACAGAGCGCTCTTTTCGCCCCGCCCAGTGTGCTGGACGGAATTCCAAATGAGCGTTTGGTGATCCCATTATTATTAGTAGGGCTGTCAATCAATTAAAATATTTAATCGTTATAAATCTCAAATTAATTGCACATTGGGGCTGCACGGAGGTGCAGTGGTAAGCACTGTCACCTCACAGCAAGAGGGTTGCAGGTTTGAATCTGGCTTGGGATCCTTCTGTATGAAGTTTTGCATGTTCTCCCCGTGTTAGCGTGGGTTTTCTCTGGGTTCTCAAGCTTCCTCCCACAAAGACATACATTGTTCATCATTGTTAATATAAAATATGAATTAGAGCAGCTTTAACATCTGATGAGAAAATACTATGGCCCATGGTTTATTAAACCTTTTCTAAGTCAGCTGGTAGATGATTTGTGACCATTGTGACTACTAGTTGTAGTTGTCACAACCTGGCTCTTAAGGCTGTAACAAAGTGGGAAACACAATGTTTCAAAGGTCAGATGAAGTAAATTATTTAACAAATGTAAATGAATTATGTGCATAACAAAGTATCAAAATGCATGGGTTTGTAGTGTCAGTAGTGTAGGGGGTGGAGTGATGTGTGACTTTTGTAAAATGCATAAAATGAAGAAAAAGGGAACAAAGGAGGAACTAACGCTGCCACATAACCAGGGGAATGCCTGCAGGAGACGAGAGAGAGAGAGAGAGAGAGAGAGAGAGAGAGAGAGAGAGAGAGAGAGAGAAAGTGATTAACAGAGTCTTGATTGTATTGGCTGGAAACACCGGGCCCAGGTGTTAACGGAAGGCTACTGATGACCAATCTGTCAACCAAACAGCGAGGTGAATTATAAGAACACTGCTGAACAGGCAACAGCCCGGGCCGCTTCATAGTGTACAAAATAAAAGACACTGTGGTAGGAAAGCTTAAAAAACAAGACTCGGTCAAAACCGAGTACATGTCTGGACAGTGTCTGGTCAGTCTGTGAATTTGTGACTAAATTGTTACTCAAATTGTCAATGGTCATGTCTATAATGTTAAACCCAGCTTCTAACTAAAAACCCATTGACTTCCAGACAAGGGACACTGAAGTGCTAAAATGCTTCTGGGTTTTAGGACTCAGTCCTGTCCACACCCACCATGCACTGGGCGACTGCTTCTCCTGCTTTCCATAGGAAATGAATGGAAAGCATTGAGATGACCTCCATCACCGAATCTGGTAGAAATGCGGCGATAGAGGAGCACTCGCACCGTTGAGTGGAACCACTGACACGCCACCCGTAAACAAAAGACTGTCCCCGCCTTGTCATTTTGAAAGAGCAACAGCCAATGAGGAAACTCCAATACTTGGCCGATCAATCGTGTAACTTAAATCACTCGGTGACGGACTTTTGCGTTTGTAGGGCTGACGGGTGTTGGCTCCCGCCAAAGCTCCAACTGCTGGGAAGACTCTGGGTCTGTCCGCGGTGGGCTGGTCGCTGCCGGAGGCCCCGCTGAACTGAGCTGAAGGAGTTTCAAGTGAACCTGCATGATTTTATCTATTTGTAACATTAAAGCTGCAGTAGGCAGTTTATTTTTGGCATCATTTTTTGGCAAAATTCCATAATATCCTTTCATCAAATTGTAATTCAAGTGTTCTGAGAGAGAACTAGACTTCTGCTCCTCCTCATGGCTCTGTTTTCAGGCTTTAGAAAATCTAGCATGTGACGGGAGACTTTGACCAATCACAGGTCATTTCATTGAGAGAGCGTTCCTATTGGCTGTGCTCCGGTCATGTGACCAGAACTTGGCGTTGCTTCACCAGATTTCACAATGGAAACGGCGTCAGAAACTTTCTCATTTCACAGCTAAACCGTGCACTACAAGATGATTCTGAAAACATCTGAGGAGAGAAATAGACATTAACGTAACAGAATATTGATTCATATTTGATCAGCGCTGCCTAGTTTGACCGTTTGGTCGGAGTTTGTGAGTGATTGACAGCCGGCTCTCATAGACAGCAGCTGGACAGCAGACCTCAGATCAGCTCTTACTGCTTGTTTTCCTTCGGTCTGTGAAATCTTGCAGATGCCATTAGGAGCACCGGAGGACACCAGAGGCACATGATTTTTTTCAGGTTACCTGTTTCATGTACTACTGTGAGGATATAGCGACCGTTTTATAAAAAAATACGTCTTCTCTCTCCCGCGAAGGGCATCCGATCACTTCTGAGTTGTTTTCTCTGAGTCTCTCCGATTACAACAAGGACGTGACGTCATATTTTACACAAGATGGATCTTTTCTAGCCATGACCCTGGCACTCTGCGGTCCAGCCAACAAGCTAAATGCTAAGAATGGAGTGTGTGCATATTGGAAATGCAAGGTTTTCTAATAATCTAATAACAGTCAAATATGTTTTTTTATTTTTTTCATTCAGTCTGGTTCTGTTAACACACAGTTGGATTTTACGTCCCGAAACAATTCATTTCCATGTAATTACTTTTCATTTTGCTTATATTGGCAATTTAATAGTTTTAGTCTCGAAGCTTATTTAAATTGGTCTTAAATTGCCAATAAAATTGGAAACATCTTTTTACAAAGTTATACATTTTGCAGACTGAAAACTGCACACACACAATAGAGAGATGAGAGATGTGAGTAAAGGCAGAAAGAATGACCTGAACCTGAACCACGACTGGTCCCAGTGTACCGAGCCACCAGACACTACTGCTCTGGCTGCTCTGGAATGACAGAATGAAGCCACAGTGTGCATTTCATTAGTCCTCTCTGCCGCTTGTGTGTAAATGTGTGTCTGTGTGTGTGTGTGTGTGCGTGTGTTTGAGAGAGAGAAAGATTTAAAAAGAGAGTGAGAGTGTGTCACAGGTAAAGTTAGGGACACCTGTTTTACAAAAGGCTACGGCAGTGCTTGTAGTGGAAAGAAACAAGTGCTAGTACTCCTCTTATTGACATGTTGGCATGTTATTCACATGTTATTCCTATTTGTTCATTATTTCTTTAAGCATGTTATACTGTGTCAGTCATAACCAGTTGTGGCTTTATTGCTATATCATTATATTTAGGCTATGCATCTTCTATAGTAGGCCTATAATACTCCAATGATATTCACACTGGAATAGGGTTAAGGGGTGTGTTTAGTGTTAATAATTAAAGTGCTTCTCTGTGTTATTTGTAGTATCACTCTATAATATATTACAGGATGTCTATAGGCTGGAATAAACAGCAGCCAGCCAGAAAGGCAGGTATACATGCAGAGCTGAGCTGTGTGAGCTCTTCATTCAGGTTTTAGGAGCTGAGTCCCAGTCTGGATCCTCCTACATATTATACTGAGACACATTCTGAATTTATACAGTGAATACAAGATATTGGGTTTGGGGGTCCTCCTTAAAACTTGATATTTTTCATCGTTTTGGAGCATTATTATTACTAGTTAAACGATTATTTTTATTATTTATCACAGCCTTCGTCTGAATATTTAATTCTTCTGGAAATGTTTGCCCTGTAGACTCATATTCTATACATCACAAGATTCAGAAATAGTTTAAATAATGTGTCATTAATTAAAATTGGTTCACAAATTAAAAAAAAAACCATGATGAACAGTTCTCTAAGGATTTTACAAAAAGGAGGTGAACATTGTATCGATAACTTACACCTTCGTTTGTTCTCATCCTTCATTGTTGACATCCGCCAAATAAACTGTACACACACTGCTACAGCTACATTCACAGCTATAACGCCACCGACAACCTCACAATCACCACCGCCACACACAGACGGTCTGTCGGAAACTCGTTAAAGTGTGTGGCAGCGGCAAGGACGAAGCCACCGGCAATGCTAGAGCTGCTAACGTAGCACAAACACACACACTGTTTGTGTGGGGCACTCGGTTAACGAGAGTCGGTTATCAGTTAAGAACATTTTTCAAAATTAGTATCCCTAGTCATGAAAGAAATAAACTTCGACAAAGAGATACAGGCGCTCATCTACATAGTATCACTTGTTATGCGCACACGTTACACGTCCACAAAACCAGAGGTCAAAAACTGAGATACACAGCAGGAAATCTGTTGAATGTTTTGCATTAACAAACCTGTAACATTGGGCCACTTTCACCGGTTACACAACTTATTAAAGGATAAACAACATCTTAAAGCCACATCAAAAACCGGTATGCAGCTTCAACCATGCACGCTCATCCAGAAACGTCGCCACAATTAAAACCATGCAAATAATACCAATAACAGTGTAGCCTACTACAAAGCAGGAGAGACATTTTATCAAGTTGCATGACTATTGACTGTATATTGACATCATATCAGCAACATTACTACAGTTTCGATGTCTATGTCTGTAGAATATGTTACGGAGATGAAAAAAAGTAAATATTTATTTTTAAATTAACACTTCCTGCTTTCATTTCAAAATAAAAACCCTCAAGCGTTTCTTCTGTGGACAGAATTCCAAAACCGAAGAGAGTAAACCGGTGAGTACAGGCCCACTTTGAGTACCGGGCTACGATGCACTAAGCTGTAGGACCTGTCACTTTTTCTAAGAAATGATCTGAGGAGGGGAATCAGGAGGAAGATGAAATGTTGGCTCTGAAGCATTCTGAGCAGATCTGTGTGTGTGTGCGTGTGTGTTTGTGTGTGTGCGTGTGCACGTGCACATGTGTTTGTGTGTCTGCCAGTGTTTGAAAGTTTCCCCCTCTCCCGGTCACAAGGAACAGACAAACAGGAAAAGACCGAAATAAAAGGCTGGGGGGGACAAAACAACTCGAGAGAAATAAAGACAGTCTCGCGTCTCGGTAAGAGATAGAAGGACGGAGGCAAAGAGACACAGAATTTCAACTGCGGCCATAATATCAGCTGGATATCTAATTTGCTGTTAAGATAAAGACGGATGCCGCCTCGCCTCTGGTGGCGTTCCCCGGACGCAACGAAAGCCAGTGGCTAAATCAAATTAACATCTCCTCTGACTCGACTGGCGACCTGTCCAGGGTGTACCCTGCCTTCGCCCAATGTCGGCTGGGATCGGCTCCAGCCCCCCCGCGACCCCTAACGGGATAAGCGGTTGCAGATGGATGGATGGATGGATGGATCTCCTCTGACTCGGTGTCCCCACAAGCACAAATCAAGGTGCTGAATTGCAAACAGGACCAGAGCAACAGAGCAAATCAATGCCGCCAGGCCCTCGAGTATGTGTCTGTGTGTGTGTGTGTTGTTAAAAGCACTCTCCCCATTTGTTTGTTGCCAAGGAGGCTGCAGAGTCCAAATGAATAGCCAGAGAGACAGAGGTAGGGATAGATAAAAAGGGTTTAAGTGAGGTCCTGGTTAAAATGAGTCTTTCTAAAGGACAGCTGGCAATCTTGAAAAATCATTCTGTCCATACACAAACATGCCACCCACACACACATACAGTCTGACAGTAGTGTTTTATTAAAAAAAATGAGAGACAGCAAAGAGAGGAGAGTAACCGTGCAACATTTGACTGATGGCGAATATGCAGGAGGTTAAATTCAAACTGCTGCAAACAGTGTTTTTAATAATAATACATTTTATTTGTACAGCACCTTTCATACAACAGATGCAGCTCAAAGTGCTCGACAATAAAGACATTACATGCGGTGAGTGCTTCACATGAAAGTGAACATAAAAACATATTAAACTTCTGAAACCCAGTTTTAGAGCTAGAGTGAGGATACTGGTATCATCTGGAACTAGAAAACCTAAAGAATCCATTGGTACCAACCATGTCATGCCAGCTTGCCGAGGAGGCAAAGCTCCAAATTTAGGCAAAATTTTGGTGAAGAAACATTTTCATGGCCATTTTGAAAAAGGGTCACTTGACCTCTGACCTCCAGATATGTGGATGAAAATGGATTCCCACTAGTCTCCCCTTTACAGACATGCCCACTTTATGATAATCACATGCAGTTTTTTGAATGCAGTATAAATGTGTTATTTTCGCCTATTTGAAAATGGTTTATTTGAATATTTCTGCATACTGGGGTCCATAAACAGTCTATGAATTACATAAAGTGGGTATCACTGTAAAGCTGAGACTATTGTGGATCCAATGAGCCCAACTGTATTTATGTGTGATGATGTTGGTCCCCATAGCAGCCATTTCATTGTAGTGAGACCATTTTTTTAAACATGACCTCACTGTATAAAATTACCTGTGTTGACCTCTATGTTAATCACAGCCTCATGAAACTTTACAGCCACCAACTAAAGACCTAGAGCATTCAGAGGAATTCCTAGGTAGATTGAAAATAAGGGGGTTTCTGAGCAGTTTGCAGAACAGAAGCGCTCGCCAGTCATTCACCGAAAAATGCATTCTTGCAGAAATCTGCAAATGTCAAAAGTTCTTGGAACCAAATCACAGCATGGCTTTTTCTATGATGTTCCTCAAGGTCTTGGTGTCTTAATGTGGTATTTTGGTGGAGGGAGTATGTGGTATTATTGGTCAGTTTTATAAAATTTTTGAGTGGTAAAAAATGGTCAAATTTAGCACCAAATCTTTGTAACCAATGGTATCAACTCAAACATTGCTGCAAAAATGTATGAGATATAATAGAGCATGGGGATGGCCATCACTTCATCATGTTCTACACTTTTATACACTTTCACAATGTATTTTAATTAAATAATACATTTTTATTTCTGATTAATGACTGGAACAACTTGACAAAATAATCTTCAGGTTCCCAGCTTTCAGATGATGTACACCACGTCTATGTGACATTTACTGTTGACCTGCTATCTCCCCCTAAAGACCCCTGTATCCCCCTAAACAAGATATAAAAGGGTCTATTGTGGGTCACAGAGGGTTAAAAACATTAAGATAGAAAATAAAACCAGAAAAAAAAATAAAGGAAAAAAATTGAATAAATATAAAGGAAAAAATAAAAGGAAACAAAAATGAGATACAACACATTCAATGTATAATATATAATGGAAGATAAATCCCTTTGAATGATAATGAAATAGAATAAAACGAGATTTTTTTTAACAATAACGCACAATGACATGGTAAAACAGTGGCATGGAAGCGTGCTAGAAACAGCTTTAAATAGTTGTCACATCTGTTGGTGACTGTGGAAGTTGTCTTTGCTTTTATTTTTGTGTGACACAGCGAGAAACCTCTTTTTGAAGTTGCTGCCATATAATCTGTGTCTATACTTTCTCTAATTGTTTGCTGCAGACGCGAGGAAACAGGAAGATGAAAGAGGGGAGAGGAAGAGAAGAAGTTACTGGAGTTTCTTCTAAGAAATATTATGTAAATAAACTGAATACTGACCAAGTTAATAAGGCTGACAGTATTAGGGCCTTCTTTTCTCAAATGTAACATGCTCCAGTCAGTTTTTATCCACCTCTGCTTTGACAGATGATGTAGTTTGAATTAGGGCTGTCAACCGATTAAAATATGTAAACGTGATTAATCGCAAATTAATCACATTTTTTATCTGCTCAAAATATACCTTAAAGGGAGATTTGTCAAGTAAATCATTTAACAACACAGAACAATGACAGATATTGTCCAGAAACCCTCACAGGTACTGCATTTAGCATAAAACAATATGCTCAAATCATAACATGTCAAACTGCAGCCCAACAGGCAACAACAGCTGTCAGTGTGTCAGTGTGCTGACTTGACTATGACTTGCCCCAAATTGCATGTGATTATCATAAAGTGGGCATGTCTGTAAAGGGGAGACTCGTGGGTACCCATAGAACCCATTTACATTCACATATCTTGAGGTCAGAGGTCAAGGGACCCCTTTGAAAATGGCTATGCCAAATTTTTGTGTCAGTCTTGAGCATTATTTAGCCTTCTTTGCGACAAGCTAATATGATACGGTTGGTACCAGCCTCCACAGTAGCTTTAAAGGTACCATATTGTAAAAAGTGAGATTTTCATGTCTTTTATATTATGAAGCAGGTTTCAGTGAAATATAAATACTGTTAAACTATCAAAACACTCAATCCACGGAGAAATACACACAGCTCGTATACAGAAACTGTGCGTTTGAAACATGCCGTTAGGATTTCTGTCCATTTGTGATGTCAAAAATCTACAATATTTAGACCATTTCACAGTTTTAAACGTAAACATACTAAATGTATCCCAGTTTATTTTCTGTTGCAGTGTATGTAAATAACATCAGCTGTTTCCCAGCAACGCAATTCCGTTGCCATTCCGTTGAAATGTGCTAAATCGGAGCGTTTCAGACAGAGGGTGAATACATGTATATTCAGACAGACAGTATGAGAAAAATTATGTGTTTTTTTAACATTAAAGCATGTAAACATGTTCTAGTAGAAACAGGAAATGCATTCAGTCCCTTAGTTATGCTGCGTTCACACCAAATACAAAGCACATTTTTGCCTTGTGTTACTCGCGCAAGTTTGACTGCGGGATCAGGAGGAGGGGCTTACCTCCAGCAAGATACCAGCATCTTTTCATCAACCATGGCCAAAATAACCAACACTGCTGCATTGTACCTGTTGAGGAAGTCCCAGTTACATCGGAAAACAGAATTCCTTGCTGTCTTACTACAGCGGTATGAACTCAAAATAAACAGCATTTGCTGTGATTTAATTGCAATAAACGGGTGGATGGGTGGGTCAAAAAACACAGGACTTTCGCCACGAGATCGGTGTTCATGTCCCGTGTGAAATAACAAGTCAAAGTTGATTAATTTGTCACGTAACTTCCGTAATTAAGTTACAGCACTTCCGGTGTTATTTAAACCCAAACCGCCATCTTTTACTAAGTACTTTTGTTTGCTTAGCCTAACCAAGCCGATATTTTCCTTAACCTAGCTAAGTAGTTTTGTTGCCTAAGCCTAACCAAGTCGATCTATTCCTAAACCTAGCTAAGTAATTTTGTTGGCTAAGCCTAACCAAGTCGATCTTTTCCTTAACCTAGCTAAGTAGTTTTGTTGCCTAAGCCTAACCAAGTTGATCTATTCCTAAACTTAGCTAAGTAGTTTTGTTGGCTAAGCCTAACCAAGTCGATATTTTCCTTAACCTAAATGAGTAGTTTTATTTTGAAAAGACTGGAGTGTGAAATTGACACGTGTCATGTGTTGCTGGACATTTGTGGGAAAAAAAAGAAAAATAAGTTGTTGAAAGTCGTCCTGAGCGTCACGAAAAAAATGGGAAATTTGTGTCTATATACACAGATCAAATAGATTAAATTTTGGGACTATTTCATGAATTGCTGTGAGCCTGTTGTGGATACAGTTGAAATATCCAGAAAAAGCTATTAAATGAACCTTGAGCTGGGATTATTGTCAGACTAATATTAACAAGGTGGAGAATTAACTTTCATGTTTGACTAATTTCTTTTAGTTTTGGGGACTTTTGCACTCAAACAAAACCACCAATGTTGTTGTTTTTCTGTTCAGGACAAACATACCAGGCAGTAACTCACGGAAATGAACAATAAAAAGAGCAAATATTTTTCATGTTCTAATGATAATTGCACCTGCCTGAGGTTGTCTATAAATTAGTCATGCCATAAACAGTGACGGACACATTTTTAGAGTTTCTCTGAAATATTTGCCCAATTACAACTCCCGTAAATGTCAAACCTGCTCCCCTTCCATCTGCATGAATCTCCACCACATTAGCCGGTGTATTCAATTGTAACCAAGAGCATTTTACTGTTATCAACTTTAGTAAGAAATTTCACCAACAATAGCTGACATTTAAAAACAATAACAAATCACATAATGCTAATCAAATCCTTTTTGTGA
The DNA here is from genome assembly GCF_043250625.1 of Sebastes fasciatus. NCBI lineage: Eukaryota > Metazoa > Chordata > Actinopteri > Perciformes > Sebastidae > Sebastes > Sebastes fasciatus. The sequence continues at coordinate 3,927,260 of NC_133804.1, forward strand.
TGCAGTTCCAGTCTGCAATATGGAGGCTTATCTATTCACTTCAACTGTGGGGAAACACATTTACGTAACTCTTGTTTTTTATTTTCGGTGGCATTTCAAGAGCTTGCTGAAAATTCCCCTGACAGCTGGACGGAAACATAACTAGTGACGGAGAGGGGGACAGTCAGTGTGTTTCATTTTCAACCCTGCCTTGTTCATTTAGCACTAGGATGCCTTAGTCTTTATTCCATCTCTGCTCTGTCACAGCTTGTCCCTGCAGTTTCCGTCAGCGCCAAGTTCATCATCGGGACTGGGCTGAAATGAGAACTGTATAAAAAATAAAGTTTCTCCTGGCACGGACCCAAGACAGGGGCAAAACGGGGACAGCAGACGGAAATATTAGTCACCAGAGGGGAAAAAAATACATCCAGAAGTGTTTGGGGATGAAGGAAAGAAAGTTTTTTCTCTGACTGATGATGTGGATTCTTTGAAATTTGAACTGGCTTTTAACATTTGGAAGGGTCCAGAGCAGGGGTGCACACACTTTTTCAGCATGCGAGCTACTTATAAAATGACCAAGTCAAAATGATCTACCTACTATAAAAATGCAAAACATATATTTATTTATAAATATATTGAGTATTCTTTATATGTACAATATATGTTGGTGTACCTTGCATAACTGCATGAACCCATATTGTACAATATAACTGTACATTTTTTGTCATTACCTTACTCTGATGACTTGCACTGAATGGAATCAGCCAGGGATGCATAGTCCGGACAGTAGCTGCTGATAGCCAGCCTCAAGCACACTTCCAAATGATCATCAGTCAAGGTGGAACGGTATTTGGACTTAATAATCTTCATGTGGGAAAAGGCTGACTCGCATAAATAAGTGGAGCCGAATAATGCAGTCAAGGAGGTAGCACATTTCCTCATGTTGGGGTACTTTTCCTCTGTGAGTAAGTTCCAGAACTGTCCATGAGCCCTGGACTTAAGCTGAATGTCAGCTTGTAGTGTCAAAATCTCATCCTCCACTCCAGATGAGTTCAGGTGAAACAGTGTTGCAATTTGTTGGCTGACGTCTATTTAAAAAAAAAAAAAAAAAAATTTTTTTTTTTTTTAAAAATGCCATGCGATCTACCCACACTACCTTCGCGATCGACCGGTAGATCGCGATCGACGTATTGGGCACCCCTGGTCCAGAGGATATTCAGGCGTGTTAGGGAAGGAGACAAAATTGATAACAACAGCCTGTGATGTGTGTGTTTAATCAATATGAATAATATAGTTCACGATAGAATATAATCTTAAATAGAGGTTCTACTTGCCCTTGTTCACAGGGAGGTTTGAGGTCAACATCAGGACATGACACTGAAGCACAATTCCAATCCGGTCCCTAAACCCTCCCGCTCCGTGACGGACTGAACTCTGGTTGTAGTCACACTCCCTCAATGAAGCACCCTTCTTTATGGTGGAGGGTATATTGCACTAATTATTACAGGCTACTGTTAAGTCAACAAATTATTGGGTTATAACTGCTGATAGGGGTAACATATATTAATTATTTGTTGTTTATGTATAAATATACAACACTTTACAATCGAATGAACATGTCTATCGTTTTCTAGACTGGACAAGGGTAAATTTGATCCTCAATACTATCTATTAACTTTAAGTTGTTGACGTCTGTATGATGATAAAGTAGAATAAATTAAATGTCTGTCTTAGTTTGAGCTGTTTACGAGTAAATGTTTGTAACGGTAGACGCACGGAACTGACATTGGAGTGTGTTCCGTGACGAACACAAGACGGTGTTGCAAGTCGTCAATAAGGGCGGCTGGTTAAAGCTGAAGTTTGGAGCAAATACGGTTAAAAAAAGTTATTTTTATATAACGGTCGCTATATTGTGACAGTAGTACATGAAACAGGTAACCTGAAAAAATCATGTGCCTCTGTGTCCTCCGGTGCTCCTAACGGCATCTGCAAGATTTCACAGACCGGCGGAAAACAAGCAGTAAGAGCTGATCTGAGGTCTGCTGTCCATCTGCTGTCTATGAGAGCCGGCTGTCAATCACTCGCAAACTCTGACCAAACGGTCAAGCTAGGCAGCGCTGATCAAATATGAATCAATATTCTGTTACGTTAATGCCTATTTCTCGCCTCAGATGTTTTCAGAATCATCTTGTAGTGCACGGTTTAGCTGTAAAATGAGAAAGTTTGTGACGCCGCTGCCATTGTGAAATCTAGAGAAGGAACGCCAAGCTCCGGTCACATGACCGGAGCACAGCCAATAGGAACGCTCTCTCAATGAAATGACCTGTGATTGGTCAAAGTCTCCCTTCACGGGGTAGATGTTCTAAAGCCTGAAAACAGAGCCATGAGGAGGAGCAGAAGTTTAGTTTTCTCTCAGAACACTTGAATTACAATATGCTGAAAGGAATTTTTGCCGAATGATGCCAAAAAGGCGGCATGGATGTAGACTCGCTGTTAGAGAGTTTTATAACCCATTTCCACTCCCCCAATTGGTTTTGAATGGCACTTAATACAGCAGACCCTCCACATGAACACGAAAAACGGAGTGGAAGTGGGTAGGGAGAGGGTAATAGGATTAGAATTGTGCCAAAATAACAATGAATGCTTGAACTCAGAGATTTGCTTGAAGTTCAGCTCCTTTAAAGCTTTGTTTTACAAATGAAAGTAATGTAGAAATCCCAGACAATCTTCTCAAAAATATTCACACACTGTGTATTATATCACATACACACTTAAAAATACATGCATGCACAATGTTTATCACATAAAATATTATATAAAAGTTACATTTGAATAAGAAAGCACAAATTATCAAGGCAACATGATGCAATAGATTTCAACTTCCGTTGTTGACTTTACTAAGATTTACAAGTTGAGACACAAGTTGTGCCAACAATCTTCCTGTTCACCTAATTATGATATTCCCTGTGAGGCTGTGAAATGCCTTGCTTCAATGCATTTCTACCTTCAACAAACAGATATTCTTGTTGAATATGATTCTTGCTTCAGTGAGATGCCTTTGCCTTTAAGAAATCAAGGGGAATTTATGTTGCTGTAGTTTAATTTAGAGTTCTACCAACTTGGATCTTCTTGTTCACCTAATTATGATATTCCTGTGAGGCTAACAATGTAATTTTAGCTTCAATGTATTTTGAATTCATAAAAGAAGACTACCAGAAAATTATCTTCAAAGAGTCTCTATTTGAGGGTAAGGGTAAGGGTTAGGGTTATGGTTAGGGTTACATGGACCAAGAAGATGTAAAAAAGACCTTAAAGGACCTTTACAACTGTGAAACAAGACTTTTTCACATGAAGTGACTATCCACGACAAAAAAAAGGATTCTCTGGGGCTTCCATAAATGTTGTGAATCTCTTTTTCAGAGGAACAATGCCAATGAAAATTAAATTATGATTCTTTGTACAGGTGCACACGGCAATTCCCAGATTCAACACGCGTTTTAATCAAAGTCAACGTAGGGAGGAGTTCGGGGTAGATGGATGGGTCGAACACATGCAGGACTTTCTCCGAGGAGACTGGTGTCCGTGTCGCCTTTACCGCCTCGTTGTGTATACCCGCGCTCATGCGACCGTGGTGTAGCTCGTTTATAGCCTAACGTTAGCTTTTTACTTCTGGCTGTCGCATTTACACTTCAAAAATCATAAAAGTGGTGTTCATTTGTGGAGATTATTTTGCTGAACAAAACGTGTACGTATCAAAAACGTGTGTTTGCCACAGGGCTTATTTTCTGCAAGAATACAAAATCCAATGGAAAAATCCCATTGGATTTTTGTCGAGGGAATTCAGGGTGATGCTAACTTCCTGGTTGGCCTACAAAAATACGTCATCTCTGGAGCACTCTAATAGGTCATGGTCATTTCACGTATTTCTGCAAGATCGTGTTGTCAATGTTCATGGCAATACCGAAGGCCAATGAGGTATGCAAAGGCAGTCATGCAGCACACAACAGCCATGTCTCGCACATTTGGTGATATGACGGCAACATCATCTTCAAGGACGTTGAGGATGGCAACAGACACCTCTGAGCACTCTTTCTTCAGGGTCAGTATCTTGAGGAAATGTAACAGATGCATGATTGACTGTTTGGGAAAAACTAAAAGATGAAATACAATTGCTACTGATTCTAACTGTAACTTTAGTGCCATGCTACTGATTCTTGCCATTCAGCTTGTGGAAGTTTTAAAAAGGAAATGTTAAAATTGTGACTCAACAGCAGCGCCTCTTTCCAGAAACAATGACACGGTTGCGACCACCCACCAACCTAGTTGTGATGAGTTTTGTTAAGAAGTATTTTCTGCTCAAAGAACACCAGCCAACAATGGTCCCTCGGCAGAAAAAATGGAGTGATAGCCATAGAAAACTCATAAATCCTCACAAAGTTGCAGAGATTTAAGGATTGCTCATTGTCAGATTAACTTTACACACATTAGAAAACTTCATCACTTTAATGATGTATGTTTGTGACTTTGACCCTGTATTAGTAATACTGTGTCATTAATTACCCCTACTACAATTAGATTCATTTATAGAGACCTGACAACTGCACATAATGTATTTGCATCTTTAACCGAACATCAATTCTTGTATGGAGAGCACTGTCCTTTCCTGTCTTAGCTCTGATTGATGTTTAATTTTAGCCTCTTTTTAGTTAAATATTATTACACAGTCACTTTAAATCAAAATATGACCTCCCCCCCAACAGTTTATAAATCTATTTCTTTTCTTGGTTTATAATTATCAGACTCAGTCTCTTCTTCTTCAAGTCGTCCTGTACAGTTTTCTGTACAGTGCTAACAGGCATTGCTAGTCAGCAGACTTTCCATGAACAGAAACAAATAGGCTAAAATATGGAGATGTATATATTTTAAGTTCAACATTTAAAACATTCAGAGAGGTTTGTCCTTAATACGTTTTTACCAGTTTTCACCTGATTTGTTGGGCAACGCAGGATCAAGCCTGACTGATGTTCCACCGGTGTTATTTTTAACCTCATGATCGAATATTGAAGCCACAGATTGAAATAGAGGGAAACTGATGAGCTGAAGTTAGGGACTGTCTCAAAAGGACATACAAGATGGCCAAGCATAGACTGTAGGCCTATATAAGAAGTGGATGTAGTCCCCGTTGACGTCACCCATTGGTTTGTGGACCGCTGTTTTGAAGCCTCATGTTGGATGTCGTATCTTGGTTTTTGGCCGACACCATCTTGGTTATTTGGAACCAGAAGTTACACAAGAGGGTGGAGCTAAGTACAACCGAATGCTGAATAAGACATTTTTAGGCGACCAATGTTACAATTAACATTCATGAACTGAAAACACACTGTGAGGGTTAAAGTTGTAAGACAAAAACACGGACAACACCCAGACCGGACAACGCCATGGTAGCGATCTGTCAATCACAAGGTAGCCCCGCCCTAAAGCATCCCCTGCTTTATGGTCTATTTGACTCTAAATGGGACTATAATTTACTAAATGAACATCATACTGTATTGAAGTAGACTTGAAACTAGCGATTGAGACCATACACTCATGTTTACAATGTTTACTGAGGTGATAAATCAGGTAATAAGAAAATGACAAATGTCATTTTCTCATCGACTTCTATAAAATTTGACTTCATTTTGCAACTAGAGGAGTCGCATTGGCTTCACTTTTCAGACCGTTTCAGTCGTTCACCTCCGGTGTGTCTGAAAACATTCCTGCTGCCGTCCCACCATTTACCTATGAGCCACGGCGACCTGTGACAGTTGCGTCACGGACTGTGAGCCCTCATTTGCAACCGAATAAGTTTGCCCTGCCCCGTTTGTTAGCGACCCTGTTCCGACCCACCTCTCGACCTGGGTCACAAAGGCGAGTTGATGAACAACCAACCCTGGTTGAGTCCTCACTGTGAAAGGGGTATATGAGCAAATGAGCCTACTTCTCACTTGATATATTACCTCAGTAAACATTGTAAACATGAGTTTATGGTCTCGATCGCTAGTTTCAAGTCTTCTTCAATACAGCATGATGTTCATTTAGTAAATTATGGTCCCATTTAGAGTCACATAGACCATAAAGCAAGGGATGCTTTAGGGCTTGGCTACCTTGTGATTGACAGGTCGTTACCACGGCATTGTCCGGTCTGGGAGTTGTCCGTGTTTTTGTCTTACAACTGTATCCCTTTAACAGTGTGTTTTCAGTTCATGAAAGTTTATAACGAAATGTAACAATTTTTGCCATAAAAATGTCTTATTCAGCGTTTGGTTGTACTTAGCTCCAGCCTCTCCTGTCACTTCTGGTTGCAAGATGGCAACGGCCAAAATGTCGATCTCGAGCAAGCCCCCAGGAAGTGTGCCGGTCGTCGATCCCGACTTTTGTAGTGGCAAAACGGCGGTACTGCAAAGTCCGTGTCCGTCACGTGATGCCGTTGGGCCCAAAAAGACTTTTTCCCGTAGACTTACATTGGGAAAGAGACGTCTGTAACTCTCAAAAAAAAAATTGTTTTTGTTTTTCGTAACCTAGTCATGTGACCGAGCGGACGCTACTCCGCCAATCATCTCGGACGCTACTCTGACAAAATCCGGGTACTTTTCCAGATGGAAGTCGAGCCATTTAGGCTTCATGCGCCAATGAGCAACTCTCATAGGAATGAACGGTGCCCCGCCTCCAACGCTGTATCCAGTTCTCTTAAAGGTCTCATATTATGCTCATTTCCAGGTTCATAGATGTATTTTAATGTTGCAATAGAACATTTTTACATGCTGCAATGTTCAAAAAACCCTTTATTGTTCTCATACTGCAGCCTGAGTCTGCCTCTGTCTGAAAACCCCTGATTCACAGCCTGTCTCCTCCCACTCTGCTCTGATTGGTCAGCGTTTTCTGTCAATCAAACGTCCTCAACAACAACAGCGTCACTCTCTCCCGCCCCCCTCACAGTCTGAGAGCAGGGAGAGAGAAGCAGAAGAGTAAAATAAACTACTTTAAAGTTCATAAACCAGAAACTTCACCCAGCGCACGTTACCGGAGGAATCTGATCAGAAATCGGCGACACATGATGAACATCTGCGGTCCAGATTCCAGGTTTTCCTGACGTTTTATGTTTACCTCATGCATCAACTCTGTAAACCGTAAACATACACTCTGTTTTACGTCTGTCTTTACAGATCCATCTGTGAGAAATGACCGACAGAATCATCCCAGAGGAGAAAACATTAGCAGTGAGCAGATAGTTGTTTACATGGAGAAACAGAGCTAACCCGTTAGCATGTAGCTACATGCTAACGGGTTAGCTACATGCTACCGCTATGAGACGGTGTGTAACCACAGCGATCATCAGGGTGGAAAATAGAAGATGTGAAACAGTAGTCAGTTCATTATTTCTGCTAAAAGACACCTGATAAATGTATGGAAGATCAGAGTAATGGTATATTATTTACAGTAGTAGCTGTCTCTGTGTTACCATGACTACAGACCACCGGAGCTTAGCTTACCATAGTTTACCAGAGCTGAAGACTTTCTCCTGTACCATGTTAACATAACTAACTAACAGGTGAGATGATTACAAATGCTGTGAATAATTAATATTGTCATCTGTCAACTCAAATAAAGTTTGACTGTGAAACAGAAATGTGTTGTGTTGCTTACAGTCACTATTTACTACCTGTACTCTTCTACATGCATGACATCAAATATATATAATATATAAATATCAGCTGTTTAAACATTGTAATTACATAAAGCCTTTGTGAAAGAACATGTTATATTTAGATGATGGGAGTACATGAAGCCTGTTCTGCTGGTTCTTGCAGACTAACAGTAGGAGCTACTTTGCTCAAGTTCGGTTGAGGAGGAGAGACAGTGACGCGCTGTGGGCCGGGGTCAGCTACTGAAGGTTCTCTCTGGTTCGACCAGGAAACCCTTACATGGCTTGCATTCTCTAATGACGTCAGAAGAGAAGGAAAAAAAGAGAAGTGATTTTCTACACCCATTTCCAGACAAACGGAGCAGGAGAAAAAGAGAGAGGATGGTCTTTTATGATACTATGGTGACTTGTAGACACACTGGGGACAGATATTGATGTTTAAAAGACATGGAAAAGTGCATTTTGCATAATAGGTGACCTTTAATACATCCATGATTCAGAACGGCATTCCACAAACCAATGGGTGACGTCATGGTGACTACGTCCACCTCTCGTATATACAGTCTACGGGTGCAGCCCTAAAATAAACAGCTGAACAGACCTTCATCAAATGCATCTTATGTAACTGTGTTTAATGAAGGTTGCCAGGAGACCACAATGTTTCCCTTTTCATTTTTTTATTATATATCCATCCTAGTCTTTCACCACTTTTGATCTGATTGTCTTTGTGCACAGAGCAGACAAGCCGGTCTTTTTCCATCTTTGGCACACACACACACACACACACACACACAAACAGAAGTGAATGTCGACCAGCTGGATCTGCTTTCAATAGGTATCCTTATCAACTGAATGCATCATCATAGCTCTGTGAACTATGCCACTCAGAGAAGTGTTTGATATCAAGGGAAACTCTCTTTATTTGCCTCTCTCTCTCTCTCTCTCTCTCTCTCTCTCTCTGTGTGTGTGTGTGTGTGTGTCTCCCTCACACACTAACGCACACAATTATTCCCTGAAGACATTTTCTAAAGAGTTTGGTTCTTTCTCAAAGAGGTTTCAAAGAGCTTCTCTTTGAATGTCTGATGTCTGGGGAAAAGCTCTGGAAGTTTGGAAATCACAACCAAGAAACTTCAAAACCACTGCGTAGTGTTGACACACGCACAAACACACACTGTGACATAGCCTGCACATCCATCCCACACAATTATTCTCTCTCAGATAAGACTTAATCTGGGTTCACAAACAGATGTTCTGTCTATTTTTTTCCGGCTGGAGATTCAAACTGAGAACATTTAGTTTGCACTCAGACAGATATCAATTATCAACCCGCCGGTAGTCGTCAACAAGAGAGTCCTGTGGTGTCAGTTTGAAGTCAGTCTACAGTCAGTGTTGTTCCATCCCACTGGATAAAACTGAGACCAATTTCAATATGAGTATTGTTTTAGATTTTTTTGCAAACTCAAAATGAGTTTCAAAAATGTTTTGACCCTCAATAGACCAGTTTTGGTCTTTTCTAGGGAGAGGGAGAGGGGGGGGGGGGGCCAGGAGGTCTTTAGGGGGAGATAGCAGGTCAACAGTAGAAGTGGTGTACATCATTTGAAAGCTGGGAACCTGAAGATTAATTTCAGATGCAGCTCAGCACTGTGTGTTAAATTGTTCTAGTCATAAATCATAATTAATTAATTAAAATATTTTTTGGCATCAAAACCACTGCATAAACCACTTTATAAACTTTTTTTGTTGCAAAAACGATTTGTATGATTGGCAACTTTGTCAAACTCTAAGGAGGCCTCCGTTCCACTGTTCAGGAAACTGAACATTCTTTCAGTTTATGACATAAATATTCATCAGATATGTGTGTTTATATATAAATACATGTTCTTGCCTTCTTCTTTACCATCATCGTTTAAAAATATTCCCATAATACTAGACAGGTTATTCATCCTCACCTGCCTTTTTACAAAACAAAACATGGCCAGTACTCCCTCCGATATCGTAGTGCACAAACGTGGAACACCAAATACATGTTATCAAGAGCTCGTTATCCTTAGAACATTTTAAAAGGAAATTATCATCTCATCTAATTCATGATGTCTAATTATCTTTTGATATGTTTAGATATATTTTCTTTTTTTGTGTACTGTTTTTTGCATGTATTTCACTGTTTTTTTTTATTGTTTTCCACTGTTTGGTTAGTTTTTTTCTGCACATTTTGTGTGCTTCTTGTTGTTGTTTAACTTTTGTTGTATTTTTAAAATTATGTTAGTTTAGATCTTTATTCCTTTTTTGTTATTTATTTATTTTATTTCTCCTGTTGTTTGTTATATATTACTTTTTTTTCTCCTGGGGTTGGGGGGAGGTCCTTTGTATAAGCCTGTGGCTTCTTGACCTCTCCTGACACATTTCTTGTTTTTTTTTCATTGACTGGATTTTGTGCAGTTTTATGTATGTGCAAATAAATAAAAAAAAGAAAGAAGAAGAAATAGTTAGGTTTAGTAAAGAACTACATGGTTGGGCTTAAAACTACTACATTTGTACAGTGAACATGACACTGAATGAACAGCTGATTGTAATGTGAAAGTGAAACAGCGGTCTCCTGGATGCAACTCTTGTGTTAGTTTGAACCATCCATCCTGTGTAGGCTCAGACTCTGACTGATATCAGAACTCAAGAACTCCAGTTCTTTCTGTTATTTCCTCCTATTTCATTTTCTTCCTCATGTTTTGTTGGTTTATAATGTAGATTCACAGAGCCCGGGGATAAGCACACATTCCTTGCTTGAGTTGAAACATTTTCAGCTTGCTCGAATTTGTCTTAACTCAATTTGCACTGCCGAGAGTGAATGCAGATGTATTTGTGCCCACTCACACCTTTGTATTGACTTTATAAGCAGTTACATGTGTTTAAAATTTGCTTCACATATTGTTTGAACGCCTTAAAAGTCAGGATATCTCAGCCTCTGCTGCATTGATTTTAGACCACTCCACTAACTTTGTGGAGGTGCTCCTTTAAAACTCAGGATTATGTAACATGAGCACACAACAAGTCAGCAGCAATCTTGTTGAATCTTGTCTGATTCCTAAGACAAAATTATATCTTGACTTAAAAAACATGAGAAAAATTCAAGATATAAAAGACTGCTGTACTAGCTAGATAAAAAGTCAACAGTAGATGTCACAGAGAAGTGGTGTACACCATCTGAAAGCTGGAAACCTGAAGAAAACTTTAAGATGCAGCTCAGCACTGTGTGTCAAGTCGTTCTAGTCATTAATAAGAAATAAATATGAATGAATACATGAATTAATCAATTAAAATAATTTGTAAAAGAGTATAAGAGCTAAGAACATGATGACATAAGTATGAGATCGATGGGTCGATACCATTTGCTACAAAGTTTTGGTGCTAAATTTGACAATTTTTTACCAATAATTCAATAATACCTCATACTCCCTCCACCAAAATACCACATTAAGACACCAAGACCGTGACGAACACCATAGGAAAAGCCATGCTGTGATTTGGTTCCAAGAACTTTTGACATTTGGAGATTTCTGCAAGAATTGCATTTTTCGGTGATTGGATGGGGAGCACTTCTGTTTTGTAAACTGCTCAGAAACCCCCTTATTGTCAATCTAGCTAGGAAAGCCATCCATCCTCTGAATGCTCTAAGTCTTTAGTTTGTGGTTGTAAAGTTTCATGAGGCTGTGATTATCCTAGAGGTCACCACAGGTCATTTAATACAGTGAGGTCAAGTTTCACATGAATACAGTTGGGCTCATTGGATCCACAAGAGTCTCAGCTTTACAGTGATTTATGTAATTTATGTAATTCAAGACTGTTTAGGGACCCCAGTATGCAGAAATATTCATATAAACCATTTAAAAAAAAAAATAACAAATTTATACTGCATTCAAAAACTGCATGTGATTATCATAAAGTGGTCATGTCTGTAAAGGGGAGACTCGTGGGTACCCATAGAACCCATTTTCATTCACATATCTTGAGGTCAGAGGCCAAGGGACCCCTTTGAAGTCTCTCGCCAAAGTTTTGTGTAATTTGGTAGCATTATTTAGCTTTCTTCCCAACAAGCTAGCATGACACGGTTGGTACCAATGGATTCCTCCTTTAGTTTCACATAGTGCCAGGATCTTTACTCTGGACAGAATAGTGGCTGGGCCTGCTGGTGGGCCTTCTGAGTGTTAAGGGGTTAATAAAAGCAGAATGCTGTAATACATATAAATAATAATATAAAATAAAAATAATTGCCACAGTACAAATGGTGCTTCATGCACTCAACTTACAACAGCCTTTTTTAATAAAAGCCTTTTGTTCATGTTGAGAGTTTAGATGAGAAGATCGACACTCCTGGGTCTGTAATATGAAGCTACAGTCGGTTAGTTTAGCTTAGCACAAAGACGGGGAAACTAGCATCGCTCTGCTGGGCTGTTTGTGGTTTTGTTGGACAGAGCCACGCTGTTTCCCCCGGTTTCCAATTTTTATGCTAAGCTAAGCTAACCAGCTGCTAGCTGTAGCTAGGCTACAGCTTAAAGGTCCCATATTATAAAAAGTGAGATTTTCATGTTTTTTTTATTATGAAGCTGGCTTAAGTCCTTTATAAATACTGTGAAAGTATCAAAATGCTCAATCCACAGGGAAATACACATAGCCCGTATTCAGAAACTCTGCATTTGAAACAAGCTGTCAAGATTTTTGTCCATTTGTGATGTCACAAATATACAATATTTAGACCATTATACAGTTTTAAATATAAAAAATCTAAATGTGTCCCAGTTTATTCCTGGTTTCAGTGTATGTAAATAACATCTACTGACAGGAAGTACACATGGACCCAAGCTGTTGCCTAGCAACACAATTCCGTCGCAATTCTATCGAAATGTGCTAAAACGGAGCGTTTCAGACAGAGGGTAAATACAGGTATATTCAGGCCGACAGTATGAGGAAAATAAAGTTTTTTTTAAACATTACAGCATGTAAACATGTTCTAGTAGAAACACAAAATACAAGTATGAACCTGAAATTTAGCAAAATATGGGACCTTTAAAATAAACTAGTACTAAGCAAGTGTTTTCCACTTGTATTCATGTTGCGCTGCCCTCTGACACACCTGTCACACAACCAGATGCACAGATATGCACAGAGATATTTTTCAGTATTTTGAAAGAAAACAATATGTCACTTCCACACATCATTTTACTGACGGAGAAGCTGACAGCTCCAATGAATTTTGAGGACGGACCGGGACGATCTAAACATGCTGTGCGTGTGTGTGTGTGCGTGTTTGTTTGTGGGTTTCAGAGAGAAAAGAAAGCGTGTGCAAAAATCTCCCCCAAGACTCTCTTGGCTTTATTAGGGCCAAGTGATTATGCCATAAAAATCACGTAATTAAACCCCAAAACACACACACACACAGCACAGGGACCGAGGGATTGCGAGTGTGTGTTTGAGTGAAACAGAAGTAGAGAGCGTGTTTATGTGTGCGTGTCCCCTGTGTGCTAGTTATGGCTGCCTTCCAGTGGCAGCCACTCTCATTGGGTCCTGAGGGGCTCAAACACACACACATGTACACACACAAACACACACGCAAGAACACACACAAACACACTTTCTCTCTATTTAAACCAGCAGGACAATGGAGCCAGAGCTTCCAGCTCCATCAAACACATGGTCTACACGGGAAGCCAAGGAGGGATTGAAGTCTTGTTTATTGAAGCCTGTGGAAAGCAAGGATCTATTGTTAGACAGCCAGGTATTCTTTCATTCTCATCCATCCATCCTTCAGCCGCCATACACACACACTCTCGGGATATTTCAGTGTCGGCCCATCTGGGTGGCTTCTTTGAGACAATGCACTATTGTGTTACTTTTCAAAATATTAAAGTCACACGAAGATATAAATAAATATTGTCTTCCCCCATTCTCTATGAATGATGAAGGGATTCAACCTCCATCCTCTTCATAAAAGCTTATTTCATTCTTTTCATTTCCATCTGGCCTACAGGAAGTGATAAATGTAATATATTCTATTCATTTCCTTTGCAATAAGGGGAAGATTAAATGGGCAGTAATAGCCTTAATGAAAAGTATTTAACTTTTCAAGATGTAAGTTACAGTAAATCTTCACCAGACCAATGTGCCACTGAGTTGTTCCCCTCTAATCCTGACTAGAGCTCTGTACAACAACTGAGTGTTTGAGCTTTGGATACTTTACTTTGTAAAGTAGTCCTTGAGGAGGCTGAACAGAGCAGCGGAGTAAACAGAGAAGTGGATGAACATGAACTCCTTGTGCACTCATAGTGGGACAACATAAGACTACAAAGAGGGGAATAGAGACTGAAGACGTTTACTCATGTGAACTCCGAACAATGGGCCTCATGCAAAAACATTTTCGTGTTCTTGTCTTAAAGGTCCCATATTATAAAAAAGTGAGATTTCCACGTTTTTTATTATTATAAAGCAGGCTTAAGCCCTATATAAATACTGTGAAAGTATCGAAATCCACAAGGAAATACACACAGACCGTATTCAGAAACTCTGCATTTGAAACAAGCTGTCAGGATTTCTGTCCATTTGTGATGTCACAAATATACAATATTTAGACCCTTTACACAGTTTTAAACATAAACATTCTAAATGTGTCCCAGTTTATTCCTGGTTGCAGGAAGTACACATGGACCCAAGCTGTTGCCTAGCAACGCAATTCTGTTGCAATTCCGTCGAAATGCGCTAAAACGGAGCGTTTCAGACAGAGGGTAAATACAGGCATATTCAGGCCGACAGTATGAGGAAAATAAAGGTTTTTTCGAACATTACAGCATGTAAACATGTAATTTGTGTTTCTACTAGAACAAGTATGAACCTGAAAATGAGCATGATATGGGACCTTTAACGTTCTTTTACTTTTCTTCATAACGTGGGCTCGTAGGAGTGTGCAGGGGCGGCTTAATATTACTTGAGGCCCCGGGGCTACGGACGTTTTGTAGGGCCGCCACTCCCTTCACAATATGCCACGTCAACTTTAATTCAGAACCCCCAGTTAATGGACAGCGGCAAATATTAGATGGAGCGCCCTCCTCATCAGTAAACAGAATATGAAAGTCATCATTATAAAACAATACGTCAACTATATGACAGGACAAAGCTGGATTATTGTAGGTCTGTGGCAACACCAGAAGATCAGTCGATATTAACTTGGGGTGGGGGTTGAAGATTTAAAGGTTTTTTACCTAAAACTATGCAACTTTACATCATTTTGGACCATTATTATTAATACTTTAGATATTGCCCAAAAAGCTTACAAATAAAACTTGCTATAATAATTATTTGATCATTTACACATATCTCAGCCCCCCCACTCTATCAGGTGAGCTACCAGGGCCCCCCTTTAATACTGTTTCATTAATGATATTTATTCTAGCCTATAGCCTAGACCCTGGGTCCCCAGCTCCAGACCTCCAGACCCCCTACTGTAACACACCTGAACCAGCTGATTCCCAGCCCTGATCCAACAGTAAGGGCTTCTGAGTTGCATCAGGTGTATTCAAAACACTACTTGATGAGTATGTTATTAACTACTCGGGTCCAATAATCTGACGATGACAGCGGTGCGTACAGTAGATGTGCTACCGTGAAAACACTTGCATGTTATGAATTCACAGTGTATAGAAAATTAACATTCATAAAACAGACATCAACAGTCTTGAGGCACTTATCTGCTAATTACCTAACATTTATTTGGCACTCAGTTAGTGTGATGAACATCATTTTATCGGTGCTCATCATTAGTAAACACAGTTCCGTCTGACATTCTAACAGTATGACTGGTAGATGATTCGCTCTCATTGCCGATATCATTTGCTGATTTTGCAGGACGTGAACATTGTATTGTTACATTACAGCGCCCTCATTCTCAGTCCCCCCTCCCCGTGCTGTGCATCAGCTCATTCACCCGCTTTTCTTTAAGCTTGTGTCTCTCGGTAAGCCCGTGCTTTAAGGCGCAATTGCGAGTGTGCCGCGTCAGATTCAGCAAACCACTCCTAATCCCAGATAACTGTGTAAATGACCAGAAACATGATGAATGCCACCTGTATATGTCATGAGTGGGTGTTCATGAGAATTGATGATACCATATATTACACCATATGATACATTTCCTGCCCCATTCATCCTGATGTGCTTACAAAAGAAGTAAGTCGGTTGGGGTTAGGGTTAGGGGTTAGGGGGTAGGGCTAGGGTTAGGGTTAGGGTTAGGGTTAGGGTTAGGGTTACGGTTGATCTGTTGACCTTATTATATACAGAGACAAATCAACCTTCAATTAGTACGTAATTGAGATCTCCAAGTGAAGAAAATTGGTGAATGCAACAAGTTTGCACATGTAGCACACAATAGGAGATTGTCCATGTCAGACATGTTCTCACCTACTGGAAATACTTTATGTTTGGTTTAGGTGAGCGGTGACGCCTGGGTAGAGCGTACAGGAGGCAGGACATGACACAGATTACAACGCGACCACGTAGTCGGTTGGTCATTTGGTTAGGGATGCACCGATACCACTTTTTTTCAGACCGAGTACGAGTACAAGTACTTACATTTGGGTACCCGCCGATACCGAGTACCGATACGAGTACTTCTCTGTGCCAAAAGACCCTCATTAACAGCCAGCTGGAGGGTGTGAGCGACACACAGCAGGCTGGGGAGTCCCGCATACGAGGCGGCTCTAGGTCGGCTTGGAAAGGCTCGCGGCGAAGGTGGACCTCGCTGAGCCGTGATGGGGCTCCCAGTGCGACTGTCGACCGGGGCAGACTGTCCTCGGTGCGCCCCAACCGCGTCGTGCCTCGGCCCACGTAAAAGGCGCCAGGGGTCTGTGGCGTTGTCGGCAACCCACCTGACCCGTCTTGAAACACGGACCAAGCAGTATAACACAGGCGCGATTCAGAGGGTGCAAGCAAAACCCTGTGGCGCAAGGAAAGTGAGGGCCAGCGCACGCCAGCTGAGATGGGATCCCGGCCCAGCGCTCCACCTCCCCGACCGTGTGGGCGCACAACCGGCCCGTCTCGCCCGCACCGTTTGGGAGCGTGAGGACCCGAAAGATGGTGACGAGAGGTTAACGTCGGGCTGCTGTAAAGTGGTATCGGTGCCGTTGTATCGGAGCCGTTTTGCGAGTACATGAGCACAATATCGGACCCGATTCCCGATACTGGTATTCTTGCATGATAAAAATGTCATCAACACGCCCACTTGGCTTGCCGTGAAATTCTCCAGACAATGAGCGGCTCTATTCACACATGGGCTCAACTTGATATTACACAGGTAGCTGGCAGCTGGCATTACTGAGAATAGTATTTGACCTCAGTAATGAGGAGTAACTGAGTATTTTTCCTCAGTAATATCAGTTTTATGTTCTTAACCTCTAAGTCAGCATATATATAAAAAAGTGAGTTTTGGTGATGTTTATTCTCCATCTCACCCTTGTCTCCGAGTCAAATCAGTCCACTCAACCTTTCCAAACATAAGTGTCTTCAAATTTTACATTTCTGGTCTTGTAACTTTTTCCAGATTTCCCACCACAGTTTTGTCTGACATTGACGTTTCAACATGAAAATTGCTGGGCTGTCCCCCTCAGACGCTGGATGTGCTAACACATTATCCTCATGCACGCACACAGCCAAAATGGCAGCCAGTAAAAGCCTTTTCCCACTGAAGGTGAATTAGGCTGACTAGTGCGGCGCTAACAGCAGCCTGTGACAGAGGCTTTTAGTGGGTGTTTATAAATGCTGTCAAACACCCAGGAGAGGAGAGGAGTAAAGGAGAGGACGAGGGAAGAAGAAGGTAAAAAAGAAAAATAGAGAGTGTGACAGACAGAAGAAGGAAAAGAGAGCATGATGAAAGGGGGAACAAGAAAGGATGAAGGAAGACAGCAGAGGTACTGGGAGAGAAGAGGGGAGATGAGACAAGAGGAAGAGAAAAGAGAAGAGAAACTTCAGGAGGATGAGGATGATGAGAGGAGGGGAGACACTGAGGAAAGATTAGAGAAAAGAGAAGAAGGAGCTGATCAGAGGCGAGGAGATGAAGAGGTAATCGTGATGACAGGATACGAAGAAGAGTAGGTAGAAGAAAAACGGGCCCTTTGACAGAAAGGAGAGATATGACGAGTAACTTTTTTGTATTTTCCATCTGCATTCAGGAGCTTGCTGATACCAACATGGAGAACACTTTGATCAAAAGGCTGAATTATGGGCTCTGAGATTCCAATAGTGACGTAGGAGGAGTTATTTTGGGATTAAAAGTCCAGCTCGTATTTAGAAGAGACAAGTCTTGATTTGGGCATGAAACTCTCCTGGCAGGATCATTAGTAGAAAAGATGAAACGATGAAATGTCTGTATGTCCTTCGCAAATCTCGAGGACCGTTCATCCGATCGACTTCACAGTTGGCGGGGGTATTGCTCCGCATCCACGGGAGTGCTTTGTCAAATGTGGTGCAATTTGACCAGATGGCGCTATAACAATGAACTTCACGTTTTGGTCTGTAATTTATGAAACGTAACTCTCAGAAAAAAACTTTTTTTTCACCTAGATTTCGTGGGTCCAGACAAATCTATCCATTTAAGGTACGCCCATTTGCATCTAGATCGATTTTCTATTATTGTGAATTGTGTCCAAATTTGGGGTGTCAATCAATTAAAATATTCAATTGAATATTTACAATACAATTGATTGTCCATAGTTAATCGTGATTAATCGCAAATTAATTTTTTTATCTGTTCAAAATGTACCTTAAAGGGAGATTTGTCAAGTATTTAATACTCTCATCAACATGGGAGTGGGCAAATACGCTTGCTTTATGCAAATGTATGGATACATGTATTATTTGGAAATCAATTAACAACACAGAACAATGACAAATATTGTTCAGAAACCCTCACAGGTACTGCATTTAGCGTAACAAATATGCTCAAATCATAACATGGCAAACTGCAGCCCAACAGGCAACAACAGCTGTCAGTGTGTCAGTGTGCTGACTTGACTATGACTTGCCCCAAACTGCATGTGATTATCATAAAGTGGGCATGTCTGTAAAGGGGAGACTCGTGGGTACCCATAGAACCCATTTTCATTCACATATCTGGAGGTCATAGGTCAAGGGACCCCTTTGAAAATGGCCATGCCAGTTCTTTCTCGCCAAAATTTAGCGCAAGTTTGGAGCGTTTTTAGCCTCCTTTGTGACATGCTAATGTGGCACGGTGCCAATGGATTCCTTAGGTTTTCTAGTTTCATATGATGAAAGTATCTTTACTCTAGCTTTAAAACTGAGCCCGGTACAACCTCCGGAAAATTGATTGCTTTAATGTGGTAAAGAAATTAGTGGCGTTGAAACAAATTTGAAAATTTTTAACACATTATTATTACGCTTTAACTTTGACAGCCCTAGTCCAAATCTGAATTTTTGCTACAACTCCTACTCCACATTTTGAGCAGAGAACATCTCTGGATCGAATCCGAAAAAGTGACTTTTTTGGATTGTAGATGTTCCGTACAGTTTTGCTAACGCTGGCCCTCAAAGTTTGGGCAGTGGTGGCCTAAAGGTTAGAGAAGCAAGCTTGAGACCGGAAGGTTGCCGGTTTAATCCCCGGACCGGCAGGATAAATCTGGGTGGGGAAAGTGAAAAGCAGCGCTTCATTACCACCACTGAGGTGCCCTTGAGCAAGGCACCTAACCCCAACAGCTCCAGTGGAGTTTCCCAGTGACCAGCAGATCAGACTGTGGTTGTACTTGGCAGCTTCCAGGCGTGAATGTGTAACTGTGTGAATGTGATCAGGGTGTTCCTGAAAAAGAGAGCATTGCTCTCAGTGAACCTCCCCCTAAAGGTAAAAAAAGAAAAGAAAAAAGTTAGCTCAAATGCTGTGGGAAGGGCTTATTACCAAAAAATCTCCTATCTCCTGAACACTTTGTGATATTACAACCACATTTGGTGGACGTGTGTAGATATGATGTCTGAGTAACCATGACAAAGTTGGTGCCATTTGGCCAATAGGTGGTGCTATATCAGCATCATCTAACTATACAGGAATTATTCTCTGTCTGTGTATGTATGTATGACCGTCCTTCGCATACCTCGAGAACTCATTCATCCAATCAACTTCATACGTGGTGGGTGCCAGAAACCATACCACGGTTTTTGACAACGCTGCAAGCAGCACTTTTGGGTGCCAAACAATCAGCCCGTTCCGAAGAGACACTGCACTAGTTAAACTAATAAATATCCAGAAACAGAGCTTAAAATTCAGATTTTCTGTGCTGCTAATGATGGACTGAAACTAGACATCATACTCTGTCGAATTCTATCTGCAGTGCTACAGTATCTCTGTCTCTCTTTACACTTGTATATGTACTGTATGGTCAAAGACAGGGGTGAGATGTATAAGGAGGCAGTTCACCCAATTTAAGACATATTTTCTTTTCTTCCAGTGCTGTCTGGCCATTCGCTTCTGTTTCTCATATATTGGGGAGGAAGCAGAAACTCTCAGAGAAAGATAACAAAAACTGGGCACCTTAAAGAAATAGTTTAAAAGGCTTACTCGCTTTCTTGCAGAGAGTTAGATAAAGAGGTCAATACAGCTTTCATGTCTGTGGGTTAAGTATGGAGCTAGACCCGGAGAGTTTAGGGGGGAGTTGCTCGCTATATAACAGTTTCTTACAAACAGCAGTTTATCTCCCCGCCCAGCACTTCAGTGCAGTGTCTGCTCTTCGCCAACAAATAATTACGGTACATTTTGTAACTTCCTGTAAAACAAACAAAATGGCCATTTTTAACACTGAAGAGAGCCACCTACAGTTTGTATGCTAAGCTAATTGCCTCCTGGCTTGAAACAGTGGGCAACCTTTGGGTCGAAAAAAGTGAAGCCAATAATGAAGTGCCTTAAATTTGCATTATTTCCAACAGCCAGCAGGGGGCGACTCCTCTGGTTGCAAAAAGAAGTCTGATTGTATAGAAGTCTATGAGAAAATGAGTCTACTTCTCTCTTGATTTATTACCTCAGTAATGATTGTAAACATGAGTTTATGGTCTCAATCGCTAGTTTCAAGTCTTCAATACAGCATGATGTTCATTTAGTAAATGATGGTCCCATTTAGAGTAAAATAGACCATAAAGCAGGGGATGTTTTAGGGCGGGGCTACCTTGTGATTGACAGGTCGATACCTCGGCATTGTCCAGTTTTGTGTTGTCTGTGTTCATCAGTTACACTGTGCATGTCTTAAAGCCTGTGGTGTTAATGCACAGGCTGAGTTATTAAAAAAAATCCCGAAGCTGGATCATAATTTGAATCGCCATCAAAATATAATGGATTGTTCATTGTGCCACACCCACTGTGTCAACATTTTTTTATTCACATCCATGACGGACTTTTGGAGTAATCCTCCAAACAAACAAACCAACAAACAAACTTTAACCCTTTCACAGTGTGTTTTCAGTTCAAGAAAGTTAACTGTAACATTTTGGTCTTATTCAGCATTCAGCTGTACTTAGCTCCACCCTCTCATGTCACTTCTGGTTGCAAAAAAACAAGATGGCGACAGCCAAAAACCAAGATGGCGACAACCAAAACCAAGATGGCGACAGCCAAAAACCAAGATGGCGACAGCCAAAACCAAGATAGCGACAGCCAAAAACCAAAATGGCGATGGCCAAAATGCCGAATGCGAGGCTTCAAAACGGCAGTCCACAAACCAATGGGTGACGTCAAACACTTCTTATATACAGTCTATGGCTTGAAATCTACAGTATGTTCTTATCTAAATCTGTGAAAGAAAGCAAATAAACACATTTCCCCGAATCGTACTAGTCCTTTAAATCCAAACTTTCCACATGACACGACAGGCTGCTGTAAAACTAAGGCTCAGTGCAAAAAATCTGTGTTTTTGTCATTAGAATGAACTGACCGTGAAGTTCTATTCAAATCAAAAACAGAATGCCGGTATTTTAACCATGGAAGGAATGAAAATCATGGTAAGTGGATGTGGAGACACACACGCACACGCACACGCACACGCACACACACACACACACACACACACACACACACACACACACACACACACACACACGCACACACACACAGCTTTCAGCCAGAAACCTGGGAAGAGACTCAGGGTTTAAGTGGTACTGACAAACAGCTCGGGGCAGAGAGGCTCTCCTGGGGAAGGAAAAGTATCGTCGGACAAAGTCTGATCACCGTGTTGTGACATGGGAGCTGATGCTAAGCGTTTATATCTCCTTGTTCCGTACTGACAATAGTAGTGTTTCCCAGTGTAACGCTGTATCAGCATAATTTCACACGACTACAGCCAATTAAATTCGAAGCCTGTCCTCAAACAGGGGTGACGAGATTATAAGTACTGTATAAAACTGTGTGTGTGTGTGTGTGTGTGTGTGTGTGTGTGTGTGTGTACTTGTCCAACTATCTTTTTGAGGACCACGTTAAGTTTTAGACCTTCCAAGTGAGGACATTTTTGGAAAGTGAGGACATTTTGGCCGGACAGACTTTGTTTTAAGGTTCAAGTTAGTATTAAGTTTAGAATAGGGTAAGGGTGAGGGTTGGGGTCAAGCATTTAGTTTTGATGGTTAAGGTTAGGGTAAGGGGCTAGGGAATGCATTATGTCAATGAGTGTCCTCACAAAGATAGAAGTACACGGCTGTGTGTGTGTGTGTGTTTGTCGGGGTAATATTTGGCCAAAGTGAGTAGACGCAGTTTTATGAGGCCTGCAGACAAAGTGCTGTGTCAAGACAAACTTTGATTTGTGTTTAATACACACACACTATCTATTTTCTCTCTACCGTTCTGCTCCACTCTTTCAAAGGGCCCTCTCTTCCTCTCACTCCACCACTCATCTCTTGCTTGTTCTGTCTCTTGTAAAACAAATGGATCGGTGTTCAACCTACTGGGGATGAACACCTCCCTCCCTCCCTCCCTCCCATCCCTCTCAGTCTCTCTCACTCTTCCAGCTATTGGACTTGTGACAGAATCAGAGAAATATTGAGAATCCATATCCCAGCCAGACGGAGAGCTGAGGAGTTGTAAATCTCAAAAGTGTTGACAAGAAAACAAGCCAAAATAATGAAATGTAATGCTGATGCATCAAAAGAGGGTCTTATCAGCGACGCAGGCCAAATAAGACTCCGGAAAGAGCAACACTCAGTCTTTTAGGAAGCATACCAAGGGAAGCTTTTTATTTGAGGCCAAATTACCAAAATAAATGGTAACAACACACAGAAAAGGGCATCTGAAGAACCTTGAAATGTCCTGTAAGGCTTAATGTTTTTACAATTTATGTGCCTAACACATGCTTGATGAATGGTACAGTACAGTACCCCGTTGCATCCCAGCTGCTTATCAAATGCAGTATATGGTCGTGTTTATGGTGATGGTCTGCTCTTTATGGGCCCGCAGCAGGGGAGTGGACAATGAGCTGTGTGCCAGCCATGAACATATTTTGCAGATTTAAATAATTCAAGCCTTTCTTTGCCCACATCCTCTCTGGATGAAGGGTTGAATTAGCACTCAGTGTCATAACTGTGACTATGCCTATTAATTAGATCTACGTCAGTGCTTGAAGTGAGCCGGTACGCACCGGTACGCAGTATCAGCACGTCTACATTTTACTCCTTGACGTACCGTGACTTTACTTGCGTACCAGATCTTCTCACAAGCTGTCGGTACTCTTCTCTACCCTCTCCATATCAGGTGCTGTAATCCATCAATACAATGTTCACGTCCTTTTTGTAAAATAATTAGTGAACTGTTCATCATAACTTTTTTTTATTTGTGATCATATTATGAAACATTTAAAAGTTTTCTGAATCTGCTCTTTTAGGGCAAATTTTTCCAGAATAATTTAATGTTCAGACGAAGGCTGTGATTAATAATACAAAATAATTATTTAACTAGTAATAATAATGCTCAAAAATGATGTAGTTTTAAGTCAAAAACCTTCAAATTTTCTTGGAGGAGCCTGAAACCCAATATCTCCTGGTATCTTTTATTCACTATATAAATTCTGAATGTTTCTCTGTATAATATGTAGCAGCTTCCTGACTGTGATGCTACAAATAACACAGGGAAGCCCCTAAAGTATTACAACTTTATACAAACAAACCACCTATATAATTTTCCAGTTGGAATATTATTTGAGAATTATAGGCCAACTATAGGAGATTCATAGTCAAAATATAATAATAGCACACAAACCACAGCTGATTATGACTGACACAGTATAACATGCTTAAAGAAATAAAGAATAAATAGGAATAATGGTGCCTTCAAATGGGGTCGTGTTCATGAGAAGAGTCCACAAGAACGCTCCCCTCTTGTGGTATACACAACCTCTTAAGTGGTTCACGAGTTGTGACGTGTTTGTTGACATTGTCATAGTTTCAATCTTTTACTGATTAATAATATATTGTAGTTTTAGTCCTGTATTTTTTTTCTTCGTAGTTTTATTATAAGTTGAGGAAAATGTTGATATTCCCAACGGCCTCATCTTTTTCCTCTGTCATTATGTCTTTGTACTTACTGCATTATGTTACCCGCTTGCTAGCTTGCTAGCCTCTGTGGCTTCCAGACGCCGACAGTAACGTTAATATTGCCGTTGCTTAGCAGCGGTGTTCTTCACGACTTGACCACTTGAACGCCAAGCATATCGTGTACATGACTTCCCATGTTGTAAACACAAGCTCACGAGTTTCATTTGAAGGCTCCATAAGTCTCAAGACATTGCTGATACACACCCCAACATGTGAATAAGAGAGTATTTTTTTCCACTTCAAGCACTGCTCTAGATGGAGGCAAATGGAGAAAAATTGGCAGCCATTAGATGTCCTGGAAGTAGTGAAACTTCCACACCTCTACCCACAAAACCTGGTTTAGAGATGGATTATTTCTCAGTTCACGGAAAGCTGGGCCAGATTGAAACTGATTGTCATTAGTAATGCTACTGTTATGATTTGTCACAGAAAGACCCAGACCCAGACACAGACTCAGCTTGTAGATAACAATAAAAGGATTTATTGTAAAGGGTGGAGGTGGAGGTGGATTGCTCGAGGAGGTAGATGACTGGGGCAGAGGGCTGGGAGCATGGAGCAATGACTGGAGATTGAAGGGAGAATGGCAAGGTTAACTGAGGTGGCTGGAAATGCTGGTGAGAACAGGCAGGCAGATGAGTTGGCAGGCAGTTGTAGATGATCCTGAAGAACAAGGAAACTCAGGATTAGGCTAAGGCCAACAAACACAAGGAGATAAGCTTAAAAACTACAATCATTTGGAGCGGCTTGAAATGTAGTAACTATCACAGTCGCTGGGAAAACAAGGAAAACCCTACTACATAGAATCAAAGCCACAAAGTGTGATTGTGTGTGTTAAATCTTGTCTTGATATATAAACATCGATGATTTAAAGGGGACATATCATGCTCATTTTCAGGTTCAGTTTTGTATTTTGGGTTTGTACTAGAACATGTTTACATTCTTTAATGTTCAAAAAACACATACATTTTTCTCATATTGTCTGTCTGAGTATACCTGTATTCATCTCATGGACTTTGAAGCCTTGAGTTTGGCATTTTGGCCGTCGCCATCTTGTTTTTTTGCAACCAGGAGTGACATGAAAGAGTGGAGCAACTGAACGCTGAATAAGACGGTTTCAGGCAACCAAAAAGGCTACGATTAACTTTGATCAACTGAAAAGGGTTAAAGTTCTAAGACGAATAAACAGACAACTCCCAGACCTGACAACGCCGTGGTAGCGTCCTGTCAATCACGACGTAGCCACGCCCTAAAGCATCCCCTGCTTTATGGTCTATTTGATTCTAAATGGGACCGTAATTTACTAAATGAACATCATGCTGTATTGAAGAAACTAGCGATTGAGACCATAAACTCATGTTTACAATGTTTACTGAGGTAATAAATCAAGTGAGACTTCTTTAAGGCCATCTCCCGAAATAGAAAATCACAATTTTCTGATGTAGGCAGCCCACAAAAAACTGACTGGGTTGTCTGATTTCACAGGTTGTGCGTTGGTAGGCACTCCAGATAATGTATGTGCACAAGCAATGAAAAGTGAGTTTTTCATGATATGTCCCCTTTAAGATTGAAACTCTTACTCGCCTTAAACAGGAGCACACGGGATAACAATTTCACATCTTGCAGTTCACATAATATACAGTAGAAGCAAGCCAATAATAGTATTGAGCAATGCACGGCTCTCCTAGATCTTGAATTTGACAATGTTGTGCTATGTCATTAGCTAGTGACAATTATAATGATATTTTAACACGCGTTTCCGTCCACTACCATATTAGTAGTCGGGCGTATCGAGATAAACAGCTGGTGGCGTGGATTCTCCAGTCAGCTGCCATTAAACCATCACAGAAGAAGAGGGTGCAACAAGGTGGTGTAATTAAAGAGTCAAACCTCAAACAAAACAAAGCCACATGGAAATATTGATGGAAATGTGGCATTTATGTTTATTTCAATGTATTCATTTGAGAAATGTTAGTCTCCTTAGCGGTTCACACAGATGACATCACTCTGATGTATTCGATCGTCGCTATTTTTCATCTCTCTAGTGGAGCAGAAGCTAAAGTGGATGTTTAAGTCACATGCTTCATGTACATCATGATCAATTCACTAACTCTGTTTCCAATTCAATTTGTCACATTTTGCTTTAATCAATTCACCAACTTTTCACTAGCCATTTTAGTTAAGTGTAAAAAACTGGTTTGCAATATTTAGACCTTTTTTTTTTTAAATTTCCATCGTAACCAGTCAAGACGTTTTTCTTTGCAAAATGAAAATGTACATGAAAAAAGATGATTGGAAATTTAACTTATTGAAGGAAATACCATGGAAAACCAAGTGCTGATGTGTAGCAATACTA
Organism: Sebastes fasciatus; assembly: GCF_043250625.1. Taxonomy (NCBI): domain Eukaryota; kingdom Metazoa; phylum Chordata; class Actinopteri; order Perciformes; family Sebastidae; genus Sebastes; species Sebastes fasciatus. The sequence continues at coordinate 3,953,875 of NC_133804.1, forward strand.
AATGACAGCAGTGGGATTTGATCCCATACCTATACATGGACTGGAGACTCATTCCAGCACTTTAAAGCACTCAGCCACACTACCAGAATTTGTAATTTTGTGTGCCAGTGTCACAGTAAAGATGACATAATGTCGGTACTGTATGAATGAAGAAGTTCCAGGCAGCATGGTGCCTTGTGGGTTAGATGAGTAAATTTAGTTCCACTCTGCTCTAAGTTACCAATGAAGGGACGTGCACCCACATGGTGTTGGACTAAAAAAATAGTCCTGGAAAACCCAACAATGCTGGAGCTCAGACTCTCCACACACTGGCACGATTGCCACTCTGAAACTGCATTAATCCATGGGAATCAACAGAATATTTGCATGTTTACATCTTTATTTGCCTTTTTTTTAAAACTGAAATCGATTTCATGGACAATAATTTTTTGACTGTCTGACTCAACACACAAAATTACAACAACAGCTCTGACTAATTGAGCCAGACCAGCAGCTTTAACACTATGCACATGGCCAAATGGGCTGGGCAAGCTGCTGTTGGACGACCTGTGAGCGGTGGCTGCTCTGGAATTCTGAAGAACAGCCAGATGGCCAGTCTGCCTCTGGGTCACATTTGTTGAAACAGGCAAGTTGCTTATTTAAAATAACAACCAACTGTCAGGACAGATATGGAAGCCCAGAGGGGCCAACAGAAAGCTCAGTATTTAATCAGATGGACTGAGAGTTAATACTTGGTACTGTATTTAGTAGGGCTGGGTATCCAACCCGGTCTCAAAGGAAGGCGTATGAATACCATGAAAGTACACGGACATCCTGCATTACATTTGCACGCATATAGGTTAAATCAAGAAAACTACTAACTTAGGTTCAGACAAGAAAACCACTTAGTTACGGTAAGGGAACATTTTATGGTTGGGCTTAAAATAAGTTAGTAAACTAAGAAAACAACTACGAAAAATATCCGTCACAACCGTCAATAAAAAATATGTGACAATCGTCGCGTGATAAACGTTGTGTGACAAATGTTGTGTGACAAATGTCACATGATAAACATCAAGTGATAAATGTCGCTAACGTAACTTACAAACCAAAAAAAAACACCAGTCAACAACGGTCTCGAACACGGGTCTCCTGTTTAAAAGTCCGGTGTTTGTTGGACCCATCCACCTTCTCACCCGCCCACCATTAGTGGTCTTACCGTAGCATTTATACACGGATGCGTTTACATTGCAGTCAGTAAAGAATACATTGTGTACAAATGATACGCGGAAATCTAGAAAGGCGTACTTATTGCACACTAAAAGGCTTGCGCATTATCATGGCATCTATACACCTTTTCGTGCAAACAGGCTGGGGAACCGGTACTGGCATACCTTTAAGGTATCGACCGAAACAACCCAGTACCAAATACAATCGAAACTTTTCCAGTCAAATAATACCTGCAATCTGATCTAGAACAAAATGACTATTTGTATGTTTTTTGCAGTGCTGGAACCGGTACTGGAATACCTTTAAGGTATCGACCGAAACAACCCAGTACCAAATACAATCGGAACTTTTCCAGTCAAATAATACCTGCAATCTGATCTAGAACAAAATGACTATTTGTATGTTTTTTGCTCGCAGCCAATCACCGCACACGTTCTTCAATTTAATGCAACTTGTGATTGGCCCACTACCACAGAAGCTACAACCCATACAGCCACCCTTTGCCACAGCAGGATTCCTAATTGATCGAGATTGAGATGTGTGAGCCGGCGGCTAGCATCTAACGGAACTAACAGCACAAACAGCATGAAGGCTGCATTCACACAAGATCAGGCGGTACAGCGGAAACGCAAGTTTTTCCATGAATTTTTAACGGGGGTAGTGCATTTGGGCTGCGTTTGGGATGCGTTTGGGCTGCGGCGGTTGCAGGGGGGGACGAAATAAAATGCAGCTACAGATAAGTAGAAGCAAAATCAACTTTTGGAGAACGGCAACCCGATGTCACGCTGCGGTGGCCAATCATGAGGGAACAAATGATGTTAATCGTCACAGTTAATGGGCCATTAAAGTGACTTGACCTCAGACCTCCACACAACTCTGCGGACAAGTACCGCAAAACCTGATCTCATATGAATGTAGCCTAACAACGGCAATAGTGCTAACAGAGCTAACAGTTACCAGAGGGTCATAGAATGAAGTACTCTATTCGTATAAGTATCACATTAAGGGTACTGGTACTGTAATTTTTCAAACCATAAACATTTACTGTCTTTAGTGTTGACAAGGTTACAAAGGAGAACATGTAACGCAAGGCATTGGTCTGCTGACCTTCATGTCCCTTAACCATGAAATGCTTTGTGTCCTTTTTTATTATGCACATTTATCATTTTGCAGCTTCCATTACCTAAGCTTAATAGAAATTGCTATCTTTACAGTCCTGTTGTTTCTTTATATTGGTTGTTATGCTGACCTTTTCATTCCTGGTAGCATTAAGCATGTTTTCACTGATCAATTTTGGCTTTCCAAACCTGTAAAGATACTCTGTAAAACCAAACTTAAAAATGCAATGAAGCCTTTCCATTCTCAGGGACAGTAAAAAGAAAGAATTTACCAACTCTGTTTACCCCACGTTCCCAACTTTGTGAATATAAGTAAATATTTCCTGTTAACAACTGGAACATTAGTGCTTAATATATTTGTGCTCGAAAGTTTTTATGAAAAACATTTTTCACTCCTGCCATCCCTAAATGACTATAAGTAAGTAATGCATTTCTTCTACCAGCTGTATCAAGTACAGCAGGAGAATATTCTTTTTGATAAATGAATACAGTCAGTTTACTGAAAACATTCCTTGCAGCCAAAGCATATGGTCACCAATTTCCACTTCTGTTCATTAACAAATCCGGCTGGTTAATGAGAACAGACGGTTTTACCATCCTAGGTGATGGCAGAGAAACAGTGATAAACTCTGGTCCCGTTCAAATGGCTCGGTTATGTCGGGAAATTGTAAACAGCTTTATAACAGTAAAGTGCCACATGGTGACAGTCCACTCTACTCCGGTGTCATTTGTCCGGCTAGTCATTCACCTTGGAGCTGCCCCGCCATTACAACTCTTATTTCTTAAGGCTATAATGGCATTTACAAGCTCAACTGACAGGATGTCCTAAGTGGAACTGAAAGCCGCGGGCCCAGACAAGAGAGAGAGCTCATTCAACAAACACCTCTCAATAACACCAATGACAGCTTAGGTCAGGCTGTGGATGTGTGTTTCTGTGGATATGAGTGAATAAGGGTGGGTGGGTCCAGGTGCTACATGCATGTCTTTTAAAGGAACAGTGTGTAACATTTGGGGAGATCTATTTGCAGAAATGGATTAGAATATTAAAGCTGAAGTAGGTGAGATTGGAGCAAATATGATTAAAAAACGTTATTTTTATAAAACGGTTGCTATATCGTGACAGTAGTACATGAAATAGGTAACCTGAAAAAAAGTCATGTTCCTCTGTGTCCTCTGTGTCCTCCGGTGCTCCTAACGGCATCTGCGACATTTCACAGACCGGAGGAAAACAAGCAGTAAGAGCTGATCTGAGGTCTGCTCTCCAGCTGCCGTCTATGAGAGCCGGCTGTCAATCACTCGCGAACTCCGACCAAACGGTCAAAGTAGGCAGCGCTGATCAAATATGAATCAATTTTATGTGACGTTAATGCCTATTTCTCTCCTCAGATGTTTTCAGAATCATCTTGTAGTGCACGGTTTAGCTGTAAAATGAGAAAGTTTGTGACGCGGCCTTCATTGTAAAATCTGTTGAAGGAACGTCAAGATTCCGGTCACAGGACTGGAGCACAGCCAATAGGAACGCTCTCTCAATGAAATGACCTGTGATTGGTCAAAGTCTCCCGTCAAAGGCTAGATGTTGTAAAGCCTGAAAACAGAGCCATGAGGAGGAGCAGAAGTCTAGTTATCTCTCAGAACACTTGAATTACAATGTCCTGAAAGGTTATTATGGAATTTTTGCCCAATGATGCCAAAAATATACTGACTACTGCCAATTTAATGTGTGTTTTCTTTTGTGTTTAATCCTTAAAATAAGAAGCGTTGTGTTTTCGTTACTTAAGAATGAGCCGTTTATATGTACATACAGGGCGTGTCTTCTTCACGGTGCCAGCTGCCATGTTTCTACAGCTTCTGCAGCAGCTTTGTACGAAGACTGGATCTAGCCTGGCTCTGTTGGAAAGTAACAAAATCCGTCTATCAGCACCTGAACAGCTCACTAACGGTGTGTTCACACACAAGCAAAGTTTTTGCGCGGCACGACTACATACAACGTCAACGCATGGAGGCAAATAGACACGAATGGCGCGAATAACGCATCACGTATTTTGCATGAGTTGAAATGTTTTCGAGCAACTCGCAAGAAATTTGTGTGATGCAGTGTTGTGAAAGCCTATCGGCATTGAAATTCTCCTCAATGTTTTTGAATCAGAAATGAAGGAAAAATATTGCAGCTTGCTCAGTGCTTGGTTGTGATGTGTTGTGGCCTGCTGGTAGCTTGTACAGCCAAACCAGTTTACCAGTAGCCTTCTACCTGTGCTTTAACACTCGATATCTGATAATATTCACATTCCCCCAAGTAGGGGGTCAATTGGACTTGCCCATTGTTTAAATACAACAAAATATAAAGCCTACACTAAAAGAAATGCATTGATAACAATATGCAAAGTGAATCCCTTGCTAACACTGTACTAGTTGAAGGTGTTGGGATTAGTGAGGTGACAGTGGGATGCTTGGGATTGGCTGGTTTTAATAGAAAATGTGTTCTCAACATAAATTCTTGCAGTAGACATTTTTACTGCCAAAGTGATCAACTGATCTGCTGAATTGAATTTGGTATTCGCCCAAGGTTTGCATACTCTCCAGCAACAAGAGCCCACTCAAGTGGCTTTTACAGTTTCCCCCGTTTTCTCCCAATGTGGCCCGATAGCTGACCTCTCTGAAAGCATTTTGACTTGCCAAACACACACCACTGCAACTAATAATGTTAATGACTGGATTGCACTTAGGTGTGCCAGTTTCGCAGGCCTTGTATTGTGGATGTTGGCTCACTGGGGCTCACTTTAATGGAATGGATCCATTGTTAATGTTAGCATAGTTTTACCTATGTAAAGTCAACAATAACTCCCTCAGTGGCTTCCCACCAAGACTGTAAAATGATTTTGTGTTGGAATATACTGCCAAGATGGAGGCTCTGCAGCAGAAGAGTGACACAGCTCTCTGAAGTGGTGAGTCAGGGTTTTATCCAGGTTTATTGGGTTTATCTAACCCAAAAAATCCAGATGGAGATGGCCAAAAAAACAAGATGGCGACGGCCTAAATGCTGAACTTGAGGCTTGTCAGTTCCTGATCCGTCCCAGATGCACAATCCGTTCCGCACATGTGCGGGCGCGCCGACACAGTATGCTTTGCGGGAAGACTCCCCCCCTACTCTGCTTCTGATTGGCTACTGGCTTCTAAACCTAAACGCTAATGGTAGGTATCCTAGCTATGATGCTAACCGTAACTTCGGAGCTGCCATGACTGAGGAGAGCGACTCGACCACGGCAGTCCGAAGTAAGGCTGCCTAGTCCGAACACTTGTATGTCATTTCATCATTAAATACAATTCTGAGATTTTTTGCGGCGAGCAATCAACTGTGTAGATTTTGAATATTGTCAGTTTTTGGAGTTGAGAAGCTCCTCAAACTGGCGAGCTCCCTGCGCCTGCAGGGATTGTTGGCCAGTCATCTGGCTAGGCACGCTCACGAAAGTGAACAATTCTCAGAAGTGAATTTAATGATGAAACAACATACCGGTGTTCGGACCGGGTAGCCTGACTTCGGAGCTGCCGGGGTTGAGTCGCTCTCCTCAGCCCCGGCAGCTCCGAAGCGCCGGTTAGCATCACAGATAGGCTACCTACTGTTAGCGTCGGTCTTCCCGCAAGATATACTGGTTAGGCGCGCCCGCACATGTGCAGAACACAGGCACTGACAGAAACCAAGATGGCGACAGACAAAATGCCAAACTTGAATCTTGTCTGTCGCCATCTTGTTTTTTTGGAACCAGATTGACACGAGAGGGTGGAGCTAAGTACAACTGAACACTGAATAAGACATTAAAACATTTTTATCCAATTAACTTTCATGAACTAAAAACACACTGTGAAAGGTTAAAGTTAAAAGTTTGAAGACAAAAACATGGACAACACCCAAACCAGACAACGCCGTGGTAGCAACCTGCCAATCACAAGATAGCCACGCCCTAAAGCATACCATGCTTTAAAGTGTAAACTAGACTTACAATGTTCACTGAGTTAATAAATCAAGTGAGAAATAGGGTAATTTTCACAGCCAATCAGAGGCAGAGTAGGGGCGGGTCTTCCCGCAAGGCATACAGGGTTGAAGGGATCGAGCATCCGGGATGGATTGGGTACTGACAATGCGTCAAAACCGTAGTCCACAAACCAATGGGTGATGATACGGTGACTATGTCCATTTCTTATACATACATACAGTGTATGATTTTATCACCTGTGCATCTAATAGAAGGGGTTTCATTTGATTACTGTAATTACACTAATGTATCAACATCACTGTGGTGATGTATTATTAATGGTAAAACGTTACACATACAGTAGCTCATTTAAAGTGCATGTGAGTCCAGGGGGCAGAAGAGATTAAAGAAAGGAAAGATTTATAAATGAATGCCCACCGTCGATCAATCACGTCTTCCTGTTCCCACATGTTCTGTCATCATCATTTCTCTGCTTCTGTAAAATGAATCAGAGGCCCAGACACTGAGTTAATTTCCCAATCATTCGTCTCATGTGGGCGTGTGTGTGCACGTATGTTAATTTCTCGGCCATAGTGAGACAGATTGTCAGGGAAAAATGGAAGTTGCATGCTGGGAGTTGCAATAAGAGAGAGAGAGAGAGGACTTCACTGTGCCCTTGGGCGAGTCTGAAATGACTGTGAAAGACTTCCTCTCTCTCTGGTTGGATGTCATTATTTCTTTTATTCTCCCTTTGTTTCTCGTTATGAATATTTTCGTCACGTTCTAGTTGAGCTTCCGTCAAATTGAATATGAATTTAAATAAAAAAAGAACAGCTTTTAAAATGTCATTAAAACATTTTTTTTTCCAGCTGGAAGCTTTGCAGTACATGGGAGACACACCTGGAATATTGGGAATTATTGGAAGTATTACAATGGAGCATAAAAGCTACTTCGTTTTCCACTTCAAGTAATTTTACTTTGAAATTGTTCTAAATTTCTAATTCACTAGAAATACTCTGCCATTTTTTCTATATTGTCTCCGGTCTTCTATCTTTACATCTTCATTCTGCACCTTTCGTTGTCGTTTCCTCTCAGACTCTTTGCAGAACTAATCTCTTAAAATTACCATAAACATTTTAGAGCGTCTCCATGAATTGGGTGTAAATGAACTCAACCACGAATCACATTTCGTGGGTCCACAGCTGCTGTTTAATTTACAGATAACAAGTGGAACACATAGCCTACATACCTGTCAGCGTTTAGCCTCACGAGCAGCTGTCCACACTGAAATATACATTTTGAGATAACCTTTTTTTTTTTCATCATATGCCCACCAAACTAATAAGATTCCCATCGTGTACGTGGGCACACTTGCACACTTAGACTGTATATACTGTATTCAGTGGAATTAGTCACCTAGTCACCCATTGGTTTGTAGACTAGCATTTTGAAGCTTTGAGTTCGGCATTTTGGTCGTCGCCATCTTGTGTTTTTGCAACCAGAAGTGACACGAGAGGGTGGAGCCAAATACAACTGAACACTGAATAGGACATTTTTAGGCCAAAATGGTACAATTAACTTTTGTGAACTGAAAACACACTGTGAGAGGGTTAAAGTTGCGAAGCTCCGTTTAGCATCATAGCCAGGATACCTACCATTAGTGTTTAGGTTTGGAAGCCAGTAGCTAATCAGAAGCAGAGTAGAGACAGGTCTTCCCGGCATACTGGGTAGGCACGTCCGCATATTTGCTGCACAGATTGTGCACCTGGGACGCATCAGGCACTGACAAGCCTCAAGTTCGGCATTTTGTCCGTCGCCATCTTTGCTTTTTGTCCATCACCATCTTAATTTTTTGGAACCGCGAGAGGGTGGAGCTAAGTACAACCGAACACTACATTAAAACATTTTTATTGAAGTAACTTTCATGAGCTAAAAACACACTATGAACCTGGACAACACCCAGACTGGACAACGCCGTGGTAGCGACTTGTGCAATCACAAGGTAGCCATGCCCTAAAGCATCCCCTGCTGTATGGTCTACTTGAATCTAAATGGGACCGTAATTTACTAAATTAACATTATGGTGTATTGAAGAAGACTTGAAACCAGCGATTGAGACCATAAACTCATGTTTACAATGTTTACTGAGGTAATAAATCAAGTGAGAAGTAGGCTCATTTTCTCATAGACTTATATACAATCAGACGTATTTTTGCAATCAGAGGAGTCGCCCCCTGCTGGCTGTTAGAAAGAATGCAAGTTTAAGGCACTTCAGCATTGGCCTCACTTTTCAGACCCGGAGGTAGCCCACTTTGTGTACGCAGTTCTGCAAACCACGCTAGTTAGGCTTCAAAGATACACATAATTAGTTTTGTTGAGTATCGCTGAATGTAAACATAGCTGTGTTTATTTACAAGAAAACCTCACATGGCATCTTTAACTTGTCCTTGCATTTACAGTAGCCTATACATTGTCAGCTAGTCCGCAGTGTAACGGACGTTGCAATTAGTTGTCTTGCGTTACATCTGTAACTTTTATATTCAAATTGAGCTGGTTCTTTTTTTCAGAAGATATTGATTTTTACTGACATAAATGGTATAAACTAACAGCCTCAACATAGATACAATCTAGACCTAAATGCTTAACACAAAGTCCAATTTCTCCAGTTTGTGTTGCCACATTCAGCCATGCTCAGTCCTTCAATGTAATTAGCAGCAGGTGCCAGCTCCAATTATGGACTAAATAAGAAGTAACAAAGATGCTGCACTCTGCTTCCTGTCCAATACTCAAAGAATGCCTTTTCAAGGCATTTACTTTACCTCGCTTTGCTCACCTCATATGAAAAAAGTACAAGTGCAAAAGCGCATGCAGAGGCAGGCAATTACAGTATATTATACATTGTACTAACATTTAGAATGTAATATATACATTCTGAATCCACTTATACAGGTTGAGCATATAGCCCCTTAGGTGATGTGAAGTGAAATATCCTTGAAGAAAAAACAAAGTGAAAGTTGGCACTTATAAAACTATTTTCATATCACTGCATTTATTTGGATTTAGGGATTAAAATTGTGTTAAAATGAGAGTGAAAATGAAAGTCAGGGACTGGCAAAGTGCCTCTTTTTCTCTGGTGACAAAAAGATACATATAAAGTATAAACATACATATTCACAGAGTAAATACGATTTGAACCCCAGTTGTAGGTCAAATCAACCCGTTCGCAAATATAATATATAAATGCCACGATAATGCACAATGCGTTTAGCGTGCAATACGTACGCCTTTCTTGATTTCCGCGTGTCTTTTGTACGCTGTGTATCCTATACTGAGTGCAATGGAAATGCAAGCAAAAAAGACCACTTTTGGGCGGACGGGGAAGTGGATGGGTCCAACAAACACTTGAGACACGTTTTCAAGACCGTTGTTGATCGGTGTTTTGTTTTGTAAGTTACTTCAGTGACATATTTCACGTGACGTTTGTGACGTGTTTTCCAAAGTTGTTTTCCAAGTTACTTACTTATTTTAAACCAAACCATGATGTTTTCCCTTACCCTAAGTAAGTGGTTTTCTTACCTAACTGCGGGTGTTTGCGTGGCGTACGCAAAAAACGGTGTACAAATGACACACGAAAATACTAAAAGGCGTCCTCATGACACGCATAATGTCGTGGTATTTATACACTTTCCCGTGAGGCCGGGTTGGTATCAAACGCACCAGGCTTTCAACTAACTCCAATGTAAATCCTCCCGCGTCATTATTAGTCATCTGAGCAACTGACATAACACAAAGAGAGAAAAAATGTGTAGGGCAGATAGGAGGGGAGGTTGGGTGGGTGAAACAAACAAACACAGGACTTTGACCCAGGAGATTGCTCTCCATGTCCCCTGTGACACCAAGCCGACGTTGACTTATTTTACCTTGGTTTTGTTACGTAACTTCTGTACCACTTGCGTAACAAACATAGTTATTTTTCATAGCAAATGTACTTATTTTAACCCAAACCACAATCTTTTCCTAAGCCTAACAAAGTACTTTTGTTGCCTAAACCTACATTGGAATTCAATTTATTTTGAAAAGAGACACTATGCATGTAACAAGTGGAAACTGACACACAGTCCCTGACACGTCCAAAAATGATGCTGGAGGGGTACCTAGAGCGTCATAGTTTGAAGCGTATAGGGCCACTGACCAAGCGTTGGTATTTGAGTTGGGAGTGAGAACGTGTTGGTAAAATGTAATCTATCACAAAAATACATGAAGTTCTTTTTTGTTCTTCTTGTTGTCATGCTACTGAAGTTTCTTTTTTTTTTTGGCTCTCACATTACCAGCAATTTTGTTTTCATCTCATTTCATGTCACTTTTACCTTGATAATCTGTTTCCATAATGAAACGCGAGAGATGATCTGCCAGCACAGGAAGATCAGTCGAATTTATGTCTCTTGGAAGCGGCGTGACACGCCTGGAAGACGCGAGATGAAACAATTTACCGAGCTCATTATTTTTTTGGCGGTGCAGTAATTACAGATCATCTTTATGAATTCAATGAACTGGCAGCTAAGGTCTGAAACTCACAGATGCTCTACACTGATTATCTCTCCTATGTTTCCCTTGTAGTCTATCATTTGTTGGGTGGAGGTTCACTCACACACACACACACACACACTCAGAAAAAGCTATTCGGCAGGTGATAAGAAAGCTTAATTTTTATTGACGTTTGTTTTCTATTCATGCATGAAGGACAGAGCACATTAAAGGCAGGGTTGGTAAAGATTTTCGAGACATTTTTTGTTATATTAGTTGAAATTCTCATTAGATCCCAACAGCAATCAATAAATCATATGCTCTGACAAAAAAAGGCCGGTATTTGTGGCTGTCGCGTGACTGTAATGAACCTGCAAAATCATTTAATTCGGCCCGAATGTAATGATTGGACTGTCTACTTACAGACGTAGGCAAAGTTGTTGGTAACGTTCCGTTAAAGAGAGAGAAACCCACAATGGTCACTGAAATAACTTGAAACTGACAAAAGTAATAATAAATAAAAATTCACTGAAAATTAACTAATGAAAATCAGATATTGTTTTTGAATTATGGTTCAGCAGAATCATTAAAAAAACAAACTAATGAAACTGGCCTAGACAAAAATGATGGTAACATTAACTTAATATTTTGTTGCACAACCTTTTGAGGCAATCACTGCAATCAAGTGATTTCTGTAACTCTCAATGAGACTTCTGCACCTGTCGACAGGTATGTTGGCCCACTCCTCGTGAGCAAACTGCTCCAGCTGTCTCAGGTTTGAAGGGTGCCTTCTCCAGACAGCATGTTTCAGCTCCTTCCACAGATGTTCAATAGGATTTAGATCCGGGCTCATAGAAGGCCACTTCAGAATAGTCCAATGTTTTGTTCTTAGCCATTCTTGGGTGTTTTTAGCTGTGTTTTGGGTCATTATCCTGTTTGAGGACCCATGACCTGCAACTGAGACCAAGCTTTCTGACACTGGGCAGCACATTTCGCTCCAGAATGCCTTGATAGTCTTGAGATTTCATTGCACCCTGCACAGATTCAAGACACCCTGTGCCAGATGCAACAAAGCAGCCCCATAACATAACCGAGCCTCCTCCATGTTTCACATTAGGTACAGTGTTCTTTTCTTTGGATGCTTCATCTCTTCGTCTGTGAACATAGAGCTGATGTGACCTGCCAAAAAGCTCCAGTTTTGTCTCATCTGTCCAAAGGACATTCTCCCAGAAGCTTTGTGGCTTGTCAATATGCATTTTGGAAAATTCCAGTCTCGCTTTTTTATGATTTGGTGTTCTCCTCGGTTGTCTTCCATTAAGTCCACTTTGGCTCAAACAGTGACGGATGGTGCGATCTGACACTGATGTACCTTGACCTTGGAGTTCACCTCTAATCTCTTTGGAAGTTGTTCTGGGCTCTTTGGTTACCATTCGTATTATCCGTCTCTTCAATATGTCATCAATTTTCCTCTTGCGGCCACGTCCAGGGAGGTTGGCTACAGTCCCGTGGACCTTAAACTTCTGAATAATATGTGCAGCTGTAGTCACAGGAACATCAAGCTGCTTGGAGATGGTCTTATAGCCTTTACCTTTAACATGAAGGTCTATAATGTTCTTTCTTATCTCCTGAGACAACTCTCTCCTTAGCTTTCTGTGGTCCATGTTCAGTGTGGTACACACCATGACACCAAACAGCACAGTGACTACTTTTCACCCTTTAAATAGGCAGACTGACTGATTACAAGTTTGAAGACACCTGTGATGCTAATTACAGGACACACCTTAGTTTAATATGTCCCTATGGTCAAATTATTTTCAATCTTTTCTAGGGCTACCATCATTTTTGTCTAGGCCAGTTTCATCAGTTTGTTTTTTAAAATGATTCTGTTGAACCACAATTCAAAAGCAACAGCTGATTTTCATTAGTTAATTTTCAGTACATTTTTATTTATTATTACTTTTGTCAGTTTCAAGTTATTTCAGTGACCATTGTGGGTTTTTCTCTCTTTAACGGAACGTTACCAACAACTTTGCCTACGTCTGTATCTACCTACCTACCTGCGTGCACTCAGCCCGTGCACTAATTGCGTCAACAACAATTGTGGTCCACAACGTTGCTGCCGTATTTATCCCTAGATGATGTTATGTTGAATGTCGATGGAGCAGCTGCATAGCCTGGGACTGATCGATCCAAACTCCATTTAGAAAACGACCAATTTAAAAGTTGTTTGCTTGTCGTCTTGCAGACAGACCAGACAAAGCACGAATTCAGCCTTTTTACATATCGTCATTATTATGTAGTTATTTCGGCATCTACTTGATCCGTTTATTGCTATTATATCACAGCACAATCTGTTTATCTTTGGTTCATACCGCAATAGTGACATGTGGCTTGCTAGATACAGTCAGTGCGATGGCGCTGTATGTGAATACAGCTCGCCGCCGCAACTCATGCTGCTAGCAGCTTTCATTGAAAAAGAGATGGCAACATTGGGCTCGGTTTCTCGGTTTCGGTGGAACATGCCTGTCATCCAAGTTTAGAGATTCTCTTTTCTGCAGGTCATAATGTCAATCTAAAAGTCAGGGTTAAGGTTAACAGCGAAAAGTGGAAAGAGGCAAAGGTGATGTGTCCTTTGCAGGCCTTTAAAACAAGGTTCAATCCTTGGCCCATTATTATTTTCTATATATTTTCTCCCCCTAGGTCATGTCATCCATAAGCACAATATTCAATTCCACTGCTATGCAGATGATACAGAGCGTTATGTCCCGCTTAAAATCTCAGATTCCAGCTGTTTAACATCCCTTAAGGCCTGCCTAGCCAATATACATTGTTGGATGTCCCAGAACTCCTTTCAGTCACAACTCAAATTTACAAGAAAGTCTCGAATCCTTCTCTGTTAATATCAAACCAGTTACAAGAAACCTAGGTGTTTTTTTTGACACAACACAAATAAAACGGATGGTGCGATCTTGCTTCATGCATCTCGGAAACATTTCTAAAATAAAATAATTTTTTATCAGCTCATGACCTCAATAGAGTAGTCAACACTCTCATCTGCTCCCGTTTAGACTACTGCAACACCCTTTATTCCGGTCTCAGCCAAACCTCATTACATCGCCTGCAACCAGTCCAAAACGCAGCTGCTAGACTGATCACGGGTATGAGGAGATTTGAGCATATCACTCCGGTTTTAGCTGCACTTCACTGGCTGCCTGTCAAATTTAGAATTGATTTTAAGATTTTATTATTAACTTTTAAAGCTCTGCATGGTTTGGCACCAAGCTACATCACTGAGCTCCTTACACCCTATGAGCCACCTTGTAACCTGAGGTCCTCTGACTTGGCCTTACTGGTTGTACCCAGGTCTAGGTTGGTGATTAAGGGTGACAGGGCCTTTGCCATCAATGCCCCTAGACTCTGGAACAGCCTACCTCAGGACCTCAGGTTAGCTAGCTCTATTACCAATTATAAATCTCTTTAAACAAAACATTTTTATAGAAAGGCTTTTTTAACTCCGTAAGGCATCAGCTCGGTGCACCTTTTCCCACACCTTATATTGTCCTCTTTTGGCATATGTATTGACAGAGTACTACTGGTTACAGGTTTAAGTTTTCTCATTATTTGGTCTTTATGTTTTGTTCTTTTATTGTTGTTTTTATTTTGTCTGTATTTCATTGTATCTGTGCAAGCACTTTGTAACTATGTTTAGAAAGGTGCCATACAAATAAAGATTATTATTATTAAAAACTGGGAGGAATATTATCTCTGAGGTTGGTCTTCGTCATAACCTGTCCCAGACAATGTGGGATTAGAGCAAAATAGACTGAGAATCCGAAATTCCAGGAACACACACGCAACCAACTGCAGGTCTCAGCACTGGCAGAGTTGCACACAGGGAACGGGTTGCAAATAACACCACCTTGCCGTTATATTGAAACCACATAATCGTTCTTTATCTAAAGATGGGGACTTTGCAGCATACATAGCTATACTAGAACACTCATGCACCATGGACACTGTGGCAGGTGCAACATGCACAAAACACCTCTCACGGCTTGTCTGCAGGTGATTGTGTGTTGGGCTGCCAAAGCTTGTGTGACCTTCACTCAATACTGTGCCTCAATGCATCCTGTGTAGACAAAGACGGAGCACTGAAGCTGCTGCTCTGCTAACATGCTGCTTTCACTACGCAGACTGTGTATGCATTGTGTTATAGAATTCACAGCAGAATAAAGCACCACCAGGGTGGACAGCACCTGGTATTAACATGTGACCTGTATCTGGATAATGATATTGGATACACGGGGCCTTTGAATTCACACCTGGTAGCCTATTAACAAAAATGTTCTTGGAATCTTCATTCTGCCCACATTATAATTAGATATGCAAATTAGTTAGGCAGAGCTGGAGGCCTTGTCAAAAGATGTGGCGCGTCCCAGGTCAAGAGAAGATATACTATGGATTGGCATCATTAGTTTTTAAATTGCATTTAGTCAGGGAAGACTTGCTAGCTAGCGCTGCTATATGTAGCTTTTGTCCTCCCTTAAGCTAGCAGAAAGAGGCAGAGTTAGTCGACTCTTCAATTTGCTGGACGGAATTGATTGTAGGTACCTAGTGGTAACAGGAAATTAGAGTCGCTATTTTTTTGCGTACTATTCTTAGCAGGTCAACCAGATCCACCTCAAATTTGGCCAGCGTGGTGTTAAAAAGCTCCTGATGCCAGACCGTTGTTTTTCAAGGGCTAGATATGCTTGTAAACGAGCGAAACTTGGCACACTCAATAAAAGTACTAAAATGTGTTAACGGATATGTTTTTTGTGCTTGGGTTTGCCAAGGGAGCTCGATAGCGCCCCCTACACAATTTCAACGAAGCAGCCCTCGCAGTATGTTTCACCTAGATGTACAACATTTGTTAGGCACATGTATCACATATAGACTTAAAAAAAGTCTCCTCGGGCCATGCTCTAAACCCAACAGGAAATCAGCCATTTTGATTTTTTTTCTGGTATTTTTGCTTATTTCCAGACTCTATACTGGCCCCGCCTCCATCGCTGTATCCAGTTCTCTTAATCCATCCATGGTTTACTGTTGCCGTGGATGAGTTTACATTGTAGTTAATGGAACGCCCAAAACGTCTCATACTGGTGCTAAAGGGTGCCTTATGTGGCGGTATCACGTGCCGACAGCCGTCACAAAGCCTCGGTATTTGACACCCTGTGAATGAGAGCTGGGCTGTAATGTCAGGGGTAAATGCACTCACAGCAGCAGGTATGCAACATCTGCTAACCTTAACCCGTAATGTGTCCTTATTGCACTGTTCTTTGCAAATTGTTTTGTACGGTTCACAAATTGCCAATGGGGGCCAATTCACCCACCTCCCTCTGATGTTGGAACCCCCCGATGCTCAGCCAAAGCATTTTAAAGAAGACTCACAAGTTCCTCGCCTCTGATGATTGTCACTGACTGGGTTGTTTTTGTTCATTTCTTTTTCAGAGGAACCTCTTGTCACAATAGGCACTGCTAATGATTCATTTAAATGGGCTGGAGCAGTCAGTTAGAGACGTTACCTCACAAAAAAAGTATGCTATTATACTAAGTGACATCTAAAAGAAGGCACAGGCAGGTCATTATGCTCAATTAGGGTCCCATTTTAACCAGAGAGCCGTCTAAAGAGATGATTACAGTTGATGTTTTGACAGGCATTCTCTTCAGATTTGTCCTCTGCTATAATTGCTAATGAAAGTGGAATTCTATTTGAGTAAAGCTGCAATTAAAGTCAAAGGAAATATGACCACGCTGCGTACAGTCCTGCCTTGGACCAGCCCCTAGTTCTGCTGCTACAGGCCTAGACTGCCGGGGGACTTCCTATTACAAACTGAGCTCCTCTCTCCTTTCTCCTTCTGTATATATTCATGTCCCATTCATTGTAACTAACTTGATTTCTTCCCCGGAGTCTTTGTGCTTTCACGTCTCGCAGGTATCCATGGATCGGGGTTACACCTAGATCGGGGTTACACCTGGATCGTGGTTGCATCTGCTGCCACGTCTGCTGCCTGCTTCACACCCACTGCTACCATCATTATTATCAGCCTTTTAATTATTAGTAGTATTAGTTATATTTCTATTATTATTACAGCTATTAATTTCGATAGTTGTATTATCACTCTTTTACATCCACTGCTATTGATTTTTGTTATTAGTCCTATTTGTATTAGTTCTTACAGCTGCTGTGCTATTATTGTATTATCGCATATCAATGCAATGCTCTTGGTGGGATCTCTTGTTGGGTCTCTAAACTATAGAGTATGGTCTAGACCTGCTCTATATAAAAAGCATTTCGAGATAACTTCTGTTATGATTTGACGCTATATAAAAATAAATTGAATTGAAATTGAATGGAATTAGACAATAGTCATTATCTGAATCAAGGGCTTACGGATGGAGTGTGTTTTGTAGTGTACAGATTGTACAGCATTCAACATCAGTGTGAGCATTCATTTACTATGTAATTTTTGTCAAAAAAATATTCTTAATAATACCGTAATACTGATTAGTTCAGTCGCCTGATATTTATTGGTCATTTGTAAACTTTTCACATTCTAGGTTTTGATCTTTGAGCACTATTAAGTCAGAAATATTAGTGATAGGGTTTGGCTATGGGAGAACCCAACTAAATGTGACTTTGATCAATGGTTTCGTTGTTGCACTTTTTCAATATCCGCCTGTATTATTGATCGGTTATAAGCTGTCGTCAGCCCACAGTTTCTGTCACTTTCACCACAATCCTCCCAGAATCCCCTGATAAATTGGATTACTCTTCTATAATGAATTTAGATATTAAACTCCTGAATCTAATACAATTTGGTAACACTTAATAATAACCATCATTTATAATTGTAAATTGATAGTTAATTTAACTAAATTAATAGTTATTTTACTGTTAAACAATGAAATGATAATTAATAATGTTTAGCAATTATTAATTATGCTATAGTTTATGTATTTTTTTTACAGTTTATTGTTGCACACATTATAACATTTTATATACCATATACTGTATATAAGTATCTGTTTATGGTTAAGATTTGTAAACCTTAAAGAAATTGTGATGTAAAACATCTATAAACATTACGTCGATAGATATTTATAACACTTTGTTAATGGTTAATAACTGATTTGTAAACCATCTGTGAACATTATTTGGATGGCTATTATAAAATTGCAATCATGATTGTAATACTTTGTTAAATGGTTAATAAACACTTAAGCATCTACTGTATAAACATTGTTTAGACTGATAGTTAACACTTTGTTGAGGGTGAATATTTGCTTTCTGATCCATCTATCTATGAAATGTTTATAGATGATTCACAAATAATTTTTTGAAGGTTTACAAATCATTTTGTAATCACTAACAAATACTTATTGTAGCATATTCTTATATAATAATCTTTACATAATCTTTATCAGTATTAATGGAAGAAATTGGAAAAAAATAGCTTATTATCTGGGTATAAATTGAATGTCAATAGGAGAGCCAATTAATTATGAGTTTAAAAGAAAATATAATTTTAAGTGGGAATGCAGTAAATTAAAATATCTAGGTATAATAATTCCCCAAAATGTGAAGGACCTGTTCTCAATAAACTATTCAAGATTAATAGATCAAGTTAGAGAAGAGTTGAATAGATGGGAAATATTAAATATATCCATCCTTGAAAAGATTAGATCAATTAAAATGACCACACTTCCAAAATCCTTGTTTCTTTTCCAAAACTTACTTACTTATATAGAACCAAAAAAAATGGTGAAACAAACCAAGAGTGAAATTGAAAAATTTAAAGCAATTAATGTAGCATATAAAAAAAAATGTGTGCAACGATAAAGTGATGATAAATACTTTACTAAAGTAATTGTTATTGTCTCTTATCAGCTATGATACAATATATCATTTATAAAGTAATTATCTCATATTACACAAACTAATGATAAAATAAGATAAATTACAGCATTACAAATAATTAGTAAACATTATTTATTGTTTGTTAACAGCAAAATAACTATTAACTAAGTTTGATTTACTATCAGTTTACCAATGATGGTTATTATAAAGTGTTACAAACAATTTTCTAAGCAAATCTTAAATCCCAAATTATATGATCCATGATCAAAATTGAATGCAATTATTCACATTAAAAAAAGCAATTTAATTGTAATTTGTTGTCCTGAAAAAGAGGAGGGGCAAGTATATAATCAAGTTGAAAAAAGGCAATGTATTCCATCGAGTTTTATTACTTCTCTTTCAGACAATCCTACCTTGCTGCCCAGGGGAAGGTGAGTCATACACCCAACCACACACAGTGACCTGGAAGGACCAATACAACTTAATCCAGTGTTAATCCAGACGTCCACACCTTGTGTGCCTCTATCTCCGCTCTGTAGCCTTAACGTTCTCCAGCACAAAACTAATCCTGGCCTTTCACAGTCGGGGAAATGAGATATACGGTACTACGCCCCGAATGTCTTTAGGTTTATGTTCAACAAGCCCTGCATGCGCAGTGAACTGACTTCCAACAACTGAACAACTTTTCTGTCTACTCTGACAAGAGTTTCATGACTAATATACTTGTGTAGGTGTTACTAAAGCATTAATAGGGATTATTAAAATAGCAATACATTTTTTTTAAATTTTTTGCCGTGGTCTGTCAGTCCTATATTATTTAATTGGTACTTTAAGAACAAACCTTTAATTCCCTAAAAGCTGCCTTGACTGTGATCTTTGGGTGAATGAAATATGATTAATGTTTTCTTACAGAGTACGTCAATCTACATCTACTGTATCACTGCGTTCCCTGGCACACATTGCACACACAGTGCAATGGTATGAATCACTGTGCAATACACAAATAAAGGCATTTAGCCGCACACATCTCTACCATTTGTTGTGTTGTCCAAAATCCCCATCGGAAATATGGAAGTGCTTTTCAAAATATACCCACAATAAAGGCTATGATTAACACCCACAAGGCATTAGGCCATAGTACACGAGCATATTCATTTCAATGCTATAATATTATTAAGATGTTTTGACAAAATTGTAATAATCAGGAAAAGCAGATGGCAAAAGCATCGATTCGTTGCTTCCACTCAGACGTCATGAGGGACTTTTCTTTTCGACATGAATAGAAGGTGAAGCCACCTACAATGTAAGATCGTGGACAGAGTCCGTTATACAAATGTGCGTCTATCTAAGATGTATCCCAATTTAACAGACTCATGTAACAAGTGCCGGCAATCTCCAGCCGACCACGCTCACATGTTCCAGTCCTGCACGAACCTCAATACATTTTGATCCGAGATCTTCAATACACAGCTAATGAAGCCTGGAGCTTCTAGCCTCGGGCAGAGATGAGGAGCGGTCTGCAGAGGTCTGGTAACATCACTTCTTTCTAACTCTACACCCAGAGCTTTTTTTTTTTCAAAACTTGTAGTCTTAAGCAACATCCCTTGAGGACAGAATTCGCACAGCTCTCTCTGGGGCCACAAAGGCTTTATACTACTTTTTGTTCACATATATAGGTCTAGTAGTACTCCCCAAGAACCTGTAAACAGACTTTGATGTGTTAAATTGGCAGAGTTCCCCTTTAAAGCTGTATATTGGTGTAAATGATGTGAGAAAACAACCTATCTCAACCAAAGTAACACCCGTTAAGTAGTTGCCTATTGTTTTTTTCAACACGTCCTTATACCTAAACGAAACAATAGGTAATTTGCCTATGACTCATAAAATGACCGTTGTATTTAACATTGTGAAACGGTCGCACGGTGACAGTTTTATACAAGTGACCATTGTATTTAACTTTGTGAAACACTCATAGTTTTAAATACTTGGTTAACGTTGTGAAACGGAACTACTTGGTTATGTTTAGGCTAAATAACTACTTGTTTAGATTGAGCAAAAGATCATAGTTTGGGTTACAATAAATACGTTTGTTACGTGCATGAGTACGTGGTTACGTACTAACTAGGCAGAATGAATGGTCACAAGCAGCAGCATAAAGGCCTTTGCACACCAAGTCCCTATTTTTTCATATGCGTCTTTTTAATCCGTCATCCGATAAAATCGTTACGTAAAGAAACCTTGCACACTGAGTCCGATGCGTTTTCTTATTCTATTCGTTGTGAAAATTCGCAATACGAGACAAAACTGACGCTGTTCCAACACAAACTACACGGAAAGCACCAAAACCGCAAAGTTCTATCTAGTGAAGCCCGTCTTGCAAAACAGTGTCAACTCTTCCTGCTCCAGCCCCCCGACCACGGTCAGAAGACACAGTGGAGACCGTAGCTTTGGTCTCCAGGGCCGGAGTCTCTGCTCCTCTGCCTGCTTGCTTTCACTCACACACCGCGCTCGTTCTCACTCGCGCACACTCCACACTGCAGAAGAGACAATTTAGCTCTGAGAATATCTAGGGAATGTACAGTGGACGTTTGTGCAGAAATATCTGCTGCAGCTCCTCCAGATCAACAGAGGTTTCCCGTGTCTTGTTTCCTGCTGCTGAGTGAAGTGACGGGGTTCTGGAGCGAGTAACGTTATCATCTCCGACCAAAACTCCGGTGTCTCCCCTGTTCCTTCTGACCGCGGTCGGGAGGCTGAGGCAGGAAAACACAGTGTCAGCATTGATTCATGGAGAGACCTTCTTCTGGTCAGCTAACATTACTGCCAAGCAGCTGAAATATAGAGTGATATTGTGCTTTTAGCTGACGTGTGTCGCCTCACTGTTTTGAGCGATGCTCGTTCATGTCTATGTAGAGCGAGCACAAGCGCGAGCAACAGGACGCTGACTTTCGTTGACTTAACGGCCACAGGTGTCGCTGTTAACAAGACATTTCTGATTCTTACATAGAGTCCCTTTAATCGGTTGTCTACCCTACAGTAGTAGTTGAAACGGCAACATAAGCAGGAATACTAGCAGTGGTAATGGCAGTAGTAGTATTAGAAGCAGAGACAGTGCTAACGGTGCTAGCAGCTGAAGAAGTGACAGTAATAGCAGTAGCCTAGAACACATGTATAACCACTTTCCTGCTGTTTGAACTTGAATGACCTCCCAGCAACAGACAGAGTGAAATCTTCCTTCATCCTCCTCTCATCCTCTTCTCCAGTCAATAACCGGCCGTCCCAAGGTGACCCCCGTCTCCCTTGCTCTCCTCCTCCCTCCTGTTCCCACCCTCCCTCTTTCCATCAGTCACTTCTCTAATACTCTGTCAGTCAGAAAAGAGCCTGCCGGAAACGAGAGTGAGAGGTGTGCACGGATGTGCGGGCATTAAGCTGGTGTTTGTGTGTGTGCACACGGTTTGCATGAATATGAGGAGGAAAGCAGTCAGGAGGCAACTAGAGAGGAAAACTGTGAGTAGAGAGACAGGAGCAAAACAAAGTGAGCAGCAAAGAGCGACAGAGGGAGCGGAGAAAACTAAAAGAGGATTAGGAAATGATTGCTCAAATCACAGGTTACAGGTTGATGTCTTGTCAGGTGCTGCTGTTAACTTGTCAGTAACTGTGTGTGCTCACAGATCTGGACATGAAAAGAGTTTACCCTTAGAAAGGTGGTTGTATATTAAGGAAAAAGGCCAGATACATTGTCACATCAAGACCCACGAGAAATTTAGTCTCAAGAAGACAAAAAACGATTCTTTGTTGTTCTCAGCTTCTCAAGATAATAAGAATAAGTAAAGAAGCAAGAGATAAAACTCTGGTGTTTTTTTGCTGCCATTTTGGAATAAAAACGCGCATTATATTTATAATATATTATTGTTCAGCACAGGTCATTTTGGTAGAATATGACGATAGAATAGAAATAATTTTTCTTTACTGTTGTACGGCACTTAGCACGTAGTCGCTTTCAGTCCAAAATGGCGGAAGTGTAGCGTTGCTGCTGGGTGATGACGTTGCAATGGAACGAACAATTGACTTTCACTTCTTGGCAATAAACGTTGTTAATTGATAATAATCTTTATTGCAAGGCTTTGTTGAATACTCAATTCTGATTGGTCAATCACGGGCATTCTACGGTCTGTTATTTCTTTATAGCAGACTGTTGCTATGTATAACAGACCGTTGCTATGGACGCAGTTCTGATCTTGGACTCTTGAGGACAGTTTTTGTGTCAAATTATTGATTTTATTAAGTAAGTAGCTGTGTAATAAGAGTGATACATCACCCTGTTAGGGGTTATTTCACAACAATGACTGGCTCATGATGAAAAGTTGGCCCACATTTCGCCACCCTTGCCAAAAAGCTGTCCTAGGCAATTGCCTAGTTTGCCTTTATAGACGCGCCGGCGGTGACGTACAGGCGTAGAGGCAGCTCTACGTAGGAGTGTGCGTTTAGTCGCCTACAATAGCTTACTTCTTGCCTTGGTTTCGACGACATCAAGTTCACTCTGGCCTGCTCTCTCACACAGCGGTAAACATTTTGACTGCTCCAAACGCCATGAAAAACATTGCTGCTTGTATGATCAATTTATTTATTTTTTTAATTTTGAATTGTGTACTTTAGAAAACAGAACAGGGGCAACAGTCAGATATATTTTTTCAAATACTCTCTTTTCTTTTTTCCATACTTATCCAGACCTGGATATTACTAAAATTCCATAATTTGACATACTGCGTAAGAACCCGAAGAAGGTGGCGTCCAACTGAGGAAAGAAAAAGAAGACCTTAGTTAATTTTTTTTTTTTTGTCAAGTTAACCTTTTTTTGTGTCTATTCTAAATGACAACAATGAACTTCCAAAGCTTTTTAACTCTTGTTCTCTGATTCTAAATAAATCAGATCTGTAGCGTAAAGCGGCGATCCTGCTCCTCAAGGTTCTGACTGCTCTTTCTCTATGCTGTCACTGTAAGAGATTATTAAGGTGCTCCAATAAATCCCATCATCCTTTTGGCCCCTTCCACTGTAAGGTCAGCCAAGGTCCAAGTGTCCCCGGCTGTAGTTTGGACTCTGGATTTTTATAGCCGCGTCCTAGCTATGAATGGCTCCGATTTATGGGGCTTCTACGTAAGCCTTTTCTCTCTCTCTCTCTCTGCTATTTTGTAACCTCTCTCACCCTTCTTTTACTCCCAACACACACACACACACTTTATTTTATGATTCTTCTCAGTATTCATGTAGCGCACCATATGGCTTTTTCTCTCTTTTATATTTATGAAGTGTTTAGTGGCCCCTCTCCATAGTAGTGTATATGTCCTTTACGCTTCCGTTAAAAGGACCCACCCCAACACACACACACACACACACACACACACACACCATCCTTACCTAGTCAGGGTTAAATAGATGAACACTTTGTACCCTCTCTGGCAGGCTTGATGATGATGTGTGTGTGTGTGTGTGTGTGATGATGATGTGTGTGTGTGTGAGAGGTGTCCATTACTCTGAAAGCTTGCCTCCATCTGATTCACTGGGCTTCTAATGATATTTAACCTGCCAGGCCATTTTGAAAATGGGTCCTGGCCGTAAAAAATACCTGATGTATGATCCCATCTGTGTGTCACCCACACACACACATGCTAGCGCTGACACATGCAGCACAAAACCCTCACACACACACACACACACACGCACGCAGAGTCATGATCTTGCGCGCTACTTTTACCCTTGCTGCTTTTATCATCGACTCCAGCTTCTGTCGGCCACGGGATGGGGGTGAGGGTAGGGGGAGAGCAGGTCATTCATTAGTTTCTCTTTCTAACACTATTAACTGTATTTCACCTCCACCATTATCTGCCCTGTAGATCTGCTCGCCCCAGCTGCATCCATAATTAACCCACCCAGCCTCGCCGCTGATAACTGCTAAATATGATACGCTCCAGCAAAGCGAGGCTTTCATCGCTCCACGGACACCTTTTTACTCTCTCCCCGAAAATGTAATCCTTGTGGAGTTGCAGATTAAAGATCAAGTTGTACAGTTTGAACTCAGTCTGGTAGTAGAAATAGAAACTGTTTGAATCGGTGGGTGTCTATTAGGAATACCCCCCCCCGCAGTGTCTGTGAAATAATAGTGCAAACTTCATTTTTTGCCTCTGAAAGAAACTGCCTTTATTTTACAGGGTGAAATTGGAAATAGCCTACACATTGCACTTGTGAGACGCAACAACCTGGACTTGTAAGTAGAGAGGTGAAGTCCCGCCCCATAGTGCTAGCTGCCGGAGGCCTCGTGGTCCCGTCGTATACAGTCCGTCTGTTTACTTTGTCGTTGGCATTTAAGCTGATGCAGTTGTTGATTTTATAACTGTTGGAGGTGAACACGTGTCGAGTGAGTTAAAAAGTTAAAATACATTCCATAAGAGAGACTTCTAGAATTAAGAACATTTAGAAAACAGTTAAAAAGATAATTTAAATGGTTTAGAGAAATTTAACAATGTAATTTAGTCACGATCACTATGGTCCTGAAACTGAGTTGTGATGTCTTAATGTATGAGTTTTGTTTAAATCGCATTACATTTCTAATGTAACTCAATACAGAGACAAGTGAAGGGAAGAGCTGTGTATGTGACTTCTTCATCCTTCTCTCTCACTATTTCCCCTTGTTAAGGGCACAACACATTCCTGCTAAAAAGCTCATCGACTTTGAGACGAGGGAACCGGACGTGCTAAAATGCTAACTCATTTCCAGGTTTTAGGACTCATACTTGCACCGCTCTATTGGCTACCAATAAGAATACAATGAGAACACAAATACAGTTAGACAAAAACAACAACAAGGCTATCTAACTACACAAGGGGTCAGCAACCTTTACTATCTAAAGAGACATTTTAGGCAATTAAAAATAAATAAAATCTGTCTGGAGCCGCAAAACATTTGAGCATTGTGATGAAGGTAACACAGTTTATAGTCTAAGTAAATTGATATAGTATATAAGTCTAATGCAGTGAGGGCCAAAGTGCAAATGTACTACGGAGTATTAGGGCCACATTGAAGGAAAAAAAAAATGGAGTTTTCCAGAATAATGTCGTAATATTACGAGAATAAAGTCATAACTTTACGAGAAAAAAAGTCGTAATATAACAAGAATAAAGTCATAACTTTACGAGAAAAAAATCTTAATATTACGAGAATAAAGTCATAACTTAACAAGAAAAAAAGAAAAAAACACGTAAAATTACTACTACTACTATAATATTATGACTTTATTCTCATAATACTACGACATGTTTCCTCTTAAACTTATGACTTTATCATCATAATATTACGACTTTTTATCTCGTAAACCTATGACTTTATTCACGTAATCAAATTTTTTTTCCCCCTCAAAGTGGCCCTAATACTCCATAGTACCGTCGTACCATAGACATAGAGCAATGATAAATAAAAATGAAAATGTAAACAAAAAACAGTTTTTCATTTCCATTTTTATAAATCCACAGGGAGCCACTGGAGAGGGGCTAAAGAGCCGCAGGTTGCTGATCCCTGAACTACACTGACACAACTAAGATAACCTTTCTCTTAGAGACAGAAAGGCAAATATATATATGGGCTATATTGTATAATAAATAGTGGTGGATTTTGTAATACATTTCCATAAGATTACATACAAGTCCAGAGAGTCGGAGTAAGTACCAGGAGCACAACCACAAGGCCTCAATCTGTTCTTCAACGATAATCATTAACAAACGAAAGCTCATCCCAAAACTACTTACGCCTTGATGCTGATCCACTGATGTCAAACAGTATGTAATTACTTTCTAAAGTGTTTTCTTTGTGAATTAAAACCCATCTGAGTTGTATTTTACTTCTTAATGTTAAGAGGTAACAAGCCGGAATATGTGCTGATGCCTCATTCACCACTCTTTCCACAACATTAGCTTCCCCTTCACTGTTGTTGCAAGCTTCTTTTGATGACACCAGATATTAGAGTCTTGTCTCTGATGCCTCTTGCTTCGGGCAAGAATTGTCCATGTTCACAATTATTGATTTGGCTGTCCGTGGCCATATAAGTAATTATATGAATCATTAAATGTGAGTGTTATTACCCCTTAAGTTGGAGACTGAGGCAAGATTGTGCACGATACATCACTATCCGTAATGGTGGAATCCAACAGGAGAGAGTGTCATTTTGTCATCACAAAGTGCAATCGGGCCAAATTAAAGCTTTCACAAGCGGTCGATGTATGAGCTGCAGGATGGGAAATCAATAACGGTGACTGATTCATCACTTTGCTTCTGCCGTAGAGGTAGGTAGGTGTCCCAATAGCTCTGCTCATGAGCTTACTAGGAACAAATGGATGTGTCCAAGTGTTGGCTCTGTACACAAGCAGAAGAGGATGTACCGCAACACACACACACACACACGCACGCACGCACGCACGCACGCACGCACGCACGCACGCACGCACGCACGCACGCACGCACACACACACAAATACACACACACGGGGCCCTTTCTTACACCCGGCACAAATGGGCGTACAGCAACGTGCAGTGCAACTCTCATTGCTAGTTTCAGACCAATGCAGTCCTCATTTTCACACCCAGCGCCCACGTTATTGTAGTAGCAAATGTACTTGCGCCCATCTGTGCGCCCATGGGAGTGTTGGTCTTAAAATGAGCTGTTATCTAAGTTTTATTCAGAATTATTAAGTTTGAACTTGAACAAACCTGCATGGTTAAGAACATCTTGGTGTACATTGATCAAATGTGTGATGGATAAATGATGTGTGGGATAAGATTCTGCGGTTGCCTTCCAGAATTTCAATCTGTAATAGATACTAAAGAGTTACAATACAATATCCTACATAATATTTACATATCACAATACAGTTATAGTAAGTATAATATGGAATATCACCTAATTGTTTAAAATGTAAAGCTCATGAAGGTACTACGCTGCATTGCTTGTGGGAATGCAACAAAATTCAGTTATTCTGGAAGGCAATATCCGCTAACATTAGTATAGCAATAGGTCAACAGGTGTCAGCAAACCCACTTCTATGTCTGCTCGGAAGTGTCCCAGACTCTCTAAAACAATATGAAGTGGTTCAATTGCTTATAATGCTGGCGAGGAAGGCCATTATGGTGAAGTGGGTCGGGGACGACCCTCCTTCTATTTCCGTCTGGAAATCTCTGACATCCGAGGTTGTGACTCTGGAAAAAGTGAGACATTGTATCGATGGAAGGACTCGTCTTTTTCTGCAGAAATGGAAGAACCCACTGGAGTCTCTGGGAGTTCAATATAATCTGGACTTAAATGGATAATAACTGTGGACAAATGTTTGAATCGGGGACAGTGGGCATGAATCAGATCCACATACATAATTATTGACTTCATTCATCATTTCATTTCACCATACAGTACTTTCTTCTATATAAGTGCAGTGCCTGATTGTTATTTATGCTTTATCTTTTTTTTTAAATGTATTTTTTATTTTTTGTTCTTCTTTCTCTTTGTATGTTTGTTTGTGTTTGTGTTTAAAATAAAAAGTTAAAAAGTAAAAAAAAAATGACCTGTTGTGGTCAGGCATGTTTGGCGAATGCGCAACTGACCATCAAAACCCTGGTCTAAAGTCTGGTGCAGTATTTTCCTGCTATTTAAAGGGTGCATTATTCAGACAGTAAGATTTGTCAACACAGGCAGGTCTACAGTGCACGTACGCTTGTTACATACATTTAAATACAGTGTCTGCGCAAGAACAATGTTTTTACTACGTTAATGAAAATAAATGGAAATGGAGCAAAAATATAATGAAGTAAAGCTCTCAGGCAGGGTTGGAGAGGTTGTAATGCCTTCATTTTATGCCTTTTTACATTGATTATTTTACCTCAAAAATCAACTAACATAATAGCTACATAATCTTCTCTGCCTTTGGATAATCATCACCGAATACAATGGGAAAATGCTGTCACTACTAACCATTTGAACCAAGGAAATAAACTTTATTTTGATTATTTTGAGCCCATATCTCATTGGGATGATCTCTGTTTTGCTAGGTCTCTGTCTGTCCATCTACTATTAATATTTGTATTGGAACTAATATAATAAATTAATTTACAAATGAATGTGTTTAAATATGTGATTTACTGGTAGCTTATTAACCACAGCAAAGAACACAAATTCTATGAGATGCAAAAGCTGAGATAGCAGCTACTGAGTTCTGCTAATGCCAAGTTCACACTACAAGACTTTTAAACTAGTCAGATCGCAGTAGCCTGCTGTTCACAGTACACAACTTGATGTCTTGTAATCAGGAGTCTTTAAATCGTCGTGGTTTCCACACCACATGACTGACCGGCAACAGGAGGTCACACACTACAAGATCTTTCACCAGGTGGAATCCCCAATGAGGTCTCCAAACTACGTTTTATCACGAAAACACACGAGAAATACACGGTAAATTATGTGATACCATACACAAAAACATCGCTGATGTTGTTGGCAAGTGTTAAAAATAAAATAATAAAATAAAAAATAAAATATGAACATAAATGACGCTCAAACGCCGATGTGCGAGCGGCGAGCCAATGCCAATTTGCCAGGGGTGTAAAATCAGGACTAAAGTTGTGTAGTGTGAACTAGCTATAAGCAAGTTACTGTTAACATAAGGTTTTTAAAAAGTTTATATTCTCTACCATGATTGGATTAACTACTGCCCAATTTAAACTAAATTACCAAGACATCAGTTCATGCAAAATGGTTATTTTTTTTTAAAAGCAATGAGTCAATTTAGTTTTGGGTTAAGCTATGGCCAAAAGCCGTTCCTCACCAGTGCAATAAGAAAATGCGGCGCAGGAATACGGAAAATCTGTGTGCGAATTTTCCGCATCAAATCTGTGCACACTGGGTCTCTTATATGCGTTGCTGTGTCCATTTTCTCTTCTATCTATCTTTCTTCTTCTTTTTTACAAAAAAGGGAATCAAGCTGTAGCATCGCAACGACGACAATGTCCTCCTTCTTTTCCTGAGAAAGAAGAAAAGAGGATTTTGGAGCCATCCATTTTAGCGGGGCCATATCAACTACATTACTATCTTCATCGGATCCCATATATATATTGTCCTTTATTTGGTTGCTGAGGTCGTTGTGGCTGTGTGTTGAGAAACCAAATTGATAAGACGTTGTTCCATTTTGGCAGCAAGCTAGCTCTGCCCTTTGTTAGTTGGAACAAAGGATTTCATTGGTCAAACATATTTCCTCAGGCGGAAAATCTGCTGAAATCGAGGTCCGTCCGAATAATTTCTACCCCGCACAGATTTAAAGCATTCCTAAGAACCCACAAAATCAGTTCTTTTTTTTATTTCCGTGCAAATTTTGCTAGATTTTACTCCATTTTTCTCTCGTTAAATCCCACAGATTACCAAACCAGAGTGTATTTACTGTAGCGTGGGCAGAAATTCAGTAGCTACCAGTAAAATAGCTTGTTTTCCACACAAGTTATACATTTCTATGGGATAATAATGTCAATATAAATGTCAGAAAAAGGTCTTCAATTCAAATCTGACCAAATACTGTGTTTAGCCTTGTAGGGCAGAGCTTATTTTAATAGTGTAAACTGTTTTAGGCTGAGTTTTCCTTTAATTCTCCGTAATATGGGCCCAGCCTTAATTCACAGGGGCACCATCAATCCAATCCTAATCCTAACCTCAAACCTAAATTAAGGTCTAAACCCTAGAGTGGAAGAAGCTAATATCCCCACTCTGGAGGATTTTCTCTCATTTCTCTGTCAAGTAAACTCTCCAAAGTATTAAAGTAAAGAGAATACACACATATACTCACACACAAACATGTGTGCACTTTCAAAACTTTAGTATGTGTACACACATTCCCACACACACACACACACATGCTCGAACCTTACACACACAGTTTTGTGCACACATACACGCATCAGCATGCAGCGAGTATCTGGAAGCCTAAAGGTTGGCTCTGCCCTGAGGGTTGGAAAGATTATTATGGGCCAGAGAGTGAGCGAGGGAGAGATGAGCCTCTGAATCTCTGGGAAAAGGGAAGCTGCTTCCTTACAAATACTACCAATCTAACAAGCCTGACTCATTTTGCCCCAAGTTAAATGAATTAAGGTTCTACAGAAAATAGCCTAATGGGCTCAAATGGAGCCTTTTTCTCTATATCCATTTGTCATTATTGTATTCTCTGCATGCATACCAAATAATTGCTTGGTTACAAAAAACCTGCTGTTCAAGCATATTCTGTTTCGTGACTGTCAGTTCTAATAATTCTCTTAAACTACCCTGTAGAATTCTCACTGTGGCTGTATGGAGTAAATACGTGGGAACCTGAATCAAAGGAGTACCATTCCGGCCTCATGGGTAGACGTATAAATGCTACGACATTACATGGACATTCCACGTGTCATGAGCAGGGATGCACCGATCCGACTTTTTCAGTCCCGATACCGATACCTGGGGTTTGGATGCCGGCCGATACCGAGTGGCCTTATGTGTAAGGTAACATCAGGCTTGACTTAAAAGTCCCATATTGTAAAATGTGAAGTTTTCATGTCTTTTATATTATATAGCAGGTTTAAGTGCTTTATAAATACTGTGAAAGTATCGAAGCTCTCAATATATGGAGAAATACACACAGCCCCGTATTCAGAAATTGTGCATTTGAAACAAGCCGTTAGGATTTCTGTCCATTTGTGATGTCACAAATATACAATATTTACATGTTTTTAAACATTAACATTCTAATTGTGTCCCAGTTTATTTCCTGTTGCAGTGTATGTAAATAACATCAGCTGACAGGAAGTAAACATGGACCCAAGCTGTTGCCTAGCAACGCAATTCCGTTGCAATTCCGTTGAAATGCGCTAAAACGGAGCGTTTTAGACAGAGGGAAATAATGTGTTCTTTAACATTCCAGCATGTAAACATGTTTTATTAGAAACACAAAATAAAAGCATGAACCTGAAAATGAGCATGATATGGTATCTTTAAAATTACAGTATATAATGTGTATAGTATAGAAACATAGAACTGAATTGAATAGATCGGCCCCATTGTCACAGATATCCGATCCAGCTATTTGAGCCAGTATCGGCCCGATATCCGATCCGGTATTTGTGCATCCCTCGTCATGAGTACGCATTTGAGCCTTTTCACGTGTCATTTGTTCACCACGCAAACGTCCGCAGTTAGGTTTAGGTAAGAAAACCACTCACTTGGGTTCAGGCAAGAAAAACACTTAGTTTACTTACTTATTTTAAGCTCAATTATAATAATAATGCAGTCCGGTCGCACAAAATGGCGTATGAATGACAGGGTAATCGCAAGTCATTTTGTGTGCAATAAGAACGCCGTTCTTGCTTTTGGCTTGTCATTTGTACGGCATATAGTCTGTACTGACTGCAATGTAAACGCATCCACGTAACCAAGCTACGCTCAGTGTTTAGTGATGTCGAACTTTCAACCAGGAGACCGGTGTTCGTGTCCCAAAGTATTGTTGAGTTATTTTGGTTTAAGTTATGTTATGTTTTCTGCACTTCCTTTACATTGTTTCCGTATGTATTCTACTTACTTAACATACTCATTTGAAGCCCAGCCGTGATGTTTTTCCTAAACCTAACCAAGTGGTTTTGTTGCCTAAACCTAATTGCGGCCGCTTCAATGGTTAAAATTCCGTGCAAAAGAGGCGTACAAATGACACGCGAAAAGGCTAAAATGCGTTCCCATCACACGCAGAATGTCCTTGTAATGGCGTGCTATGAATCCTAATGACTTTGGTGTTCCACTGACTTTTCCTTTAGCGCCACCACGAGGTTGACATATGTGGTTCAGGGTGAATATCTTGACGACTGGATTGCCATGAAGTTTGTTTCAGATATTCAACATCCCTTGAGGATACATTCCAATGACCAAGGTTCACGGTTCCAAGGATATGTATTCTAATGACTTTGGTGATCCCTTCATGTTTCTTCGAGGTTGACATTTGTTTTTTATTGAAATATCTAAACAACTTTTGGAGTTTTGGACTTTTAGTGCGGTCCACAGGGATGAATTATTCAAACTTTGATCCCCTGACCTATCATCTAGCGCCATCATCAGGTTCAAATTTCTGATAATTATTTTGTGTGAATCAAAAAAGAACACTGGCAGTGGGTTTTGTGTGGAGAGCCGTTAAATAATGACAAGTCCAGATAGTTTCTCAAAATGAATTAGGTTTGGTTTGGCTAATTAATTCAAATTCTCTGGCTAACTCCCTCTGCTGGCCTTGAGAGGTTGAGATGCCTTATCTTAAACACTTAGCTGCCTCTTTTCACCTGCCAGCAAGGAGCCTCTCCGGGAGGGCAGAGCACATGCAGAGGTTCACATTACCCCCCTCAGATCCAACCCTGCATGACCCCTCACTGGCTTCCCATCGATATACACTGACAGTGATGTTTGTCGGAAAGCTCTATCGAGCCAGAGATGCTGCGGCTGGGGATCGAACCCGGGTCACTCCAATGTTTTGCCCCTGGATAGTCTGCTTGCATTATTTAAAAGTAAACTCAAGGCAACACTTCCATGAGCTGCTGCTTAGCCTTTCCTTCTGACACATATAGGGGGGGAAATCCCAACTGTGTTCAAAGAGTTCACTAGAACTTTCCTGTGTGAGATCCAGTGATGAGATCTGTTTTTGTTTTGTTAAAGAAATTCTCAGCAGATTTTTTTGTCCTTTTTCTTATCTTAAGGAAGACATATTTTAAGACTCAGTATTTAAGCTACGTGTGTACAATGAAGCTGTCACATTTCACTCAGATTTGACAATTTCTGACCAGTAAGACATGGAAAAAGCTGAACAACAATATGTTGCAAATAACCAGCAGAAGTTTAAGCACAACAAATGGTGTTAATGTTCATAATGGGGTTAATATTGTAATTCAGTCGTTCCCAACCTG
The DNA here is from genome assembly GCF_043250625.1 of Sebastes fasciatus. NCBI lineage: Eukaryota > Metazoa > Chordata > Actinopteri > Perciformes > Sebastidae > Sebastes > Sebastes fasciatus. The sequence continues at coordinate 3,987,581 of NC_133804.1, forward strand.
TTTTCCGTGAAGCCTCCCCTTACTTGTATCTAAGAAAAGCTGAGCACAAATTTTCTGAAGTCATCATCATAACAAAAATGACAAATCCTCCAACAAAATCCTAAATTTAAATAAAGTGATTCAGTGTATTAGATGACTTAGACTTTTTTTGATAAATCAACTTTCTTTAATGAACATAACTCGTCAGTGTGCGAGCAGAGTTTTTTGGTCGTAGTGAAAATGTTGTGTTCGAAAGGCTAAACGCCAACAAACATGGATTGAAACTAGTGCTGTCAGTCGATTAATATATTGAGTCTTATCTAATCGCATGATTGTTCATAGTTATTTGAGATTAATTGCAAATTAAACACACATTTTTTTATGTGTCCAAATGTACCTGTATGTAGGGAGTGGGCAAATATGCTGCTTTATGCAAATGTATGTATATATTTATTATTGGAAATCAATTAACAACACAAAACAATGACAAATATTGTCCAGAAACCCTCACAGCTACTGCATTTAGCATAAAACAATATGCTCAAATCATAACATGGCAAACTGCAGCCCAACAGGCAACAACAGCTGTCAGTGTGTCAGTGTGCTGACTTGACTATGACTTGCCCCAAACTGCATGTGGTTATCATAAAGTGGGCATGTCTGTAAAGGGGAAACTCGTGGGTACCCATAGAACCCATTTACATTCACATATCTGGAGGTCAGAGGTCAAGGGACCCCTTTGAAAATGGCCATGCTAGTTTTTTGGAGCGTTATTTAGCCTCCTTCACAACAAGCTAGTATGACATGGTTAGTACTAATTTAAGTCTTTCTTTTGTTCACTGTAGCTTTAAAACTGAGCCCGCTACAACCTAAAAATTGCAAGCTTGCGTTAAAGAAATTAGAGGCGTTAAAACTAATTTATGTTAATGCGTTATTACCACATTAACTTTAACAGCCCTGATATAAACATAGTGGAAATAACTACATCTATCTTTGATTAATACATTTTGAATTTTGGACTTTACAATCCTCTGAAGTTATTGGCAACCACTGGAATATAATCCTACAAACAGTATAATGCTAATAATACTAGTGTAGCCTGATCTTTATCTCAAACTGTACGCAAATACTGGGTTTAAACAGAATTTTAAAACGGGGGTTTGACAGCTGACGGCAAACAATCAGTTTGTGTCAGAAGAGGGCGGGATGTCTGTGAATTGGATTGGATTGAAATTTAGGTTTACCAAGTGACTTTGTCTTATAAAATTTGTTTACATATTCTTTGAACCTTTAGCGAGCGACTCAGAAACGTATCGCTCGCTTGCTCCCCGCACCGCCGTGAGCGCACCCCAACGCCGTGTCCGCGTGCAAGCGGTGCTGTGCTCCTAGAAGTTTCAGCAGGTAGATCAGCTGTTCCAGCAGCGGAGCATATCGTCATTCAAACCCGACAGAAGCAAAATAAAACTCGCCAAAAACATCTCGGTTTGTCTTTCCACCGGCCTCTTTCACTGTTCCAACAATTTGGTTGAAAAAAACTCTTTATCTATAGTGTTAGATGGGAAAATGTGCCGACGCTATATGTTGTTCCCCCTCGTAGTGTGAGTTTGACACATTGAAAATGTAAAGAAATGCATAAAGAAAATAAAAAATACACATGCTGGTGAATTAAAGATGTTGATGATGTCAAAATGTGAGTGTTGGATATCAACATTTTCTAAATGTTCACACAAAAGAAGCTTATTCAGCTGGTTAGGTTGGAGCTGAGCAATATGAATAAATGTTACTAATAATATAAAATATGAATAGCTCTCGGCCACTTTCATTTTGTCAAAGCAGCTCTCAGAGGTTAAAAGATTGGTGACCCCTGAGTAACAGACTTGGGTGTGCTCTTGTTCTAATGGACCCCAGGTTGGGAACCACTGCTGTTGTAATTGATATGAACAGACATCTCAGAACTCCAGAGCCTCACAGACTCCCCGCTCTCTTTCTTGCTTCATTGTTTAATTGACAGTCATTGAGAGATGCTTTTGAAGCCTGAAGTTGCCATCTTGCCTAACAAAGCTCTTTGCAGCAGCAGCGCTGTGCCGTGTGGCTTGCCATAGATAATTGTTAAACAGTATGTGTTCATTTAGCCTCTGCCAAGGTTCACACTTCATTAATCTGACTCCAGCATTAAAGTGACACCCACACGCCCTGTCATTGAGAGGCAGATAGGGATGCACAAAGATGCTGTACACACACACACACACACACACACACACACACACACACACACACACAGAGCGCTTTAATTTAGCTCTTAAGACAGCCAGCTTCTCTTACATTACCTGCTTGAATGCATAATACTTAACTGTAAAGCTTCTCTTTAATTTAATTAAGAACTTATTTGATTATGATGATGGTGGTAACTTTTCTTTGTTTTATGATACATGTATAACTTT